>NW_025335059.1:7030000-7375000 GCF_018152115.1 Drosophila rhopaloa
GAGTCCATTATATTTTAACTTTTATGCTCACCCAGCAGTTTGTTATGGAGCGTACGGACTGCAGCAGTTTTCGGCCCTCGGGCGAGAAGATCTGTATACACTGATCGGCCACTATGGTCTTGCCGCAGGTGCGGCAGAACTGCTTCATTTCATCCAATTGAATTGCCAATTATTTTATTTAAATTTATTTGTTTGACATGAACAAAATATGTGCCCGCTGATTACAATAATACCATAAGCCTGGCATTTGTAAGCGGGTTTTGACTTTCTCACAGCTGGCCACACTACCCTGAAGGAGACACTGAATTAGTCATCGATGTCTCATTTCTATTATTTGATGAATTAAATTATTTTATATTTATTAAAAATACTTTAATATTTATACAGATTATACCGTCGTCTTTCTGCCATTGTTTTTTTTTAATTTTTAATTTTATTATTAAGCATATTAATTGTTTAAAATTAAATAAACTTGAATTAACATGGTCAGTACATCGAAGTTCAATTCAAGTTTTGTTGACGCTATTATTTTCCAAATTTTGTTTTTTGTAATATTTCAAAACTTGAAAAAAAAAATTTTGTATTACCTTCATTTATTTTTAGTATTTTAAAAATTCCAGCACAAACTATCGATAGGCAAGCGTGCAGCTCTTCGCGATGAATGGTAACTCTGACTGTTTCCGCCCTCCATCTTTCTGCATTGACTTTTCACGATGGTGAGTTCGCTGCTACTGATTTCTGTGAAAATAATAGTGTTTTACTGTGAAAGTGGCCTCCAAACAAAAAGAAAACATGACTGAACTGTTGCCCCAGGGCTGTGCCATGAAAATACCGACCACCGAAAGAGAGAAAATGTGAAATTCCGGGCGAAAAACAAAAGCATGCCCTAACCTCGAAAGCGGCCAGCTCCAGGTGCTGCTCGGTGGTCAATGGAAATTATTTAAATTGTTATTAGTGACAAATATTAATGTTATTTTATTTCTTCGATAGCCGCCTAAGAAGGACGCAAAGTCTTCGGCCAAGCAGCCGCAAAAGACACAGAAGAAGAAGGAGGGATCCGGCGGCGGCAAGGCCAAGAAGAAGAAGTGGTCCAAGGGAAAAGTCAGGGACAAGCTGAACAACCAGGTGCTGTTCGATAAGGCCACCTACGAGAAGCTGTACAAGGAAGTGCCCGCCTACAAGCTGATCACCCCATCGGTGGTCTCCGAGCGTCTGAAGATCCGCGGCTCCCTGGCCAAGCGTGCTCTGATTGAGCTGCGCGAGAAGGGTATGTTTTCCGGATATAAACCTTATCCTATTTTACAGTTTCTAATTATAATCCTATCCACTTTCAGGTCTGATCAAGCAGGTTGTGCAGCATCATTCCCAGGTCATCTACACACGTGCCACCAAGGGTGATGAGGCGTAAATGTTTTACCTTTTGCCCAACGCATCTCTGTAGTCGCATTCGCTTTACAATCGAACACTGATTGTATTCAAGAGCTCTACTATGCCGCTGTGTGTGAAATGTTGAATAAACTTGCTTTCTTATTGATGTAAGGAACATTTGCGTGATGTTTTATTTTTATGATGACCTCTTGCCGAAAGGGTAACCATGAAACTGTGGTTTTCGGTTTTTTGCCGGCTGCATTAGAGAATAGTATTTTTAAGTAAGCCAACACTATTAGTACATGCATAGGTCAGTTCTAAGAACATTCCATTTTTTTGGTAATGAAACCGAAATGTGATGTCTTATTAAGAAGAATTTGACTTAAATATTAACTGGACCAATGATTTTATAAGCTGAATTGTATTCAAAATCGTTCAACTGAAATCTTCTGGTTTAGTAATATTGATAATATCAATAATTTAGTACTATGTTTTTACGTCTATAAAATACAATTTGACTTCAAAATGCAATACATATTTTTGTTTCCAAACAGGCTAACTGTTATTATTCAAAATAATTTTTAGAGAATAATTTTTAGCTAGAACTACAAAAATTGATTTTTATATGGTTTGTATTCTAGCAGAAATGTGTAAATTCATATGAATTCAAAAATTAATAATTTAACTACTAACCAGCTTTAATAATTTAATCAATTAAATATTTTACTTCCTGTTTTTTATTAAATTTAATAAAACAATATCAATAAATATTTGCTTGACTGTGTCTAATAAGAATTTATACTTCTTCTTTTCCGAAGGCATTCACCCTTTACGTGCTCACGTCTGTTTAACAGTAAGCACTTCAATGTTGGACTGCCTTTGATTTAATTTTTGTATAAAATCATTGTTAAACAATTAATTTTGTTTTTAATAAGAAACAAAAATAAAATCATTATAAATATATAAGAAATGTTTACTTAGATCTCAATCAAATATTTTAGCAAAGATTTTTTAACTTAGTAAAATGTCAAATAATAAATAATAACGATATGAAAATTTGTTATTAGAAGGAAATCACCTAACAAACTTATGGATTCTTGGCAGTGATAGCTATATATTTCACTATAACCGGCTATGACCACACCTGATTTGCCCAAGAATAGAGCACCCGCTTTTTTTGGGATCTTTAGAATTTATTTGACAATACAAGAAAACATTGTCCATCCTTGTGTGGTGTGTATCAACATATATATGAGAAAGATTACCACTGCAATGCATTGAGCTAAAAAATATTTGGCACTCATAACAAAGAAATTACGAAAAATTGGCCAATCATTTCCGTTACGAACCGTTTCTAAAATTTGCTTAGAGAATTTGCTTAGAAGTTTTATGTTTAAGCTAAACGGGCATCTTTTTATTAACAGCACTGGGTTACAAAATTTGACCATAATTTTAATAGCCCTTGTAAAACTTTAAAAAGTTACTAAATGTAAATAAAAGAATTGCCACCCCTGCGCGGAATAATCTACCCAATAAACATTCATGCGGATTCCAACTGTGCTTGCCATTCGCAGCGAAACGGTCTTAACTCAGCCAATATGTTTACGTGGTTACCTTTATTTTGATGACAACACGGCAGATTGGTTTGGTGCTGGCAAAGACGGGTTCGGTTCAAGTATCTGGCTGCCAGTAAAAATGAATTAAGCTAGCGAAATCTAGAAGATCGACCAGCCCGCGCCGCACAACTGTGCACACAAGACGACCGCCGAGCAGGAAGCGTTGAGGTTGTGAGGTAATTCGCGATTCAAAAAGCTGTCGCCGCCGCACGCAGATAAAGATTCTCGCGTACCCGGCCAGAAACGAAGTGGGAATCACGGAATCAGCTGGAGCGCGCCTATAGGCCCCCGATAATACCACGTATGCAAACAATAAGTATTATCTGTGGGTATTTGCCCTAACATACATCTGGGTGCCTTTGCAGATTCATATCCGGCAAGATGATACCGCTGTCGCACAAGGACCGGAGTAGTTTCGGCTACAGGGTCCGGGAGAAGCTCAACAGCTGGAAGAGACTCATCTTTTCCGACCGCAACTCCCGGAATCTTTTCCTCTTCTTGCTGCTTAATCTGAGCTTCGCCTTCGTTGAACTCTTCTACGGTATCGCGACGAACAGTTTAGGTTGGTTCTGTTCTTGGCCCCTAATTGCTTTTTATCTTATCCGGGCTTTATAACCCCCTTGATGGTTAATCCGTAGGTCTGATCTCCGACTCGTTTCACATGTTCTTCGACTGTACTGGACTCTTGGCGGGATTGGCCGCCTCGGTTATCACCAAGTGGAAGGCCAACGACAAGTATTCGTACGGTTATGTGCGGGCTGAGGTGCTGGCCGGGTTTGTCAACAGCCTGTTCCTGCTGTTCATAGCCTTCTTCATCCTGTCAGAGGGCGTGGAGCGGCTAATTGAGCCGCCGGAAGTCAAGCATGAGCGGCTGTTTGTAGTCTCCGTGCTGGGGCTGCTGGTGAATCTGGTGGGAATCTATGCCTTCAATCACGGCGGGCACGGCCACTCGCATGGAGGCGGTGGTCACGGGCACTCCCACGGTGGAGGCCATGGACACTCGCACAGCCACAACGACGCCGACAACCACAATCACCAGGCCATCACCTTGGACAATGGTAACGGGCAGTTTTATTGAAATATTTAAGCTCTAAAAGAAGGCAAAAAGTTTGAATTTCACTCTCGAAATTTTACTGAAAATGGTTAATTTATTAGCCTTTAGCCTTCAAAATCATATTTACACAGCCTAAAAAACACAATTCCTTTTAGGCACAGTTTTTAGGATATTTTGATTAGGAATTACCTTTTTTTCACAAGTTATTTTTAGATAAATTGGTTTCTGATAATTATTTTCTAATTGAATGTTTACAATCTTTCCAGGTCATGGGCACTCACACGATCACAACAGCCATGGCCACTCGCATGGAGATATGTCGGGCAGCAACTCGCAGATCATGCGAGGCGTTTTCCTGCACATCCTGGCCGATACCTTGGGCTCGGTGGGCGTAATTATCTCGGCAGTGCTAATGCACATGTTCGGCTGGATGATTGCGGACCCAATCTGCTCCATCTTCATCGCCCTGCTGATAGCGCTCAGTGTGCTGGGCCTAATCAAGGAGTCGATAATGATCCTGATGCAGCGCCAGCCGACCGACCTGGACAGATCGCTGCCGCAGTGCTACCAGAAGGTCACGGGATTGGCCGGTGTCTATGCGGTGCAGGAGCCGCACTTCTGGACCCTCTGCTCCGATGTTTATGTGGGAGCCCTCAAGTTGGAGGTGTCCAAGAATGTCGACCCCAAGTACGTGGTCACGCACACGCGGATGATCTTTGAGGCGGTGGGCGTGAAGCAGATCTACATACAACTGGATTATGTTTGATTCAGATGGGATCCGCCCACCGGCGTCCTTGTACAATGATGTGTATATTTGGCCACTCGTGTTGCATGTTTATGTGCAGTGCGAAAGAGCGTCGATGTTATCAAACATTATTTTAAAATTTTAGTTTACTTCGGCGCCACAACTTCCCCATCACTTCCAAAAATCCCCTCCAAAAGCTAAGTAAAACAAAATGTTTAATCTTCAGTTGTACTAGTAATTTTGCGAATTTTGTTAACTTATTAACGTTTGTATTTGTTGAAATGCGTTCAGCATTCATTCCATTCTATACATACTGAAAGCATAACATAACGTATGCGATAGTCGATATCGAGGAGCATTAGTGTAATTGTAAGCTAAGCGAATGAAATTGTGCAAGAGTAAATATATATATTTAAAGTTTTTTTTAAAATTCAGAAAGAACAAAACCCGAAACATGCATACCTACAAATAGCATATATTTCAATTTGACTGACATTTCCACGGACATTCCGCTGTGCGGTGGAAGTGCATTAAGAGAACCGTTTTTGCCACAGTTTGAAGTATCAAAATTATGAACGAAATAAAATTTAATTTGTTATTAGCATTTTTATACGTAAACAGAATTAAAACGAGTTTTAATTCTGGTTGGGGTGATATTAGTGTATAATTTCCATCAGTTGTTTGTGGGGTCTAATACAAATTTAAAATTACTTTCTGCTTAATTAAAAGTAGCACAACCTATTTGGTTTGATTAAAAGATAATTGTGCCCGTTATTTAATATAGTAAAGTACCGTATTCTAGCCCTAATTGGTGTTTTTCTTTTCATAATAATTTGTGAAAAGTATTTTATCAACTGCCAGCTAGTTTATAACAAAATACTAAGCCCTTTAACAACATTTTAATGATTGTCATAAAAATGCTTTACATAAAATAACGTTTTAATGGCAAATCAAATTATTATTTTTTCTTGGGATCTAATATAAATTGTTAACAAAATCCGTTTTAACTCAAAATGTGGTCTTCTATCTATTTTTTTAAAAGTCAAAATAAGTGCATGGTTATTTACTTTTCTTATTGATTCAAGCTACTTGAATTTAATTTGCGTATGTATTTTAGGGTTTCATATAAGCAGTTTATTAAGAATTAAATTGTGGTAACACCCATTCACAAGTAAAATTTGAAAGCTACAAAGATTTAATATTAACGAAATAAAAATATGTTGTATATTTTATTAAGGGCACTACGTTTAAAAAAGTTGTTTCTAATCAAACTATTTAAAAAAATATTTTTATTTGCAATAAAAGTGGTAGAATTATTTCTATGTTTATATGTTGCCGACTACATACATTTTGGTCCATATTAAGCAAAAGATTTTTGCCAAACTTATTCCAGCGAGTGCTCACTGTAAGCATCTCTCACGCGACGACGGCAACAGGTCGACACGTTTTGCCGAAATGAAAATTGCACCTGTGTTGGTACGCCGGCCACCACCCCGCCAGCAGATAAAGACTAACGATTTCCCCGCCTTAGAATTAGATTATAGAATTTTTAAATTGTGGCGAGAGCGGCGCATTTCGTTACCAACATTGAGGTTAGGGCGAGCGCAACGTGAGAATCTAGGGCAAATGGAACTGCAGCGTGCAGAAAATAGTAGTCCAGTGCGCATGACCTCCGTATATATATATATATGGCGGCACGTGTACATCACTGTCAAAGGTCAATAACTCCGCAATTGCCCAAAAAAAAACCAAAGTCTGCGTGACTCAGACGGCCCCTCTCTTTCGCACTTACGCATAACTGTAAAATGGAAAGAAGTACATGCATGCGGATTTACAGTTGTATATGGTTTCCGTTTAATTTCAGTACTGGTGTTCCCAATTGTAGTTTTTTTCTTTCTATTTATGTATGGGTAAAGCGAAAATGCATACAAAAATTTGAATTGTTGCTATCAAAATATTAATTTAATTACAATAGTTGTTGGCGCAATTCAGTTGTTTAGCTTGGTGTGGGTTGAAACAAGAAACATACATTAAGTCGAATTTATGAGAGCTCCGGCCGAAAGAAATCAAAAATAAAATCGCACAGATTGAGGACAGGCTTTTCGTCATCGGTTAACATAAATTTAAGACTTTCAAAATTGTAACTAAGCATCTGATAAATATATGTAGAAGGTATGCATGAGTATAGTGTGCTCCGGGGGGATTGCGATCCGTTCTAGCATTTCTCCTCCTCGAGACCGTGCTTGAAGAACATGAGCACGGGGACGCTGTTGCCATCGATTTCGCGGTATTCCACCAGGGCCACCATGCCATCGCAGTCCATTGATTCGCCGGTGAAAAACTGCAGCTCCTTGAAACGGCCGAGGATGTCCTTCATGGCCTTGTTCATGTTGGTCTTGAAGACATCGATCTGGTCGGGCGAGTTCTCCTCCAGCTTGGCCAGTACCTTCTTCATGTAGTCCTTCAAGTATATGGTGTACGATTTCTTATCACCGAAGGCGAAGCACTCCGTCAGGCGGTGGTTCATCACCACATCCACACCGCTCTCCGAGGTGATTTCGGTGCCCTCGTCCGCCTCCTCCGCAGAGGCGTTGGCGCCTGCCAGTTTTATATCGTCGCCTTGGCGGGTGATCAGCTTGCCATACACCTCATAAATCACTTCGTCCACCAGCTTCATCTTGTAGGTGTCGGCGAACATCTCGTCGCCGGTGATGATATCCTTGTAGATCTTCATGGTGAGTGAGTTTTCGGGAGTCGGAAGATGGCGTCTAAATCGATGGCGAATATGCAACTACAACAGCACTGGACCGGGAACACAGCGAAACGACTTGCCACGCGCTCACTTGAATAGCAAAAAGAATGAGCGAGAAAAAATGGCGAATGAACTGCCAACTCGCTTGATGTCCCACAGTCCGGCAACGCCAATGGCCGGTGTGGCAGCGCCTACTACGCCTATCGATATTATCAAATTGTTTTTTTTATTTTATATATAAAGTTCTTAACTTCAAAAATTGTAATTCCAAATTTACTTAATTAATTAAATCGTTTTACGAAATCCTTGGCATTGACAAAACATCTAATATAACTTAAAATAACTTTTGTATATATTAGATACGGTATTGCTCTTCTCACGTTTACATTAAACGTTTACATCGCGCCTTAATAGTTTAAAATTTCAAATCTTAAAAAGGTTAAAAACGGTTTTTTATTTTTAAGTTTTATTTGATATAATCGATAATCCGTTGGGTTTTTACAACATAGTGGCAGCATTGCCTGCGGTAATTTTGGACACGTTGTGTACGGTCCCACCCATACAAGTTCGAGCGAAAAACAGGGAAATGTACGTAATTTATGAGATGGGACTGCCAAAACCCTGATTTAAGACTGCTTTTTGCAGGTATGCACTCTCCAGTTCGCTGATCCGATCGCCGGCGCTGCGCCAGGGCCTCCAAATGGCCGCTGCCAACCGCCAGGTGTCGCTGAAGGTGGTCTCCGTGGGCGCAACCCAGAAGGACGAGTCGTTCTTCGAGAAAAACGAGCGCCTGGGCAGGAAGTTGTCGCCCCATTTGACCATCTACCAGCCGCAGCTGACCTCCATGCTGTCGATCATGCATCGCGGCACAGGATTGGCCCTGGGAGTGGGCGTTTGGGGCCTTGGACTGGGTGCCTTGATCTCGTCGCACGACATCAACCACTATGTGACCATGGTGGAGGGACTCCAGTTGAGCGGCGCCACTCTGACCGCCCTCAAGTTCATCATCGCCTATCCGGCAGGCTATCATACGGCTAATGGCATCCGGCATCTGCTATGGGACACCGGGCGATTCCTGAAGATCAAGGAGGTCTACTCGACCGGTTACGCAATGGTCGCCACCTCTTTTGTGCTGACCGCAATCTTGGCCCTTCTCTAAGCTCAGGTCCTTGCCTGTATCTATAAAATTCTAGTGAGAACATGATGTGAAAATTGTTATATACTAAATACATGTAGTGTGTATATTTAAAATGCTATTTGTTGTGTTACGCAACCCATTTTGCTTACTTTAAAAGCGTTACATTCGTTTATTCTTCAGTACAATTTGCCGGAATAGCGTGTTTTATAATAATTTGGGTGTATTCATACGAGGTTCTCTAATTGTGGGATGATTTGGGAGGCAATTTAAGGTCCAGCAATAGAATCAAGTATACGGTCCGCATCATCGACTCTCGTTAATAGAATGCTTAACGTCTGCGCCTGAGAGTATGCAAGGCTTTTCAAATTTTATTTATTCGTATTACAAAAATGTGTTCCAACTTCGTAAAATTACTTCGTATATAATATGTCCTATGTAAATATATATAAACAATTAACATTTTGTTAAGGCATACCAACCTTTATTATTTTCAAAACTATTAAAATAATACTGAAATAAAGGAAAACGAGTCTTAAGATTTAAGTATTATAGTATTTAAAATTGAGGAACAAGTATACGCCCAGTGCTGTCAGATTAGTTAACTGAACATTAAAATCGACGGACTACAAACTTACAGATATGGGAAAGATTTTTAAATTTCGTTATTATTATTATTTTTATTCACTGGAATCTGTTCAGTGCCTTCTGAACTTAACCTAGCGTAATTAACGAGAAAGAGTTTTAAATTAAGTTTTCAGATACAAGCAGACTAAAAAAGTCTTAAATTTTTTTGAGATAAAAATCGAATCGAAGCTATTTATAAAAACTCTGAAGAAATATTCGTTAGTGCATTTTATTTAATAATTGCAATATACCCCATGATGATTTAAACTCCTATAAAGTGTCAATCTAGATATGATACGACACTTATTTTCGTAAACAACACAGGATCGTCACAAAAAAACTATTTTAGTTGACTTTCTTCCATATTAGTAATTTATTTATTGTGAATTTTGGATTATCATTTGTAAAAGCTGCAAACTGTCGTGCAACGCTCTTGTATGAGGCTAAAATGTATCTAACAACTAATATCACAATCGATGTAATGTAATTGAAACTTCTCCTCTGGTAAATTCTGAATCCGGAGTCTTCTACTGAATGGATCCATGTTTGCTGCCCTCCGCTTCCGTTTCATTTTCCCCATCGCTTTCCTTTCCGTTTTCCATTGAAGGTAGCAGCTCGAAGTCGCACACCAGGGAAAAGTGATCCGATGGATATTGGTAGCTGGGCGTGCGGTTCTTGCCGATCTGTTCGCCGGCCGGAAAGTCTAGACAGTTTTTGATCTGAAATAAAGGAGACTATTTTAAATTCATTGCTCAACAATAAATCAATACTCTTATAAATTACTTAATAGAAGGTCACTAGCTATTAAGTCAAATTTAAATGAACCATAATATAATATCGAACAAATTGTAAACAGGTAAACGGTGCAGCGGCAGCCTTAACATGCTAAACAAAATATTGAAACCGTTTTAATATTTTGATGATATACATATAATGATGATATTATCATGATGAGACACTGCAGCTTCTGCAGATGCTGAACCGTTTAGAACCAGCTTTATAAACCTACCTTGAGACGATCGGGAGTGTAGAAGACGTAGTCGATGGTGTGGCACTCCTCGCCCTCCTCGCGGATCTTCCAGGTGGTGTAGGGTGGCTCTCGTTTCATCGAATCCGACACGAACTCAGCCACATCCTCGCTGGGCTGCAGGATCTCCTCGCGGTCCAGCTTCACATCAGCATAGGCACTGCCCAGACGAAGAAGATCGCAGCCCAGGATCGTGGCGTAGATGGGCTCTACGGGCTCAGCGTTAAAATCACCGCACAGCAGCAGAGGAGTTTCACCGGCAAACTGTTTCACAAACCGTATGAGATCCCGGCCCTGTTCGTTCCGCAGCTTGGCTAAAAGGGCACCGTGTCGGGCCTTCAAGTGGGTGGTGGCCACACAGAACTCCCGACCGCTGGAGCGCATTCGCAGCCGAGCGGCGATGGCCACCTGGTTACTCTGCACCCGCCACACCTCCAGGATCCTGGTGTCATATCCTTGCAACTCCAGCTTATCACGCTTATAGAAAATGGCACAGCCGTCGGGTCCGTTGTTCTGCTCGATATACAGACAAGGGGAATCCGGTTTCGGGAAGAAGATGCCCGCGTAATTTTGGCTACCCAACACCGTCTGAAGGAACTTAAAGTGGTCTACTTCCTATTTAAATATATCAAAAAAGACGTTAAAGTGCTACTGCCCTGATGATTTGGGGTAGTGTGTACTTACTTGCAGGCAGATCACATCGGGCTGGTTCTGCAGGATCTCCTGGACAATCAGGTACTTCCGGTGCTCCCAGGTGAGCGCCTCCTCGGGACAACGCACAAATCCATCGTTGTGCTGGCCGAGAGCTAATTTGGGGGAGGAGCAACCGTATTAGAGGGATATTGCTAAACATTAATGTCATTATAGATTTCAGAATACCTAAAAACAAATGTAGTCAAAAAACTTTGATTTATTATCCAAAATTACAATGTAACCGCTCATGTTTATTTATTTAGTTAAGATCAAAATTATATTGAATACCTTAGTCTAGGATTATTAATTTAAAAAAATTAAACTTGGAAGAAAATAAATATTTGCAAAAGGACTTAAAGTTCTTTTTTTCTGATAATGGCATTACCCTAATACAATGTGACTAGAATAGATAATTATACCCGTTACTCGTAGAGTAAAAGGGTATATTGTATTCGTGCAAAAGTATGTAACAGCTAGAAGGAAGCGTTTCCGACCCTATAAAGTATATATATTCTTGATCAGGATCACTAGCCGAGTCGATCTAGCCATGTCCGTCTGTCCGTCTGTCTGTCCGTCTGTCCGTCTCTCCGTCTGTCCGTCTGTCCGTCTGTCTGTCCGTATGAACGCTGAGATCTCGGAAACTATAAAAGCTAGAAGATTGGCATTTTGCATGTAGATTTTAGGAGTTCCTACGCAGCGCAAGTTTGTTTCAAAAAGGTGCCACGCCCCCTTTAACGCCCACAATCGCTTATATACGATTTTAAAAATTTAAATATTTCGGAAAAGTAAAAATGCAGTTTTATTGTGTTTATCAATACCTATCGAAATGTAGAAGAAATTTTTCAAATCGGACCATTCGATAAAAAGTTATGCGTGATCAAAGTTTTTATCTCCATCTCCCTCGCACTCCCTTTACCTGAGTAACGGGTATCTGATAGTCGGGGCACCCGACTATAGCGTTCTCTCTTGTTTTACAATACTTACTCTGCGAAAGAATGTTCCACTGTAGCAATCGAATGTTCTGCGAGGCATCGCCCTCAACTGGTGCACTGCAAACTGCATGGACACATTAGAAAATACCACTGGGACAGGACAAGGATGGAAACCTACCCCTCGACAAGGAGTTGAGCTGGAGGCAGCGCAGTCCGTCGGCGACATCCTCGTGCACCAGGAGCGGTTTCAGGAAGCCGCGGGTGAGCAGCGAGGGCTGCTCGATTCCACCGCCGCGCAATTGCTGGACATGCTGGAGGAGAGCAAAAGTGCTCAGACCCGTGGGCAACTCCAGTCCATCGTCCTGCGAGTCCACATTGTTGATCTTGGGCGCCGAGTTGAATGAGCCCATTCTGGAAAACGATTCAGCATTTCAATTAGTCTCAAATAATTGTCAAAGAGATTTAACTCAGCTAAGCAAACGTTCGATTATATTGCTCACAAAACACAAATAATAAGCCAACAAAATATATGTTTTCATTGGCTCCTCTTTAAATGTTTTCTTTTAGCATTTCAATCGATAAAACTGATAAAAGCTTTTCGCAACAAACAAACAACTTTCAGCGAACAACACCAAATTAACAACAGCAAATACATCAATGAAATATATTTAATTTCAATTTTTTCTGGTACTCACAAAGCATTTGGTTTTCTATATAAAATTTTTCTCAGTATTATGCTGAAAATGAACAGACTATGACTGTGCCGCTGACTCGTATAAAATTTTCCCATTTTCACTTTGCTGTAAATAATTATTTGGTGGTGTCAAATTTCGTGTATGGAGGAAGAAAAATGTTGTTAAGATATTGTTAAATAAAGTTTCAAAATTTAAAAAAATACATCGACACGTAAAATAAACATATGCATAAGCAAACCAGAAAGAATTCGTGTTAATGAAGTTAAAAATGTATAGACGCTAAAAAAATATATTTGATTTTAAGATCTTTTTAAATTAAATGTTTAAATTTCTTTCCAAAATAAACTGATAAAGACGAAAGCACAAAGCTGATAATTCATTTCTAGATACAATGAAACTTTTGCTTTTCATATTATAATATGATATGGTATTATAATACAATAATTACAATAATTTTCAACGTTCATAGCTTTAAATTTAAATCCTCTCAGTTATTTTTTAGTAATTTTAATTCCTTTTTGATCCTTTGGTAAATCTAATCTATTCTCCTGGTGAGGCCTGATAGCTTATAGCTAAAACTATTTTATTGCTGATGTCTAATTCTGGATCCAATTCGTGAACCGAAGCTCTCGACAATTATCACATATGCTCTGATTCCAAGAACTGACCGGGAATCAAAGGGGAATTAGTGGGGACTTAGAGGGGGATGTATGAGATGGTGGGCCGCCCACGCGATGGCAGTCCCGCGAAACAAAAACAAAGGCGAAAAATGTCGCTCGGTCAATAGCTTCGCAGCTGTTCGGCTGGTTTGCTTTGCTCGGCGAGAGAATTGAAACCAGTTCCCAGCTGGGGATGGATATGGATGTCGAATGGAGACTGGATTTTGGGGCTTACGGGTTTCGGCCTGTCACCGCAATCAATCACCCGCCGGTGGAGCAGATGCCCACTAAGATGAGACCCCCCCCACCACATCCTCTTCTCACCTGGTCAGCATCACCTTCTGCAGATAGGCCTTTCGATCGTTTTTGCAGGGCGCCTTGTTGGCTCGCTTTATCGGCAGTTCTTGCTCCATTTCTGCGAGAATTTTAACTGCGGGATTTTTGGGATTTTAGGATTTCGGACTTAGTTTTTAAAGTTTTTTTTTTTTGGAACCTGGGGGAGTCGGAACGAGGTGCGCTTGCAAGCGACTTTCGCGAAACTGAATGCCAACTGAAGTGCGGGGTTTTATTAGAGACATCATTGCCGGGCAGAGAACGATCGCGAGGCAGCGAAAAGATCGCGAGGAGAGCACGCACAAACGGGTATTTCGCATACGAGATGTATCTGCAAGATACAGATACCCCGCACAACGAGATCAATACGTTCGGCTCACGTGTGAGAGCGCCCCGCCAAAATGCTAAACAAAAGAACGTTTCTGACTGACGGGCTTGTTAAATATTTATGCGGCCAGGGCGGCGGGGAATGGCTATCAGTTAATGAAATCAAAAGTGCTCGAATGAGATATAATATGCATGCAAAAAACAAAACAACAAAATGGAGAAAAAAAGGGAGCCAGCATCCTTAGCTAATGCCTGGCGGTGTTGTATGCCTAAGCAGAATCCCAAATGTTCTCAAATGCTAATACGACAGACAAAAGATACAATTGTATCTGCACAATTTATACAGCAACGCAGTTACATGCGTAATGAGCTGTCCGCCCCAAGAAATATATAGAATCTTTATCTGTATCTGCAACCGATTCGGCGAGGGGGAGATTTTGTTACCTGGGAATCGGCACGGCCACACGTCTCGCGAAAGTCTTCGATGTGACGATCAATCGCGATGTTTTCATTAGAAACTCCATTTTGAACTGTTTTTGCTATCTTTACTCTCGTCCAAGTAAAATATCACTTTCAGTTTATTCGGTTTCTTATTTTTGGTCTGGGATTCTTCGTTTCTTGTTAAGGTATTAGGATAACTTAAAGTGTTTTATATTAAGTGTCAGTATGGCAATGTCAAAGAGACGCGGCCCCATCTGTGATTCCTAGAAAGGCAAAATTATTACAGGGTTAGAATATTGTATGGGTTTGGTTCATTGATCTCAGACTGAATGCCACTTGCAAGATGCCCACTAATCTCGGAGCGGAATGTTGAACTTTACTCAATCCATTGGCACGTGTCGAAACACTTTCGTGACCTAAATGCAATTATCGTATTCATTGATAGGATCTTTTTACTCCATTTACACCAACACGGTTGCGATTTAATTATCACTCATGAGTTATCATTTAATGGAAAGCCATTAAGCTGTGCGTTAGATAAGCTTACAAAATCGATACCAAAACCGCTGAACGAAATTAAAACCTAATTTTTTGAAATTGTATAACTATTTTTCTTAAACCCCCACAAATTTCCTTAATGCTTTTTGAAGACTTGGCAAAAAGAAGATAAATAAAATGTATTAATGAAAAGAAAAATGTATACAAATATTTTTTACTGAAAATATAAAAATATAGAAAAGCAAATAAATGAATAAAAGGAACTCTGTTGATTACAAATTCTAAAATTCGACATAAATTTAAAGTCCTATTGCTCTAAATATCCTATTCAATTAAATAATTTAGAAAGCCAAGAAATATCCGTATATTAAATAATCAATAAAGAAAAGCCATTTTGACTACATGCTAAAACTACTACTTTTTTTTCTAATTTTATTAATAATTAATTCTGACGTAATAATCTTTTAATAAATTATAAAAATTATCAAACAAAGTTTAAGAAAATACAAAAGTTTACTGAAGTAAGAATGGTTCACATTGATGTTGAGATTTTAAATATACGTGTGTAATTCTTTAAATCAAGAAAACAATCCTAAATATGTAAGCCCAGGATATAGTAAAATATAAAACCCTGTCTTGTCTCATCGGGATAATAAAATAAAATAAATATAAATAAAAAATATTTCGTATTTCTCTTTCCCTGGGGCGCAGCTATATATACATTATACTGTCAGTTTTTGTCATGATCACTTTCGCGCAAATTGTGCAAGGTTAGTTTTTGTTGCTCTCGGTGATCTGTTGACGCTGCTGCTGTTTGTTGTTGTTGATTGCCGCTAAGTGGCTTTGAGGCCTGGCCAATGGCTAAGAACACTTGACACGCTGCCAGCCATGAACTTGATTTATAAGCACGGGCAGACAGACAGGTAGCCCCTGTAAGAAACGAGTCTGGGTCTCACTGAGTCTCACCTCACCAGATACAAGAGCAGATCGCGGGGCGGCTCAAACTCAAACTCTCCAGTTGCTGCAGAAGCGGAACTCTGGCCGAGATTAATATCGTTATGGGGGCTGGCCCCGCCCATTTGGTCATCCATTTCCTTTTCGATTTCCAGTTTTCGTGCGGCCAGGCGCTGTTTCATCTGAACGGTGGAGGTCATGGCCGAGGTCTTGGCCACAGCTTCCGCGATCTCGTATTGCCTGAGGAAATCCTGTCGAAATCCATCGAGCGTGAGGCCTTGGGGTTGTCTGCATTCGGGACCACACAGGCGCTGGCACATCTCATTAATGGCCGAGTTGCGATCGGTCAGGTGATCTGGAGCCATTCTCAGGCAATTTGCACAGGGAGTATCCCTCTGCGAATGGCCAGAAAGTTTTGGATCTTCCGAATAGTGATTGGGTGGCCTGAAGTCCTCTTCATCGGGCGAGGGTGGCTCATCCGTCACACTGAACAACTGTGGTGGCTTATCATCCTCTTCTAGCACCTCCGATCCTCCATCACTTCTTCTGTAATCCATAGGATTGACCTCTAGATTTAACAGCAGAGCCGTTACTGGCATGGCCTTGCCCAAGGCTGGCTGACGTCTGTGGCCATAGTTTTCACGTATTTTACTATTTTGATCCATTTTTTTGTTGTATCACTTCTTTAACCAGCACTTTGTTCATTGACCACTCTGCGTATGCGTAATATTCGTTGCAATTATTTGTTGAGCGCACTTCTGGCCGTTTAGAACAGCCAACAATTAATACGCGCGTGCGTTGCCTTTCCTTATTTATATCTTCTGGTTGACTCTAGCCGAGATCGAGGCAATCAAGTGCCAGCTGCTCAGTTCCCTGATCTCTCTCTCTCGATTCTCATTAAAAGAGCAGACAGATTGCCGCTGTTTAGCCATAGGTATAATATATAGCATGAAATTGAAATTGCCGCTCTCATTCAGTTCGTTTTTAAAGGCAAACCACATTTTGTTTGATTACTTTCCAAAATGTCAAATTTATTATTAGCCAAATAGAGACTCGGTTTGGCTGTTTAAAAGTCATAAGCTTAATACTAAATAATACTTTCATCGACTCGACTTTAAACATGACCCGATGAATCAGTACGCCAAGCGTTGTTATTGTTTCGAAAGCATAACAAACAAGATTTCACTTGAACTTGCAGCTGCTTAAGGTTAAATCGAGTGTGAAATAATTGCAAATATTTAAAAAATTGTGTTTACAAAAAAGTGGTAATCAAAGGAAATACTTTTTGTAACACGCACACAGTTATTTCTAATCAACTTTAAGAGTGTAAGTTAATTTTAAGGTTCTATGTGTGTGAAAATGGCAAAGGAATTTCGTATTCCGCAAACAATCAATTTCAGATAAATAAAGAACAATTTCCAATCAGCTGCGATTGATTAATTACCCTCTATGTCAGCTGCCTGTCAATTGATATCCACACAGACATAATTAATTTTACGCCTCACTTTGTTCCTCTCCAAAATGAAATCAAAACAAATCGAGAGAAAAGACATGAGCCTTCAATGCTAATTTGTAGCTTATAAATTATTATGCACTTTCATGTTTTGCATTAATTCAAGAGCAAATTGATTGCATTTCATTTGGCTAATAGACATAAGGCTAATTGCATGAATAGAACGACTTTTATTCATTTCCGCCATATGCGAATTTTCTTTTTAAGTAAATCACTAATTGGCTTAACCTTAATTATTAATTAGAATTTAATTTATAGGTTTAAAAATATAATGTTCACTTGACTTTCATAAGAAAACACATACATTTCTTTTTTTGTTTCCTTCTTTTTTTAAATTGTTCTTAAATAGCTGCCCAAAAGTAGGCAAGAGTTTTTACCATCTGGCCTTTGAATATTTGCTCAGCTGTTATTGAACTTGATCAAATCCAATGTACTTTTTATATTTTAAGCAGTACATACCTACACAGCTTGAGTCAATTTTCGATATCTCACTAATTGAAAATAATATTCACTTCCCCTTCCGCAGGTGCGACTGCTCTACAAACGTTTGTACGGGTCTTATATTTATTTTGGCAATGCACTGCGGAAAGTCGAGCGGAATCAACAAGAGCAGCGGCCGACATTGGATTTTATTTATATGGCTATATGTACGTGAGTGTACGGGCCTGTGGGGAGTCGTCCAAATGCCGAGAATGCCACATGAACTTGGCAACAGGTTCGCTCAATTTATGACAGGCCCACACCTCATGGGCGAGATAATAGGGAATTGTGTAAAGAAACTATATAACATTTTTTGCCAATTCAGCTGACTATGTAGCTGCTGGACACCTGCTCTCGCTGGCTGATCGGGTCGTCGATCACTCCATCTGATATAGATTAATATAAGGCAAACAAAAAACAAAATAAAAAGGGAGAGACGCCAGCGATTTGATAAGCTTATCAGGGGATTTCACACACAACCATCCTGTAAACTCGACTATCAGATGACCTGGACATTAAAATTGCCACAATGATTGTAAAGGTTGAGGTAGAAGGATTGTTGACGTAACCTGTTTGATCTTTCACTCCTTAATCTACAGATTGACATATATTCAAGGTTTGTTTACTACTTGTTCGGCAAAATTATAGCTTTAGCTATAAAAATTGTGTAACTCCTAATATTTTGATTTATTTTTTGGTTTTTTTGTGTAAAAATGACATTATTAAAAATAACAGCTTATTCTTTTGAACATTATCTGGTCCAATACAGGGTATAGACAAATAGTGTACGGCTTAGTGGGCTGCCTGGTGATTATTTTTGTTATACAACAGCATAGCGACAGATTGGGACACATACTCGTACTACATATGGAGAGTATCGCATCGGCTTTGGCTTGGAAAAAACTGGTTCTACTCCGGCAAAAGCTGATTCCATCTGGACGCAAAATCAATGAAACATCGACCGCTTTTCCCCGAAAGCTTTGTGGCTCACATTGCAAGTGGTTCAGTGGGGCAAATTCAACCTATCGCTGCGAATGCCAGACTCACCATTTTGCACTGCCTGCACTAAGCACCACCACACATGGTTAACTACCGATCGCAGAGTATCCAAACTGTCCGCAAACTGCTTTTCGCGAACCGAGAAAACGTCTAGTGCGGTTTGACAGTGCGCGATTTTTAAGCGATTCAAATGCTCCGGCGAGCTGCAAAGAACTAAACTCGATGGTACGTGCTTTGCGACATTTATACCAACGCTCTCTGTGGCGGGAAGCTGATAAGGATAATGCCAAGAGACCGCTCTGTTCGTCTGGCCGACTGAGGCACCATTGCACAATCAGCCGGCGAGAAGAGCCCTCTCCGATTTATACTATCTACCTCATTATCGTAATAAGTTCAATGGCTCACGCTCTCAGGGACTGTAACACTAGTGTAAATAGTCGCGAGGGTCTACGGCTCTTTATTCGGTTTCTTTTGGGCATACCTTGCGTATGAGTGATATGTGGTATTAATTTATTTCAAATTGATCAGCATTTAACTTTGCATCCACTAGCTTCTTAAAGTAAACAAATATTTCCTGCTAAGAGATTTTTACTGGAAATACACTTATTTAAATGATTGTCTTTGTTAGGTTACAAGCCCTGTATTAGGAAATGAACAGAAAATCTGTTATACTGTTTATATGTATACATTTTCCAATACTTTTTTTAGAGTTGCGGTACTTGGAACAGGCACAGTCTTTGAGGGTATAGATCTAGGATATTCTTTTAATTTGATTATAACTTAAAATATACAAGCTTGGTTATATTTACGAGTGAAATGAAATCTAATCCATTAAACTTAATGCAAGTTAAATTTCTTAACGAGCTACATTATTCTTATACTCTTCCATACCTCGCTTAATACGTTTTTGTAACTTTTGCCCTAATAACTCTCTTAAGGGTTGTTTCTATTCTTTAATCATGCTATTCATAATAATAACAATACCTTAAGTTCATTAATAATAAAGTAAACAAAAAATATATAAAAGCTTTATGTTGAAGCGATCTATACATGCAAATAATCTTCAGCACTTCGAAAAGGCAATTATCAATCACTTTCCCACTCAAACAAAGATTCAAAGACGTCAATCAAATGACTCACTTACTTTGTTGGACCTGAGTGGGTCAATTGTGAACAATTTGTAAATTCGCGCTGATAACAATGCCAATGACATGAGGATCGTGTCTGGTCTTGTGTCTGGCTTTGGGGTATATCTTATCGGGTGCTCTTATATGAGAACCGAAGGCATTAGCCACTTGAAAACGTTTCTCCCAGCATAATTCCTTCGCACGGGTCTGTTGTAAAACTTTCAAATTGGATTTGATTTACTACTTATTGATAAGAACGGGGAATGCAACAAAAAAGTGACGTAGCCTGGATCTAATTGGTTTTAATTAGTTTGGGGCGGTTGGATTTGCGTAGTTCTCGCCAATCCCGCACCCAGTTGGCCTGCCAAGGTCAGTGGTGAGTGCGACTGCCGATTAGGTGGGTAATACAACTATTTAGTTTTTTTAGTATAGCCGAGTATTTAGTATTAACAGCCAGTGGTCTAGCCGCCGAGATAAGATAACGACTTCGAGTGGACCAACAGCGGCCTTGTTTTAGTGTTTCGGTATAAAGTTCGGTTCTTAGTTTATCATCTATATTATACATTTTTTAATAATAGAACCTTCGTGCTATTTATTCACGTCTGCCAAACCGCTTTCACTTCTTATCAATTTGGCAATGGGACCTGCAAGCGTATGCCGTTCACATAATGTGTTATTTAAAGGTACTAAAAGCTGCATAGTAAATATGGGGACATAAGGTCTATAACTGAGCAATTCCGATTGAAACGGGATTCAAGTTGCAATTATATTTTTCTGATTTTAGTCTTTATATACAATTTACATTTGTGAAAACAGTCATGATAAAATTAAGATCCGAAAAAGGCTATTTAAAATCAATTACCTTCTTAAGAACGTTTAAAAGATAAGTGAATTTTAGATAAGATATTTTATAAAGATATTTCGATAAATATTTGTGTAAATATATATAAGTAATATATAGGCAGATGGATAATTGATTTTTAATGTTTATTGTATGATAATAGATTGTTGTTAAATGCATAATCATAATTATTTTGTGTTGTTTTAGAAAGTTAAAAAACAATGCTTTGAATTAGTTTTCTTTTCACAGACTTTATTCATTTTATATATGTACACACTCTAAACAGTTTTTTTTGGTTATATGACCTTAATCATCCCATACCCCAAAGCTACATTTCTTTATGACAATTACATTTGTCAGCTCTTACCCTCAACAAGTGGGATTTCTAGGGGTCGGGGAATTCCGGTCAATTGTAATGAAATTACAAGCTCCTCCAACAAGAGATATTCGCTTTAATCAGTAAAGATCTTATGTGCTTGCTGGAACTTATGTGTACAACGCCCTTAAAGCTGGAAAAGAGGCCCACAAAGGGCAGTTATAGTAATTAAAAAGACATTTCTGTTGTCACCCGCCCTCAAAAACACACGCAAACATGCACTTGGGTAAATTACAAGCGCCACATGAAACAAACCACATCCAATTTCCTAGAGACCTTAAACCCAAACAAAAACGTGGCTTTACTAAGAGGTGGGGGGTAAGAGAGCGATACAGGGTGAGAGCGGGAAGAGTACACAAAGAGCGGGTTGGACTCTATCTTTCCCTCTCACTCGCACAAGTCAGCAGATTGGAGCAAATTTGTATATTTCTTTTAATAAACTGAAAGTCCAAAAACAAAAAACATAAACAAAATCCAAGAAACAAAAAATAAAGAAAAAACAGCAAACAAAGACCGAGACGGAAAAGCTTCACAAAGGAAACTTAATTTATGAAAAGCAGCAGCAAAAAACGAAATGTTTTGCTTGTTGTTTTATCAATAAGCTTTAAGATTTGTTGTTTTGAGGGAGGAAAAGGGCGAAAAAAGGACGAAGCCTGGCACACCCAATAAATAAATCACATTGTTAGATAATTATGGCGACTTACAGGAGTTTCTTTAAGAATTTGTAGAATGCCACTAGTAAATAAACAAATGTGGAAATCAGCTTCATTTTGAACTCAACCCCTTGTTTATGTTAATTTTTTTTAATAGCGTAAACTAATTTTAAGTTTTTTTTAAATCAAAGTTCACTTCTCATCAGATCGAATTTTGAGTCTTTTCGTAACTGGTTTGTTTGCTGTCCGAGATATCAAAAATAAACACGACTCTGCTCAAATTTGGTTAAAATTTCACTATCAATGTCATTTCCGCGTCGAACACGTTTTTTACACTAAGCAGGCAAAATACAAAAAAACTCGGGAGATAACGCTTTCTGTGACGTATGAGAAGAGAAAGGTTGAGAGAAAAATGGAGAGTGCTTCGCAGAGAGTGAGAGTGGCAGTGCAAGGCGGCAGAAAGGAAAAGCCAACTGAAATCCCAGTTACTTTAAATGTCTCAACGACTGTCAAATGCTCTTTGGCCTTTTGTTTTCAGAAATCGAAAGCAGAGTTTCCAGATTTTAAGAGTGAAAACTATTTGGGGTTCTCTTTTTTTCCTTGCCCCTTATCGATTTCTTAAGTAATTGTTCATGAATATTTAATTTTATAAATTATATTTAATACAAGTTCATTCATTTAAAATATATTATTCTGTACATTTTGTTACTTTCACTTGTTGTTGCTAAGTTCTTAAATTATTTTTTTTTAATTTTTAGCACTTTTTTTAGTGAATTAACAACTTTGAAATTATATATTTGTTCAAAAATTAATTGATTTATTTTGATAATATACTCTTGTGGGTAGAGTACAACGTCACGTCCACTTGTTGTGAGCGGGGCAATAAACTTTTGTGTGGGCGTACTTAAGAGCAGGGGCCAACTAGCAACTGAAGAGAGCTCATCGAAGCAAGTTTACATGCAATCCTAAGAGAAATATAGAGCTTTGTTTGCTTCGTAAAGCTCTCGAATTTCATCAGCTGTTGCGGAGCTTACTACATTTATGTAAAAATGGGTAAAATTTAAACTTTAATAACAGATTACAACAGCCAACATTACATCTTAAGCTAAATTAGCAACAGAGCTAACAAATTCGAAGTTCGATGTCCTGGTTTCCTTTTCAAAATCGGTCAGAAATTCGATGTCCTATAGTCGAAGGCAGGTCCCATTCGTATGGATATGTTCGCGGGTTCGTTTAAACGTTCTTTCATCAGCCTGAAGAATGGAAAAATTTTCATAGATTAGTTTATGATATATAAATTGAGTGTATCCAAAATTCATCTTAAATTCAAAATTTCAGAAGCACAATCAAATGTCTAATGGTTTCATTGGCTATAGTTTTTATTTTTTTATTTTATCTGTTAAAATTTCTAAATTAATCGTAATAAATTGAATATTTTAAACTATGCTCAATATGAAATTAATGCAAGTTATTTATAATTTAAAAAAAACTATGGAATATTTTTGATTCAAGCTCTCTAAGCCCAAATAATACACTTTAATCCACTTAAAGTCTATATATTTCAGCTTATAGAGGTCCACTCTAGCAGGTGCACATAGGCGTACCTTCTGGTAAACAATAACAATGGGCTTATCTAGCCCATTCGAATATAAGTTTATAATTCTTACCGTTTATCTGCCTCGCTCTCGCAACTCCGATAGCCTTTTCGCCTGGCCGATTTGTTAAGACGTAACGATCGCCTCAGTTCTTTGGGCAGCGGTTTGTTTGTTTCGCGCCTAAAAAAGGTTCCAATTTTTTGGCACTTCTCCGCCAGATTATGCCAAACCAGGAGGATCAGTCGAGTGTGCCGAGCGGATGTGGACGTGGATGAGGATGTTGCGCCATTGGCACCACAATCGTACAGCTCGGTGGTGGAGACAACCCACGACGACATGTTGACACTGACTGACTTTGCAGAGCCTTTTTCAGAAGAGCCAGCGGCCACTTGGCCGGCCATTGATAAGATTCGCCCGCGGCAATCGAAGCTATTCAATTCTCTACCAATGTCACTAACCAAGTGCCGGATATGAGAGACAAAAATACTGAAACTGAAGCATTGCAGCTAAGTTATTACCGCAATCGTATTACTCAACGTTTCGTAAAAACAAAATAGTTCTTTGGGCCATAAAACAGACAAACTCTAATGTTCTGCCCGGGAGGCTAAAACTGTCCACGATTGATTTCAAAATGAAAACGTAAATGCGATGCGCTGTTCAAAAAAGTGGTTGCGTTGAATAAGTAACTGTTTTATTCTTATTTTTATCCAAAAAGTGTGTTTTATGTTTCATTAAATAAATGTTGTATATAAGTTAAAGTGTAAATATGATAATTTATTTTCCAGTGTGTTATGATATGATACAATTTGTTTTATTATATGTCAACCTTTAATTTATAAAAGCATTTTTATGAACAAATTATACGATTCAAAATCTAAATGGAGTAATAAATGTAGTAAGGAATAATGGCGGCCGAATTTAATTTATATTTTTTTCTGTGTACTTTTCTGCTGCAGTTATGAATTTTTGCCATTGAACATTTTCAATAAAAGCCTCCGTCTGATGACCCTGTGACAGGCACTTCCCCCCGTTCTACAGGCTAGTAAAGGATATGGCCACAGAGAGCATGTCCTGCAACAAAATACAAACAGATGCGTTTGGTCGGCATCCATGTAGCCAACACCTAGGGACATTTTTGGACCACCCTCTGCCCCCCATTAGGTGCCTTATCCTGCCCACTTTGGGCGTGGGTCATTCCGTACATTGGCCCCATCACCGTGGCCATGGATATCAGCATGCCAGCAAAATTGTATGCGGTTAAGCGGAGTTCGTGTGGAAGCAGACCGGCGGAGATCAAATGCGTTGGTACAACCAATATTCGTTTATTGCCATATTGTTGGATTTTGATTTGGTCTCCGAACCAACAATATAAACTACAACAAACATGTCTGAATTACGTCCTGTTTTAAAACGTTCCTGTCTGTTAATTTCTTGCTGGTGGAACTGTGTGTGGCATTGCATTGCCTTGTGAATTGTATATGGTTCTTAAAACACCCTTTATTATTAACATTTATTTATTTTAATTTTTCGAAATCAAGTGAAAAGTCGATAAAATTAACAATTAATAGAGCGGTTTGTAAGTTGCAAAATTACAAAAATCCCATCTACAAATTTTTATAAACCCACATACTTGAACAAAATATTATTTCTCAAAGGAGACAAGAGAAACAAAATTTTGTTGGTCCCATTTTAAAGTAAAATATCAAGCTATAATACACACCTCTATTATATGTTAATAAAATAAAAAAAATTGTAAATTTAATTTGTATTATTTATTTGTATCCAACTCGTGTAGCCAATGCATACTCTTCTTGATTCATAGCTTAAAAAGTGCATTCAACCAATCACTTGTACATTGTATGAAGCTTTCCTTCCAGGCACACATATTGATCAAAAAAAGAGCAAAGAAATAGGATGTCAGAGGGCAGATGCAGGTCAAAGGCTGTCCCAGTCTTGGCTTTTGCCTCACCTGCTGACTGATTTGTGTCAGCCGTGTAGTCTTGACAACCATTCCGAACAGAAATGCTTTTTAAATGTCATTTGAATACCAAAAATGCCGAGCAGTCGAGGGAGCTGCAAATTCTTTGTGGAATAAATATATCCCTAAATACGTAAATTGACTCCTGATTCCGGGGGCTTTGAATTGCAATAAAGGCAAATAGCATATTTATTTGGCTATTTCTCATTCCATGTAGTTTCTGCATTTATTGGTATTTACCTATTCAATCTTAAATGCCCGGTATTATCCTTTTGCTTCTCGGCTGCACTTTATTAAATTTTCAATAAACTACAAAGTGAGTTTACATTTGTTTGACTTTTGCAATCGACCACCCATTTATTTATGTTAAAAATATTTTTGCAATATAAATATTTTGCATATTTCTGCAGTAATTCAGTTCTGTTTACCGTTGTGCAATAAAATTCTGTAAAATACGCAAATAAACTCTTTCACTTACTCGAATCAATCAATTCGCCTATACTTTTGCTTGCATTATGGTTCATGTTCGTCTATCTGTATTTCCATAGAGAGTCTCACTCTATAATTTAAAAAGATGTGCTGAGAAATTACAGAATTTAAAAGACATTTATTTGCAAAAGATATATGTATTATTGATTAATACTATTTATTAAAAAAATCTAGCAATATATTGTCAGTCAGAAGGTACAAAATTAAATGTAAGTTTTGAATAGAGAAAAATTGCGTTATTAATTGGTTATTAGTCAAGCTTCGGTTCATAAGTAAAACAAATACTGTATTTAATTTTGTGATATTCTTCTACAAAGTCCCAATAATATTTCATTACCATTAAAGGAAATTTTTCATTGTTTTTTTTCGCATCGCCTTACATTAAGGAGCACACAACTGACGGCCGGCAATGTCGAAAGTGGGCGAGATAAATGTGTGCCCGATGCTGATGCGCATGCAAATCTACATTTTTGGACGATTGTCAAAGCCCAAAAACTGGGGAAGTTGGGGTTGTGGGCTCGGTAGACAGATGTCAAGACATCGGACTCGTTTCTATGTATTCGGGGCTTAACATATGCGCCCCAAAACAGGATAAAGGAAGAGTGCGAGGGGGGCTGAGAGGGCAAGCTACATGAGCGCATTACAAGCACTAACAACAACATTGTGGCGTAAAAAATATAAAAAAAAAATAAAAAACAGTAAGAAAAACGAAAGAAAACAAATGAAAGTTTATGTTATAAAATGCCAAAGTGTGGTGGCACAATCTATTGGCGAAAGAGGCGAGAAACAAAAACATCCGTACGAGGGGAGATGGCGTGGTGTTGTGCAGGCATAAAATAGCGTATATAAGATAAAGGATATGGCCCACCCCGTGCCCCACTTCTTGTGGGTTAGCATGAAAATTATAGCAAAAGTCAACATATGGCGTTAAAGATGCGAACGTGCAGCGAATACTTGAAGTTTCCTCTATTTCGCCACAGCTCCCTATTCGCCTGTCTCTTTCTTTTCATTCATCGTGATAGAGATGTAGTGCTATCTCAGTCGCGCATTTAAATTAAGTATTTTAAAGATCCTCAAAGGATATGTTGCAAAAGGACAAACTCTCGGTGAAAGGGAAGAATTTCTATTGTTTTTATATTTCAATAATTGAGTTATATAATAACCCTATATTTTTTTAAAACACTCTTGTTTATTTCTTATTTTATTTGTAATCACTTGTTAAAAAAAAAACGGATATTATATTACATAAATAAATACTATAAAATATTAAAGCAAATATTTAATAAAAAAGTATAAATGTTCTTGGACGTCAATAAAAAATATCTAATAAATATTGCAAAAATCCTTTTCTGCAGAATCATAGCAGCCCAACTTAAAGGGGTACATATTAACAATAAGGTTTACTTTACATATCGAAAATAAACCGCAACTGTCGGTTACCATTCTCTAGCCCTTAAGGCCTGTCAAATCTTCAGACAACAAATCCCACCAACTTTCACAGGACTAAGAGAGTGGAGGTGGTCCTTCTGCCATTGCTTTGGGGAAGTTTTTTTTTAGAATTCCTAGCCGTACAATCGACAGACCATTGGCTTAAATATTTTATGCAAATTTTCAATGTAATAAAAATTTTTTGTCCTCCGGCCAACACACATACACATTGCCGTGCAGGCAAATAAAAATTGATGCCAATGCCGTTTGTCTTTCAATACATTGTTCCTGCTTTCTTTACTTTTTTTTTGGCTTTCCCCGGCTGGTGAGTTAGTGTGTGTGTGTGTGTGTGTGCAATGATTTTCAATATGTCGCAACTCTCGGCCCGAACTTGCGCTATCTGTCCGCCCGCCAATACCGAATGTCCTTCCCCCATTTCCACCCCCATCCCTTTACCCATGTCGCCCTTCTCGGACTTGCCTCCGAGCAGCTTGAAACAAATGCCGAGTTAATGCTTTGGCATATATGTCGCCATCGCCGATGTCGACAATGAATGCCGCATGGACATGACCTCAATTGCGTTGGATACACGGGCACATATATACATGCTCGTATATTGGTTTGATCGACATCAATACGCAAGGGCCGTAATATGTGTTAACCCGCCAGGACCTCGCGTCCTTTCGCTCGCCATCCCGCTCCTGCAACCACACCGTGGCAAGAATAACACATTGCCATCACTGTCATCTTTAGGCTGACAACTGCGAGTGCCGGCATTACGAGACTTTGACGTCGATATCGACAAGTGCACTAGTGGCAGTAACAGTGAAACTACACTCTACAAATTTTACTAATAAATACGAACTTTCAAAATTATGATTTCCGGGGAATTTAGGTAGGTATCTTGTATTGGGTTTCTGACGTATTAATTAAAAAGGATGTCAAATTAAATCTATACTAGACTTAAAGCAAAATAGGCTTACACTTTAGCATAAAAATTAAAAGAAAATATTTTGTAAAGATACACAATGGTATCAACAAAATAATAATAATACTGTTCAAATAAAACCTAGAGATTTCTGCTATTTGTCAGATTATCTATAGATACTTGTATATATAGAAACTAGTTTTGGAATGATCCAGATACATATTAAATAATTAACAGAATACTAATAATATATATTAAATATATTATTTAAAGTATTTCATTTGAATTTTCCAGTGCACTCCTCTCGGTACTTTTCGAATTTTTCTTTGGTGCAGCTTAATCCAACCTCGTCACTCCATGCCACCATTTCGGTTTAACATATTGTCAGTTGGCTTACGTTCGGGTCTCCTTTTTTTTTTTTTTGGTTTGAGTTTGGATTTCTTTCACCTTTGCTCTTATTTTCGTGTGATGAAAATTGAGGCGTCGACACTTTGGGTGCAGGTAAATTTCCCAGCCCACTTCCACACCCGATGGCTGTCTCACTCGACTGTCTGATGGGTTCATTGTTTTGCGTTTATGATGCACTTAAATTTAATATTTAATTTTAATGTATTTTGCCAGCAAGTTTTGGGTGGAATGTGTGTTTGGTTGGTACACAGCAAACGTGGCCGGAAAACTGGCGCCTGACAGATGCTCTTTTACGGCAGAAGGGAATAGGTTAACGAACTACCCTCTGAGTGCGAACATGGGTGTGAAATTTAATTATTGGCTTGTGGAATTTAATAAATTTCATTATATAAATATACGCTTTTTCGCCAGTCTATAGAAAATAAAAGCATGGTGTTTTGAACCTAATAAGAATCTCTCATAAACTCAGAAAGTAAATTAAATATGAGTAAAATTGGTTTTGTGAAATATACAATATAATAAAGATGTTGTGAATATAAAATGTGTCATAAAATACAAAAACTATTTTTGTTGCAGGTTGTTCTTAAACGGTTTAAAAGTATTCATGTATTTTTTTTATAAATGTGAGTTGCAGTGAAAAAATACTTCTGTTTTTAGATTAAAACGTTATTTTTTTAGGTAAAGTGCCAATTATAATACACCTGCCAAGACTTCTCCACTCACTTTGTTTACCAAAAAATCCAAGGCCTATGTCCTTTTTGCTGACTCGCGTTTGTTGCATACTTTCAGGCGCTTTGATGGTCCACGTGTTCGCTTTTATTTATGTATTGCAGACTCGTCCTCGTCGGTCTTTGTTCTCTTGGGCGGGTGGGCATAATTCCAATCAACAGCTTGCATCGATAAGTATATAACACTTATCCGTCGAACCCTGCGAACTCAGACATCCCCCGCACAGCGGTTATGTAGACTAATGAGGGTCTAAGCTACCTGCCAAAATGGTGAAAAACGAGAGATGTGAAAAAGAAAGAGGCAAAAAGAACTTTGAGTGTCTCGTAAAAATTTCAATTATCCTAAATGATTAACTTTGTTTATTACAGCAGGAAGAACTGGGCGAACCGGGAAGGCATCCGCCCACTCATCCGCATCCTGCCGCTGATGGTGCCACATCATTTATCAGTTTATGACTTGATTCTATTATTTATTGGCACTCGAATGAAAGTCGTTGGCTCACGGCATCGTCGCAATTTCAATTATAATTATGTGCAAATCGTAAAAAAAACAAAAAAGAAATGGGGGAGGTTGCCCTGCCTAAGATAAAAATCACTTAGTGGAGGGCACTCACTCACAAGCGCACACATGAAAAGTTTATGGCTTACAAAAATCGTTAATAAATTAAGCGGAAATATATTTTCCGGCCGTGTTGTGTGGGGTGTTTCTCCCTCAACTTGGCCTTTTTTTTTTAGAGCATAATGCTTTTTGGCTGTTGGTAATGGTTTTTTAATTTTAGTGTCGTTGAAATTATGGTCAAAACAATAATTTAATAAGTTAGGGTCTTATGCTGCTGGCGAAACAAACTCCGTGGCCAGCGTAAACAATTTTCATTTTTAGCCCCCCTCACCTCACATATTCAGTGGCAACATTGTTATTTATATGCCCTCGTTGATGTTGTTGCTGTTGTTGTTGGCCAGCAGGTGGGAAAGTTATTTCAGTGGGTGGTGGTTGTAATGGTGGTGCTCTTCCTAGCCAGAGGGTTGAAATAGTCGTTTGTATGCGGGAGGTCTGTGACTCCAAATTGTTTTCAGCCCGCCCTCCCCCTCGGAAAACCAGGACACGCACACATAGCCAGCGGTTATTAGCTATTGAGCATACAATTGACTTTTGCACAAAAGTTGTACCTGTTGGATTATTACAAATGAATATCCTGGATTTCTCATTTAAAAAACTTTAATTTCTGCCGTTCAATATGTTTTATCATTATTAGAGAAGGCAAGTAATGCATTCCCAAATGAAGATGGCTAAGAAAAGTAAAAATATTTGGTGCGCTTGAACTTATAAATTTTTTAAATAAATTTTAAAGCTTAAAATATTATTAATATATTATTTAATAGTCAGGATTTGTTCACGAAACCTTTTTTCGACTCCTTGTCCTAAGCTAACGTATAAAGCGAACGTATAAAACTTATAACTTAAAGCTTAAACTTACTAAAAAACGTATGATTATAAAATTAAGAAAATTATAATAAATTGCTTAGCATTACGGCCAAGATGAGCCAAGATGTGCCAAGATGATTTGGCGCATACTACAAATATTACAAAATTTAAACGATTTTAAAGACAGAAATGCCGTTCATTTTAGATCCATTTTCAGCTCACTTAGGTATTCATATATCATACTGGCTTCCACTCCATAATCGAGCTAATCAAATGCAATTTGTTCTAGTTACTTCTCAAGGAGAGACTGGCAGCCACGCCCACTCCCCCATCACCCATTTCTCATCCCACTTTTTTTTTTTTTGAGAAACCCCATGAATATGACCCCAGCATCAAAGAGTGGAGCTTATGCAGTAGCAAACAACTTTATGGCTTGATTTTTTATTATATGTAATTTCATATTTTATGTTTGGCTATGCTGGCCTGGCCAGAAGGCTAGCAAGCCATTTTTTGCATACATTTTTCAGCATAATACTTTATGATTTTTTACGATTTTGTTTTTATTCGCTCTTGGGGCTGAGTCGGAAAAATGCTCAGATGGATAGAGAGCCAACCGAATGCCAACGAAACGATGACAAGCCCCACATGCCATGTATCCTGTCTGAGTATCCTGACATTTTGGGTTGTTAGAAAACCAAAAAGAGACAGCACCGAAAAAAAAGCAACTTCAAGGCAGAACAAAAAGCAACACACATGCAGAAACATAACCAATTTGTGTCATCATAATTGTAATTCGTCGTAGTCTGCCCCGCCCCCTTTGCTCAACCGCCTCCACATGTAGCTGTCTCGCTCTCAGCAGGAGATTTCTGTCAACTCTTTTGCCTGCCAGCAAAATGTGGCAGCATTTCCAGCATATTTTATTCGGCTCCAGCAACAAACCATACACATATGGCAACATTTTAAAGAGATTTTTATGGTTGAAACTGGCGGGCGAAGGCAGGTAAGACGGAAAGAGGGAGGGGAAACGAGGTAGGCAGACATGCCATCTATTAATTTGGAAAATTAATTTGGTTAAACGAAACTTGGCCTTAATCCTCGTAAAAAATGTCTGTAATTTGGCCTTAGACAAAAGTTGAGCTGGAAAAAGGTTAAAAAGAAAGTGAAACCTGAAAAGGTAAAGGTATCGAGAAGACCTTTGTGAGTAATCAACCGGAAAAGTCGTCAATATACTCTCGCTCAAGGTATAGTTGTTTTGAGATGCCAAGAAAAGATTTTATTTATAATAAATATAAAAAGAACGTATTACAATTTATATTTATTTTAAGAGGGGGTAACATATTTACTCAACTAGTCATAAGTGTTTTGTGTCTACGTTTTTATTAAAATATAGCAAAATTGTTTAAAATTTAAATAAGTTACCTACTTATTAACGTTTAAAAATGTATTACTCTTAATAAATCCTTAGTTTTCATTTAATCAACACAAAGTGTATACCTATTTTCACCCTAGAAAAGATATCTTCCCTTTCTCAGTGATTATGATTGCCTGAGAAGTATTTCCCTTCGGGCATTGGGCAAATAATCGCCAATGCCACACGAAAGTATTTAGAAAGTAATAAAAACATCAAAACAATGTTTGATAAAGAGTTCGTAGCCTGTAGCCCAAAAGAAAATTAATAATGAAAAGGACAACTATGTGGCATTTAAGAGGAACGTAAAAAGAACCGAAATCAAACACAAAGTGTACAAAAATAGAGACAGAGATAAAAGAGCGACCAATAGCCAATAATAATGGCAAAGTCATGCTGCATGGAACAATCAGTGAGGCGGGAGCAATGCGGTACAAGGGGCTATTTTGCAGGAGCGAGTGAATGGAACTCATAGCCGAGCAATCAGCGCATAAGCACGCCCTGTAATCAAGCGTGGAACCCCCATGGAACCTCCGCTACTCCCTGCTTTTCCGATGTAGCGAAATGAAAAGTTTTGTAATTAAAATTGAAAAAAAAAACAAGAAAGGAAAGCTAACTTCGGGCGGAGCCGAAGTTGATATACCCTTGCAGAATACTCTGTAAATTATATTCTCCAAAATTATTCATATGATGCATTCTTAATACTCATAAAAAATCCCAACTTCCTAACTTTAAAAACACCAAAGTTATGACATTTCCAATCGTTCAGTTATATGTCAGCTATAGGATATAATCGGCCGATCCTTATGAAATTTGGTAGGTCGGATTGGCTGGCCAAATATAACACCCATAGAAAATGCCGACTTCCTAACTTTACAAACACCAAAGTTATGGCATTTCCGATCAATCAGTTATATGGCAGCTATAGGATATAGTCGGCCGATCCTTATGAAATTCGGCATGTCGGATTGATTAGCCAAATATAAAACCCATAGAAAATCCCAACAGTCTAACTTTACAAACACCAAAGTTATGGCATTTCCGATCAATCAGTTATATGGAAGCTATAGGATATAGTCGGCCGATCCTTATGAAATTCGGCATGTCGGATTGATTAGCCAAATACAAAACCCATAGAAAATCCCAACTTCCTAACTTTACAAACACCAAAGTTATGGCATTTCCGATCGTTCAGTTATATGGCAGCTATAGGATATAGTCGGCCGATCCCGGCCGTTCCGACTTATATACTGCGTGCAAAGGAAAGATGGGTGTGTGCAAAGTTTCAATTCGATATCTTTAAAACTGAGAGACTAGTTCGCGTAGAAACAGACAGACGGACAGACAGACGGACAGACAGACGGACAGACGGACAGACGGACAGACGGACAGACGGACATGGCTATATCAACTCAGGAGGTGATCCTGATCAAGAATATATATACTTTATAGGGTCGGAGATGTCTCCTTCACTGCGTTGCACACTTTTGACCAAAATTATAATACCCTCTGCAAGGGTATAAAAACGAGAAGAAGAAGGCGTAGCAGAAGAAAGAGTGAAGAATGTTTAACTGCTACTCTTGGTTGGCCTGCAAATGGTTTTTTTTTGGGGTTGGGGTCACGTGTGTATTTTGTGCAATTGCTTCTGAAATTTCACTGTGAAAATTACCCCATAACAATTTAAATTTGATAATATTATATAAAAAAAATAATAATTGAGGTCGAAGAAAATTAAAAGCCAATTGATTTCTATCTACATATTTAACGAAATTATTTTGAGTGAGAGTATTTCGAATCCATACTTTGGCTAGCGATAATATCTTCTGTTTTCTTGCTAAGACTTAAATTATAAGAAATTAAATTTTAAAATCCATTTTAATTAGGGCTGTTATATTGTGGTTAAAGGCATAATGACTTAACAAAAGTACAGCAACCTGAAGCTGCACATGAAAGCACTAGAAGGACCAACACAAAATTGAATTTAAGTGTGGCACTTAAGCATATCAATCATACGCAGTGTGGGCGGGGTGGTAAATATCGATATTAGCTCACAATTAACATTAATTTGCGTGATAAATTCGCAAAATCAATTACTGGCCAATACCTAAACATGTCTATTGACAGATGACACATATTAGCAGTTATGCGTTATTCATTAAATATGCATTTGTTTCAATTATGTACGAAGTATACCACCGTGTATGCATGCTTGTTCAACGAAAAATCTTTAAAGTTCCGCCTGGAGGTGATTCAAAAAGTTATTTTCATGCTAATTACAAACGCCACAGACAAGTGAAATAGCTGCAGAACCACACAGTAAGATACTGGCACAAGGAGAGATATACATACTTATATGGCCACTTGTAAGACAGTTGAAGTTGCAACACTTAGGGCATTTAAATTTTCAAGTTTTAATGCAAACCCAGGCTGACTGACACACATGCAAATGCAGGCATGCATATATGAGACGCAAATTAACTTATGGCAACATCGTCTTCGTTTTCGTCCTCATCATCATCATCACCATTGTTGTCGTTGGTTGCCGTTGACGACGCTGGATAATACCTTAGGTATACAAGTGCCGAGGCTTGGGGCTTGGGGTGTGGGCGTGGTCGTGGTGGGAGTTGGTGCGGCAATGTGGGTAGTTCGGGTGGTAAGGTGAACGGCTGAAGTGACACAGTTGTTGTATCCAAATGTCTTGACGAGGCTGCCAAAGTGGGAAAATGGCAAAATGCTAAATACGTTCAATGTAAATTTATAGATGCTCTTTCAAAAACATTACTTAACAAAGCTACAAATGTATTAAATTTGTTTGAGAATTGAATTTTATGACTTTTTATTTCCGTAAAAACTATGTCCAAAGGTACCTCATAAATCTATAGGGCTTTAAAAAAACTCGAAATGGTCTCTTATTTATTGTTTTAAATTGTAAAAGTAAGAACCCACATAAGTCTGTGAGTATCGATGTAAAATAGCATTATTAATCATAAGGAAATATAATAAAATTAACTAGTCTCTTAGGTAAATAAATAAAATTTAAGTAAGTGTTAAGGAAATAAATGGTTTTAAGCAATATTTAAATGCCTATCTGACTTTGCATTTGAGTGCTAAATTTGAACATGCCCGTACATCAATGTTAGTGTGGAAAAGCTTTTGCATGCTCACGGGCGTCTCAGTGAAATTGTGGCAATTCCAGCGAAAGTACCCGCATGCAACTTACTTTTTGCCTTGTTTTCATTCTTAATTAATAATTAAGAAATAAGCACAAGAAGCGAAACAGAAAGCAGAAAAGGAGGTAATGCCGGCAATTTCATTGTTGTTGGATATATTGTTGTTCTCGAGTGTGGCATAACTTAAGGCGCACAATTCGCAGTGGTTTAATTAGCCAGTTTTCAGGCAGTCAAGGCAACAGCGATTGCAACTTGCAGCTTGCAACTTAATGGCAATGCCGATGGCCAACTAATTGCTAGGCTAAGCCTTCCTGCATGCTTAGCACTGATTCATTTGCGGCTTGCCATTCATTTTTCCGAACCTCCTTTCATTCGATTCAATAAAATGCAAAATAACCAATGAGCCGGAGAGGAAAACGGCGAGAAAATGAAATGGAATGCAGTGAAAAACCTCATAAAAATGTAAAAATCCCGGCTTGGCGAAGCACTTAAAAATCAAACCACAGAGTGTGGGGGCCGGGGATGCCAATACATAACCGAGTGAGATGGCAGTCGACGCACTTCCGGTTTAATTAAACGGAAACTGATTTAATTGCATATTTGATGAGCTACGAAGCGGGCGACGCAAATTGTGGAATGTGCGAGGAGCCCCCAAACTAGTGGATGCCATAATCCACCCGCAACGCCCAATTCCACCCCCTCCACCGTGACGCACTTAGTTATGCAACAGAGTAGCAAGATACAAAACCCAGAACCACTTTCTACCCTGCTCGCAAGGAATGCGAAAAAGATTCTGGCGCCTTGTCATAGGCAACTTGATGCTTTGAGAGCTTAGCATAAATTGTGATGAATACTAAAAAGGCATTTTATTTATGCCTCACTTAATTACACACACAAAGCGCCAGAGAAAGGAGGTAGAGGGGCAAAGATAAGGAGATGGAACATCGGAAAGGAGCTAAGAAAATCTCCTCCAATGTCCTTGTCACCTAAGCGTAATAAATAAATAAAATGCTCGTGCTATTTCCACAGGCCACCAAAGGACATTTTGGTCCTGGCTAACAAGTGTTCCCAAACTTAAAGGTTTACACGTTGATGTTTCGTAAATAAACCAAATAAAGAAATTGTGATTTTATTTTACTTATAATTAACTGCATTACAAATCCATTTGTTAATAAGAAAATATAGACTAAATTCCTTAAGGAATTATTTACAACAATATTTTACCATTATAGTAACAATTAACTAATTAAATGTGTAAATTAAAAAATAATGAGACAAGTGCATGCAAATTTAATGGTTGATTAAAAAGATAATGTAATTAAAACAATGTGATTATATATTTTTGTAATCATTAAAAGACAAATTTTATTAATTGTTAAACTGTCATTTAATATTGTTTAAAGAATGCATTATATTTAACTTCAATGAGCTTCAATTTTAAACCAACGTTATTTTTCATTAAAGGTCATTATACGAATTAAAAATCTTCGATCCCATAAACGTAGTTCGCCTGTCTTGGGATTCTTTTATATATATTTTTCTCTGCCTGCTGGTTAATTTTTATTATTTCCTCTTCGCACCACAGCCACTGAAATTGGTATTGGACTCCGACTTCGTCCTTGGCTGCCGAGCTTTCTGCTTTTAATTTAATGTGCGCATTTTTATGAACATGTTAATTTGATATTCAATAAAGTTGGTTTGATTTTCGGCTTTTAATGGATTCTCGCATTTAATGACATGGCGGTTGGATGCCTCGCAGTTTTCTCCTTCCTCCATCTCACTCGGTTTTAATGCTTGTCACTTTCGCAACGCTTCGCCGCCGATGGCCAAGGATTTCGGAGTCCTGAGTCCCGCAGTCCTTATTCCGGAGTCCTGCGACCCGGTGGCTTGGGGTGTGAATTGCTGCACAGCTTGTTGGATTTCTGATTTGTCTCTGGCTTGGATTTCGAATCGGGGATTGGCGGGGCTAATTTATTTTTCCAAATCTTTTCCCCGAAAGTATGCAATAAAAAGTTGGAGTTGAAGCTTAAGTGAATCCAGCAATTAGCTGCAAATGCAAATGTGAACGTGAACTCCTGAATCCATTAAAAACTATTTCTCGGAAATTTTCGAACTTTATCGGTCCAATTTCATGGCCATCATTAAGCGTGCCAGGTGGCCATGGCTAATAGCTCTTTGCCGTTTACAGCCTTTTTTGGCGGTTTTACGATTTGAATGCATATTATCGAGTAATTATGCGGCATCAAAGGGTGAGCGCCCAAATGTCCATGAATAGCTGAATAGCAACTCAAAACTCCACTCAGTATGCACTCGCTTATTTTATGAACACTCAAAAGCGCTAACACACAACGTTAACAGACTCATTAACTGCTGAACAAAGCAAATATAATTTGTAGACCAATAAACTTCAGTCCCCCCCCATTGGCTGGGTCCAAAAATGGGCAGACCGTGGGTATCCTCCTTATGCGGAAGCCAACAAACAACAAAGAATAAAGAAGAACCCCCCTTTCCCCCCTCCCCAGCTAGACAAGGATGCGAATGAATGAGCGGCCAGCGAATGAATGGTTGCAAATGGAAAGAATCCTTTTATTACTTTGGCGCGGCAACAGATTTCGCAGGCACAAAAATGAATTTAGCATAAATGAAACATTTTTACGAGCTGCCATTACGGCCAAAGCAACATGACAACAATAAAAATACACAAAAAATAAAACAAACACAGAAAGAAACCAAATTGGATGACCTAAATCAGACCGAACAGTTAAATACTCTGGAAAATGATAAGATCTTATTAGTAATATAAAATAAAATTTTAGCATACATACGTTTTAGTAATTAATGCATTATACTTAGATAGTCACAAAGGTCATAAAATTTTAAACATTTTTACTTTTCTTCACATTTTGAAAATGCTTTGACATAGAGTGAAAAAAAATTATACATAAAGTTCCACGTAAACCAAAAAATGAGGAAAGGGAAAATAAATATTTTCCCAGCCCAAAAAAAACGGAGTTAGGGGCAGGTTGAAGTCTGTGTCGAAAATAATGAACGAAATATGCCCCAGTGCTAACTGAAGTTTACGTATGCGCAGTGCATGGATGTACATATGTAAGCATATATATATGCGCCTCCTATATAACAATGTCAGCAGGCATGGAGACACACAGTTGAGTCAGATAGGTCTGGGCAATAAAAAACATCATCGAAGCCATTTGTCAAAAGGCAACACAGCGAAGCGATGATGAACAGTGGAGAGGAGCGAGATGAACGAGGACGAAAACGAGAACGGAGACGTTCGGCATTTCGTATTCATTGCCAAAAATCACAATAACAGTCCCTCCGTCGGCATTTTATAGCACTCGAAGTGCTCACACCTCTCATTTCCCGTTCCGCGAAGTTCGCACCTCCACCCACCATCCACCCACTATCCTCCCACCATCCACCCACCATCCACCCACATTGTAACAACGCCGCGAAGTAGGCAATGGACAGACTCCCGAGCTAACTTGTGTCCAAACACGCGCGTCTACCAAATGCGTTTGGCCCCGGACCACGGACTCCCGACAACGGAATACGGAATACGGCATACAGAATACGGACTAAGGACTACGGACTACGGACAACGGTCCACGGACACGGACACGGGACGATTTTAAAGCGTGCTTGGGACTGGGCGAGAAAAACGCATAAATAATCTTGTTGCTCACGGCTGTTGAAATGGCGTGAAATAATAAAAGAGACGTGAAAGCAATAGCCGACCCTGGCAACCGGCTTGGAAACCAGTGTTGCCAACTATTCTGGTCCAATCAAGCAGGCGAAATTGCTGGTCCTTGCCAAAAACCAAAAACAGATTGTGTTTGGTAGGGGTAAACGAAATATGGAAAGATAAAAACTATACTGGTTATTAAAGGTAAGCCAACGATGAAGTGCAATAAACGTTATGTAAGTAAAAAACCATGTGTTAATTTTCTATATAAGAAAGAGGTTACCATAATTAAAATATGTTATTTTATGAATGAATTTGGTACTTATAATTTTAATAGTCTACTTTAAGTTAACCTATAAAAAATTATCTTACAAGAAATACTAGATTATTAGGTATTTATCTCATATCTCACATATTTAAGTGGGTATAAAGTTATTAAACTGAGTCGGAATTGAAAATAATAAAGTTCATTACTTACATTGGACTATTATCATCTGCCCTACTACACCCCATACAGTTCTTTAGAATACATTTAAATTGAGTACGATATAGCCAAGTTCTCACCACCGATGGCAGCGACTAGCAATCGCAATCGTAGTGGCACTGGATGTAGCAATACCAACAACTGTGGAGGGCAGGACCTCGCCCAAAGCTTTTTGAGTTTTGCTGCTGCTGTAGTTATTGCTGTTGCCGTAACGGTTACCGTTAGTGTCGCGCCGTTGGCTATTGTCGCGAGCCGGGCTCAAATCGCAATTTTTAGTGGGTTGCAATCGAAACGTTTGCGATTTTACTGCACTGAATTAAGTGAAAGCGTAGATTGCGTATACGCAGCGTGTGTCCTGAACGAAGCGGAAGAGACGGGTCGGAAACTATCATAAATAAGTAGACAATCAGATAACGTTGACGATGGAAGATAGAGGTTATTTTCGTCACTAGAGGAGCTTATGGATAAAAAAGAGTAAAAAAAGTCAAAAAACATTACTTAACATATATGATTAAGATCTTCGTATTTTTCTGGATGTTTCAATAGTATTGAAATATATTAAAAAAAACATAAATCTTTGGCTTACTGGACTTTTTAGGAAGGGCAGTATTATAACAGACAATAATTTTAAGATACATTTTTCTTATGAAGTTATTGGTTCTAGGTCGCTAGCTTTAATCTTGTGAAAAGCTTAAGAAACCACATTAATATATTGTTTACGTGCACTCGCAGTGATTAGCCCATATTAAAAAGGTTTAACTTTCAGAGTTAAGCTCCTTACTGAATTCCAGGTCTATCTCATGATAGTCAATAAACTGAACTTTCAATCAAGTATTGAATGCTAAGCTGTCCAGATTTAGTAATAGGAAACTTCAAGAAAATCCGCGACAATCTGAGAAGGAGAAAAGGTGCAGAGCATACTTACCTCACGATTGAATAAGCTCTGTCAGTGAGAGCGGTCCATTTGATTTATGTATTCATTGTTTCGTGGCTACAAATCCCGCATAGATAAACTTGGTCTGGGTGTATTCAAGCAATTTATGAAATCCCTTCCCTAAGGCAAAACTCAGACCCACTCAGATGGCAGCCACAAGCCATTCAATGTCCGACGGGATTAGAGACAAATTAAAATTGTAATATTTTATTTATGTGCGTTGTTGCTGGCACAGGAATAGCCACAGCAGCAAAACGAAACTGGAATTGCGGCACGTTGTCCTTTTGGTCCTTGGCTTGGCCTTGGGTATTACGGGTTAATTTGTGTGTTTATTGCAGTTGGCCAAGTTCGGCGCTGGGTTCCGACCATCTTTGGGGAGAGCACCGACACTTAAACGTATTTACACGCGATATGCCAACCCAACAACAACAAGTGGAAGTTGAACCACAACAATGAAGGCAACCGAAACAGAGATGGCGAATACCAAATGCCGAACGGCAAAACGAAATATTGTAGACTATTTAAAAAATTTATGTGCGGATGTTTTGCCGTCGGGATATTTCCGGTTTATGATGATTATGTTTTGTGTGCGCTTCCTCTGCCCTCTTCCTTTTCGTTTATTTTTAACAAGCGGATTACTTGGCGCCAACCCCCAAGTTTTCTCTTCATTTTTTTTTGGTTGATAACGCCCCTTCAGCGCACTTTTCTTCTGACGCTTTGTTTGTTTCTACTTCCATTCCATTCATCGTGCATAATAATAAACTTAATTTGGTTTATTCTTTATTTTTTATTCACTTTTTTATGTATACATTTGCCTAGCAAAAAAATTGTTGCGTGTGCATTTTAATTATTGTTTTGCAACTGTTTTTTTATGTTTATTGGTTACTTTTTGCTGGTCTTGTTTGATTTGCGCGATAAAAGTCTTTTACACATTTCTGAGGCCGTTTTTACTTGTTCACTGTAATTTATGTTTTCCACTGACAGTAAGCGTGAATTGCAATGCTATGGAGTAATTATTCTTTAAAGGTGAAAGACAGCAAACAACCTTTTCGTTGCTCTGCATTTGTGAATATGAACAATAACAGATATATGTAAATGAATAAGCCTGTATTTAATTGCCACAAAAATCTCTTTTTACTAAAAATTAAATACTAATGTGAAAGGAATCTTCTCAACATTGAGTAAAGCGTTTAAAAAAATTGTTATTATCAAGCAATAAAATTTTAGCCAATGAAAAAAATCAGTTTTAATTACTGCCATGAATGCAGAGGGTATTATAATTTCAGTTCAAAGATTGCAATGCAGTTTAAGGTACATTTGGACTTCTTCAGTTCTCAACTTTACCAAATTTAAGCCGATTTGTAATTTTAAATTTGTCACTTTAAAGTAGACTATTTTTTTTAAGTTTTCGATGATTTTTAAAAAGGTGACCCATAATAAAACTTTCACCGTTCATAACTTTACCAAACTTAAGCCGATTTCAAAGTGACAAAACTCATAAGACTGGTTGTTTGATTCTCTTAAAGTCTGCCGCCAAATTTGTTATTTTAACATTGATAAATTTGTTGAGCCATTTCATGTTAGTTATTGTTAAGTTTCCGCATACTTGTAAAAACTGATCCACAATTGGACTTCTAGATTTAAAGCGGACTTAAAAATTAAGTTAATCCCTACTACCAGCCATTAAGCCTGTAAAGCATTTTAGTTACAATTTTCAGATACAAATTTGCTCATGATTATTTGAGTTGTTACCTAATTTATGAAAATTCGTATACCCTTTTTCACTCTTAAAAAGCGCTCCCTTAAAGTGTGACAGCAACAATAATATGTCGCGAAACCAAAAAAAAATAGGAACTGGAAATTAATTTGGAAAAGGAACCAAAAAAAAAAAAGGGAACAAGGAACCGGAGAGTAGAAAAGCGAGATACCAATAACAAGGGCTGGAACACAAAAACCAACAATGGAGTAAGGGTTTTTTTTTGGTGGGGGGAGTTGGGTATTATTTTTATTCCTTTATACAAAAGGCGACATCGTCTGGCTTTTATTATGCTTGGCCATTCGCTGTTGTTGGTAGCGGCGGTGGCTGTGTATGTGGTGGGGGCTTGGGGCTTGGTCAATGGCCAGCAGCCACAAAAAGTAATCTCTGAGCATAAACGCATATCCTGGACTGCAATTATGCCAAATGTTGAGCATAATGCCACCGCAATTTTCATTACCGCACACGACATGGCCAGCGGACATGTGTGTGCGACCCTCTCACACCCGTCCGCCAAAAATAAATGCTAAATTTTGATACACATTTCGTTGGCGGTGTTAAGCTCTGAAACGCTTATTAGGCCGGGCCAACAAGCGGCATGAACCAGCACAGACGGGGTTTAGCAGAAGGAAAATACAAAAAAAAATAGAAAAAAAAACAATAACTGGGCTTTAACCCAACAATGCCGGAGCTGCATGTACGCCTCATAAAAGTCTAATTAATTAAAATCGTGCCCGACCAGCCAGCGGCAATCCCAAAGCCGATGTGCCAGCCTCAGCGGCAACCTCGGCGTCAACGCTGCGTATGCGTAATACGCTCTGGGACTTTCGCCACGATGGCTGGCTGACTGGTTGGCAGGCGCTAATTAAAAGCCTGCCTCATAACTTTTCTAACCAAAAATGTGTATAAGAGTCATAGGAATATTAAAATAAGGGGCTTTATCGATGTGACGAATCGGATATGCTCTCTAATTCAATTTTGTGGTAAAAGCTGGGTAATAAAAGGGTTTTATAACACATGAGAGGTAAATACAAAATGTGTTTGAAAAATGTACTTTACCAAACTAGAAGTATTGATAAATCCATAGGATATTTTTAGTTCGAAAAAAGTGTAATTCAAAATTCAGTAAAACCCGTTATTATTATTATGAACATAATTAATAATTAACCAATTTAAACATGGAAAATTTATTTTAATTATGGCCTCTGTTTAAATTACTTTAAAATAACTTTTTTATTTGTGCTCTGTCGAAATCAGACGGTTAAATAATTCGTTATTATTAAAATAGTTCAGGGTAAAAAAAAACAATAATAAAGTACTTTTTAATGTATCTTAGACGAAGAGTATATTCTTAAGACATATATATACTAACCCCTAAAGAAAATAAGAAACTCTGCTGGTCATATCCTCTTTATGGCCATCGTAGGCATGTGTTATAAAGTCAATCTGCCCTGGAAATAGTAGTTCTTGGCCCAACATTTAGTTCCTGTATCCCCAGCAATAGCCAGCATCAACCCACAGAGACTTGGTAGCAGTGATGAAAATCACTTTTAATAAACTTCTTTCCTACTATTGATGATTTTTATTGCGCGAGGTTTTCCCGAGCTCAGTCCGGGATGTTAATTAGATTTTAGTATGCCTGTGCTGTTGTGTGTGTGTGGGTTTGTCCTTTGTGCGCTTGTGACGGGGGCCAGATAATGCCAGCGGGGATTATGGCTTATTAAAAGGCTTATGAAAGTCAAAAGAAAAGTTTACTTAATTTCAGTTAGTTAAGCGCCAATGAAAGCCGCCCACTTGAGTATTGGCCAACGCCAACAATAAGGGACAAAGTTTGCCTCGGCGCCTTTGCCAAATGGCCAATAAAATTGGCCTGACTTAGGTCAACTCCTCATCGCCCAGTGCCTCGCGAGGCTTTGGCAATTTTACAAGAATTTTCGGATTAGACTCGCCGTCAGTTTATGGCCGGATCATAAATTCAAATGTTGCAAACAGAAAATCAAATAAAAATCTGCAATAAACATCAAATTGACAACACGTTGAGTGCAATTTGGTTTTGTGCCGGCCTGGTCCTTTTTCGGCTAACTTATTAACATGCCAACGTTTGACACACATTTTATTTGGTTTCTTTTAGGTATACTTTTGGCATAACTAGGTGCACATTCTTGTGGGTAAAATTCGATTTTTATAGATTTTCGTTTTCAATTACTAGTACCAGCTTTTAAATAAATTTGATGAACTGGAAAATACGATGTGCACTGATCAATTAAACTTTTGAATGTTATTAAATTAATATATATTGAATATAGGAAACAATAATTATTGTTTATTTAATTTGTCATAACATTTAGTATGTTTTATTCAATGTGAAATTAATTACTTTCTCTATTCCAGTTTGAAAAGCTCGCCTATTAAAGAGAGCTGGGTAAATATTGATATGAACAAAATGCAATCAAGCTATCTAATCAATGAACAAAGCATACAAACGCTGTAAGAGTTATCAGAACACCTGTATTTATTTATCCAATTTACCGACCGATCACTGTAGTTGGATCCCCTTTTACCTTGGCTATCGATGGACCGTCACAGACATTCCGCTTCAATGGTTATGAAGGGGAAGTTATACACTTTCGAGTTCACCCTTTTCGAGTTCTGTCGACCAGCCGACTTCGACTTCTTCTGGTTCACGTTTTTGGGGGTATTTCACCCAGCAATTGTGGGAGCAATTGTGCGCACTTTTTTACCATCTTGTCCTGTGCATTTTAATGTCCTTTTTCCCTCCAGCATTCTCTTTTTTCAATTCGCCTTTTATTTTCTTTCTGTTTTTTTTTTTGGTGGAGAGTTGAAAAGATGCTGGGCACGTGCTGATTGATGTAAAATACGTAATGAGCGCGGTTATGTTTATGGTCGAAAAAAGGAAAAGGGTTTGGATAGATAACGATTGGAGAAGGTAGAGTTTTCTAATTATAATATACATGACAGTTAAGAGGGGAGCAGTCTTTCGGTCTTTCCTTTCGTAATTTCCACCATTTTAAATATTTTTCTTTGTCCAAATAAAATAATCATGACCTAATTGCTAAAGCACTAATGTGGTTGGGTAAATTTAATTATGCGACTTTTATAATATGACCGCTATGCCATTCTAGATTAATTATACATTTCATATTCCAAATAAAACTAATGAATGACCACAAATATTGCTTAATAACCTATGAAAAGAAATATTAACAAATTGCAAATGGTTTGTAGTCTCATTAATTTTTTTTTAAGTGAAAACATTTATTTGGCGCTTCCAGGGCTGACTGATTAGATAATTTATTATCAGTGCGATAGAAACACTTACAATAAATGCAGTTATTTCTTTTGCGCTACACGCGATTTTAGACGGCACATACCAATACATACATATATATATAATTTAGATTAGCGAAACGTAAGGTTAAAACCGTAAACTTTCTTATTGATTTGTTAAATAATAAAGTTTAGTAACCAATTTGCGATGTAATCAGCCTTTTATTAAAAGGAAATTGAATTGAAAAAGCCTTAAGCTTTAGTAATTAAATACTTCTGCCAACGTTTTTATAATATACATATATATATATATATACAACTACTTATTTTTATTTACAGCTAGTCTTAAAATAAAACACTGTCCTAAAATAGTTAAATTTAACCCTTCTTCCCTCGGGATATATATTTAAGATCCAAATGTTGGCCATGTATTAATTTGTTTTCTATTCTCAAGTTTACCTTATCATGGGCACATTAAATCTGTATTCAAGGTTTCTTGTGGCCAATGCGACCAGTTTCCAACCGAGGAAGATTACAATCATAGCACTTAGTCCGATTCGTCCAAAAAGCACCGAAACAACATCCACATTATAGTATTGCATCAGGGACATTTCCTGCTCGGCGATTCGCATATGATCGGCTCCCTTGTGACGCAGGATATATTCTGTCCACCAAATTGCAGTCTCCATAGCCGACATTGGTTGGTCATGAAATCGGTTAGACAAATCCCGGGCATTTTGTTTATAGCTAGCATTTAGCAACATATTCTCAATGACCATAACAATGCCATCGCTGGTGAGATCTGTGTAATCCAGACTTCGGGCCACGCCCAACTGCTCCATGCGTTTGGTGTTCTGAAACTGATCGTAGTATAAAGGAATACAGAGCTGGGGAACCGCATAGTGAACAGCTTCGATCGTGCTCAAGACGCCTGCATGATTGATAAACAGCTTCACATTGGGATGATTAAGGATTTCCCGCTGGGGAAAATATGATCTCGCATACACATTCTTTGAATTATTAAACAAAGCTGGATTATTGCTTTTCCAAATCACTTGCTGCTTTAATTGTGCAAAGGCGGCCAACAATGTATCCTGCATTCCCGGGGGCAGCCACTTATCCAGGACTTGCAGACCCATTGAAAAATATATGACTCCATGTTCGGCCTCATCCAATAGAAGTTTAAGCTCCAGATCCAAGGGTTTTGTAGGCTCAGCCAAGTGCATGCCGGCCACTTCAACAATATTGGGAACATTACTGCGTACTCGACCCATGCTAAAATGCTGATTAATCAGGATAAGCGAGAATCTCCGGCGGAGATCATGAATACTGGCTGACGCTTCGGGAAAGTACTGCTTGTAGAGATCGATTTGGTCGGGCAGGTAGATAAACCGCTCCACCAGACGCTCCTCGGTGATGAAGATCAGGTTGTGCCACTTCTCCATCAGACTGTGTCCGGGTGAATAGCCCAAGGCGGACATCGGCTCGTAGACACTCGGTGCTGAGTTCCCCACCAGGAAGTCAATGTTCCACGCCGATCCGTAGGCGGCAATCCCCACCAGCGGTGCATTAAAGTGCTGCGAAAATCCGTATAGGGCATCGGTGTGTGAAGCCTCCAGAATTACCATCGAATACTGGGCACTTGAGTTGTGGAGCAACTCCTGCACCCCAGGATCTCCCAATACGTATCGCGAACAGTTGTAAAAGTATTCGGACACAAACTGAGCCTCCATCCATTTGCTTAGTTTTAAGTCGAAGTCATAATCTAGAAGCTCTGTAAGTGATTAAAAATGACTTATTTGAAATATAAAAAACATTTACTATTTTATGACAATTTAAATTTTGGTAAATCAAATTCCAGACTAACACATAAAATATCATAAAGCTGTAACTAAGTATAACGATATTTCTGCATCTCACTGAATCATGTCGATATCAAAATACAATTTTTTATAGTGTATACAGCCAAAGGTTTCTATTCAACCCTAGCTGTATTATTGAATCCAATATTTTAAAGCAAATATTGGGACTATAATTCAAAATTATGGTCAATAAAAGTAGTGTTTTTTCCTAATCAAATAGTTATTTAAAGTATTTAGCTTGCTGAGGGTAATTACCTTCCATTAGCATATCCAATTTAGGCACGCGTATGTGATGAACACCTTCTATGTGGGGCATTTCTGAGACGGACGATATCACAGTCAATTGGTGACCCCTCTGGGCTAGGCTCTTCAAATACGGAGTGATCAACAGATAGGATGAGCCAAAGGTGTACGAAAAGATGGCCAAAATGTTCTCCGTTTCTGCCAGTTTTGGGCCCAGCAGGCCAAATATCAAAGCTGGTAGCAGCAGACCAGCAATGCCCGAGCCCCCAGACATTTCACGCAAATCGACCGCCCATACCGATGCCCGAAGCGATACTGTTTTGGTCAAAATACCGCGACAGACATGCTTGATGGCGCAATCTAATCAGTACAAAAAATGAGCAAAATTGCGCAAACGTTCGAATTGAAACCACTCCAGTTAGTCAGTTGAAAAGCGGGCGCTCGATCGATATGTTTCCCTCGGGGCGATGGCTTTTTCCGGTAATCGGTCTGATACTTAACGTTAATTTCTGGGTCCAAGGCGACCGGGTTCTCGTCATCGCCCCCTTCGAATCGCACGCACAATGCCTGATGATGATGCCTTATATACAGGGCCTCACCGATCGGGGTCACCAGCTGACGGTGATACATGCATTTAAGCACTGCAAACCCATTCAAAATGTGACCTTAATACGTATTAGGGATTATAATAACGTTTATTCAGGTTCGTAAAATTAATGTTAATACGTAAAAAGCAAAACTTGTCTCGAACAACGAGATTTGCAGTCCTGGGAATATCGTAGGGTTGTCAGCATATCCATTTAAGCCGGATAATTAAAAAATATCAAATTATTGGGAAAAGCGATCAGTGTTTGCCAGACTAGTTTATCATTAAACTCAGTCATTATTATTTGATAAGGAAATTTTTCTTTTTACAGTTTCAGACGCGAGATAAGAAATATTATTTCGTTGGGCGGTGAAAAAGCCGAATAGCAATCTTAAGATAAAGGCAATCAAGACGTACTACAATAAAAGATCTTAGCACTTACAGAGACAAATTAGTTTTGTTTTAGTTTTGAAAAACACATTTTGTCATATATTAAAATATTACTAGGCATATGGGACGAAGTTAGCGAACTAATTTTCTTTGTTTCCTCTCGTTTACTCCAGACTTTGAAGACTTTCTGATCGCTTCTGCGGCGAACAAGTGGGGAGAAATGCATTTTTTGACGAAAATCATGGTTAATGTTGGTCTAAATGTAATGAATAATGGGGAGGTTCGGGCCTTGATCCAATCGAATGTCACATACGACTTGGTAGTGGTGGAACCGTCTTTCACCGATCTGCTCTACGGACTGGCAGCGCATTTTAAGGCTCCACTGATCGGACTTTCCACCTGTGCATCGGATTGGAATCTTAATAGCCTGTTAAATCACGGATCGTCCCTTTTGGTGGAGCCAGTGATGCCGAATGGCATAATGCCCGTGCGGAATATTTGGGATCGCATCTACACTTGGTACTACACCACCGAGGAGTGGCTGCTGATACAGCTAGTTTTACTGCCGAAACTGAAACTGGTTCACGATCACTTCTTTGGCCATCTTAATCAGAGCTTTTCAGAGATACGACACGGTTTCTCTTTAATACTTTTGAATCAGCATTTTAGCTTGTTTCAGCCCAGATCAACTGTTCCAAGCATGATCGAGGTGGCTGGCTTCCATGTACCCAAAGAGGATCCAAAGTTACCCGAGGATCTGCAGGTGTTCATCGATGAGGCCGAACATGGTGTGATCTACTTCACTTTGGGTGTGGAGCAGAAGAGTGAGGATTTGCCAAAGGAAACCCAGAAAATGCTGCTGGATGTTTTCAAGTTAATGCCACAGCGAGTGATTTGGAAGTTTGAGGGTAAACCTCCGGGGAATTTAACCAGTAATATATACCTATCCGAACTTTTGCCACAGCAAGCCATTCTGGCACATCCAAACGTAAAGCTCTTTATTAGCCACGGCGGAATGCTAAGTATTATTGAGGCTACTTACTACGCGAAGCCTGTTTTGGGCATGCCTTTGTTCTTCGATCAATTCAGAAATTTGGAAGTTTTGATTGAGGAGGAAGCAGCCCTTCAGTTAAACATTAACAGCATGACAAAAGAACAGCTGAAGAATTCAATGGATAGCTTGATAAATCAACCAAAATATAGAGAAAATGTGTTGGCTATTTCCAAGAGATTTCGGGATCAGCCGATGCATCCGTTGGATACGGCCATCTACTGGACCGAATACATCATGCGCTACAAGGGAGCGAAGCACATGAGGGTCCCCCAATCAAAGATAAAGCTAGTTGAATACTATTCCCTGGACAAATTCCTAATGGTTGGAGTTCGACTATGCCTGGTCGTGAGCATAGTATTTTTGGCTCTTTCCAAAATGAGGTTTTGCCGCTTTAATTTTGCCAAATATATAAAACCTTTTTGGCCTCCGCTTGGTATTCAACGTAATAACGAAGGGCTTCGTTAAAATGCTATGCTTATTTATTAAAATGTATATTTTAAATTAGATTGTAATTATTTTATTGTTCATTGTTGTTTAGGTTCGAGATAAAAGCGGGTATAGTAAATGATAAGCACTATAGTAGCTATCTTATCTTAATTGCCATTTATTTATGATTGTTTCGAAGTGTTTTTTAACACGGCGTAGTGTTTATGTATACGGCTGTATAATTTTTTATTTAAGAGATTTTTAGCTTAAAATTAGCTGACCACAAATAGACTTTAATCTTAATTCTATTTGTGATAAGTAAAACATTTTGATTTTTTATTATAATGAATTACAAAAGTAAAAACCATTTTTTTATATGTTTAAAAATAAATTAAATAAACAACGGACAATGACGATAACTTTATTTAAAACAAGAAAGGAAAGCTAAATTCTGGCGGAGCCGAAGTTGAAATACCCTTGCAGAATATTCTGCAAATTATATTCTCCAAAATTATTCATATGATGCATTCTCAATACTCATAAAAAATCCCAACTTCCTAACTTTAAAAACGCCAAAGTTATGGCATTTCCAATCGTTCAGTTATACGGCAGCTATAGAATATAGTCGGCCGATCCTTATGAAATTTGATATGTCGGATTGATTGGGCAAAAATAAAACCCATAGAAAATACCAACTTCCTAACTTTACAAACACCAAAGTTATGGCATTTCCGATCAATCAGTTATATAGCAGCTATAGGATATAGTCGGCCGATCCTTATGAAATTTGGTACGTCGGATTGATTGGCCAAATATAAAACCCATAGAAAGTCCCAACTTCCTAGCTTAACAAACAGCAGAGTTATGGCATTTCCGATCAATCAGTTATATGGCAGCTATAGGATATAGTCGGCCGATCCCGGCCGTTCCGACTTATATACTGCGTGCAAAGAAAAGAAGGGTGTGTGCAAAGTTTGAATTCGATATCTTTAAAACTGAGAGACTAGTTCGCGTAGAAACAGACAGACGGACAGACGGACAGACAGACGGACAGACAGACGGACAGACGGACATGGCTATATCAACTCAGGAGGTGATCCTGATCAAGAATATATAGGGTCGGAGATGTCTCCTTCACTGCTTTGCACACTTTTGACCAAAATTATAATACCCTCTGCAAGGGTATAAAAATATATATTTACAAGACAAAAAATGTTTGGTGTTTTAATTAAAATTTCGCCTTGATATTTGTTATGCCAGTTTAACTGCATTATATTTTAAAGCTGCATGCTTAAAATTTGTTTTGCCTTAAAACTAAAATGATCAATACTCAATTAAGAGTAGGGTATATGCATTTCACAGCTCTCTGAGCACAAAAACTGTGCCAAATTAGATGTTCTGGTAAACAAAAAAACGATAGAACTTGACAAGCTAAGAGTCAAATGCCGATAAGCCGAGAAGTAAAGAGAGCTACATGGAGAGAAAGAGCACTATTCGACTCTCCTATCGCATTACAACAACTAATTGTGTATAAACAATCAACAATGTTGACTAAGGCAAGCCGGTGACGCCAAAAAATATATACATACATATATGTATGTGCATAAATTTAAAGCTATAGATATAGCAAAAACGAAGCTTTCGTCTCGCTCCATTGAATTTATTGTTTGTAGAATGAGCAAATTTTTGGCGATTCTTTTAATCGGCACTCACCGATAATTACATTTATATATAGAAAAGTTTTTGTGTTAGATTAGTTGTCGTTTGTCAGCGAATCGTTATGGTCGCTTCGAGAATGGGAATCAAACTTTGTAGAACTGGGCTGGGCCTTCTGATATTTGGCCTGGTCTTGCTGCTCGGCGCGAATGCCGATGAAGTGGTTCAAGGTTCCCGAATCCTGGCCGTTTTTCCCTTTCCCGGCCGATCGCAGTACATATTCGCCGAACAGTATCTCAAGGAACTGGCCCGTCGGGGTCACAATGTCACCGTGATCAATACGTTCGGCAGCGATAAAAATGAGCCCAACTTTCGTGTGATTGGTGCCAAAAAAATACACGAAATAATGGCAGGTAAGAAATGGTTATACAAACGATCTATTGCGAAATAAATGATATTTAAATCGTGGTTAAAGTAATTTGAAATTTTTGAGAGTCAGAAACTTTATTCGATATATATTATATTTATGTATATATAATATATTAATTTCTATATTTCATACCCCATGTCTTGTTGAAATAATATATCATTAATCAGCAATACTATAGTATTCTATAGAATAGTTTTTATAAAAATATCTGTCCGTTTAAAAGCGATATATTCCTCTATAACAAACTTACACAAATTGTTAAGTTTTAAAGCGAAATGTTCATTATTTCGCAATTTGTCCTATATGTGCCTTATTTTTGAACACCAGAAAGTAATAGAAAACCCTGTATTACAGCGTTTGGAAATATGGACTACAATCAGGAGGCAAGTCAATGGACAGTTTTGACCATGACCACCGATTTCCTTAATCTCCTTACCACAAGTGTTCTGGATGATCCTGCTGTAAAGGAATTGTTGGCCAGTCGGGAAACTTTTGATCTGGTCGTTTCGGAAACGGTTCAAACCGAAGCTCTTTTTGGCTTAGCCCAGCATTTTGGGGCGCAGAGCATTGGAATCTCGTCGTACGGCACCGATATTCACATCGATGAGTTGATGGGAAATATATCCCCATTATCCTATAATCCCATGTTGCTGTCATCGCGAACGGAGCGAATGGGTTTCGAGGAACGTCTGCGAAATGTGTGGGAAGCTACTATTATTTGGCTGCACAAGAGAATTATACACCTGCCCACTCAGCGGGATCTGTATGCAAAATACTTTCCAAATGCCAGGAAATCGTTGGAGGAAGTTTTGGATAGTTTTTCGCTGATGCTGCTGGGCCAGCACTTCTCATTAAGCTATCCACGCCCATATTTGCCCAATATGATCGAGGTGGGCGGTCTGCATTTGCAACAACAGCGAAAGGTGAAGGACCTACCAACAGAATTGAAGGAATTTGTGGAGCAGGCCCCCCAGGGAGTTATATATTTTTCAATGGGCTCCAATATCAAGAGTGCAGATTTGCCACCGGCAACCCGAAAAGTTCTAATGGAAACATTGGCCAGCCTGCCTCAACGTGTATTGTGGAAATTCGAGGATGATCAGCTGCCTGAAAAGCCTTCGAATGTGTTTATCAGCAAGTGGTTTCCACAACCGGACATCCTGGCTCATCCGAATGTAAAGCTATTTATCACCCACGGAGGACTTTTAAGCACCATCGAGAGTGTTTACTTTGGCAAGCCCGTCTTGGGTCTGCCAGTTTTTTACGATCAGCACTTGAATGTTCTGCGGGCCAAACAGGCGGGTTATGGTCTCAGTGCGAATTTGTGGAGTGCCAATGCCACAGAACTTACTTCTCTGATTCAGGAACTACTGGGTAATCCCAGTTATGCGGCCGCAGCTCAAAGTAAATCCAAACTATTTCGAGATCAAAAGGAAACCGCTTTGGAACGAGCCATTTGGTGGACCGAATACGTACTGAGGCACAAGGGCGCCACCCACTTGAGATGTGCCTCCCGCGATATGGACTTTATTCAGTTCCACGGACTAGACACCTGGGGCCTGCTCATCGCTGTCACTCTGGTCTCCATACTGATCTTTGTGACTGCACTACGCTATCTACTGAGGGGACTCAGTTATATCATCTTTAGGCGTCGTGAGGGGTCCGGCAAATTGAAGACCCAGTAACCAATTAAAGGCCATTAACTAGTCGAGTTTATGCCGTCACCGATCTTTTTAAATTGTTTAATTTTTAACGTTAGTGTAAGGTACATTTGAAATTATTTGTTGTGTTATTAGCACTTATAATTGTAATAATATAAAATTGATTGAAAACATAATGAAACTCGAAAAATACTTGACAATTTAGGGTATTAACTTATTGTTTATTAATGCTATCTTTTTACTAACTTGAGTCCTGGTCAACGAAATAAAATTATTCATGCTAAAGAGTCTACTGTTAGAACGTAAATTGCAATCATTATAATCATATTTGTGCACGCATGAACCCCAACCTTTTTTTATCAGTTAATTTAAAGTCGTTACTATCACCGACATCACACTCAGAAAAATAAATAGTACCAAAATGTTCAAATAAATTTTTTGTATGGTAGATACCAAAATTTGTTTTTTTTTAAAAGAATACCTATAAAAAATCATGAGTTGTGGATTTGCGAATCTTAAAATTAATTACTATAGTAAATGTAATCCCCAGCTGTGATAAGAATTTCGGATTGTACTCCTTAGTTTTTGAACTGTAGGAATCGCTTAATTCCGTGCAATGCTTTGTTTGTTTGATGGATAGGAGGGGTTAGGATGGGAGCCAATGTAGTGATGGGGTGCGACGCTGAGATGTGGATCGCCTACGAAATGTCCGTAATCGCATCTGTCTAGAATTGCTATCGCATGTCGGTGCCTCAGAATGTTATCTAATAACCTTGTTCTATGCTTTAATGTTCGTTTACCGATTCAGTTTATAGCTTGAGTTTGTGTAAACCAGACGATCTTTAAGATGCTGGTTATACACCTGAGTGGATTGTTGCTTATTCTGCCAGCTTGTATACAGGCTGCCAGGATACTGGCTGTTTTTCCCTTTCCTGGTCCATCGCAGTACATCAATGTGGTCCCCTATCTGAAGACGCTGGCCTCCCGGGGTCACCAGGTGACCTCGATTAACGCCTTTCCGCAAAAGAAACCACTGGAAAACTTTCGAGACATTCCCATTCCGGAAGTTTTTGACAATTATAATGGTAATAAAATATTTAACAAATATAATATTTAAATTTATGTAAGCTTTTTTTTTGAGAAAGACTGTTAAATGTTTTGCAAAATTATGTAGGTTTACATCTATACACACCCATGGCTAGACTAAGTAATATATCCTTTGATTTTTATAGAAATCATAAACGAGCTTAACGATCCGATGAATATATGGCAGGAGAACAATTTCATCAACAAGTTTTTTGTGGATATCACCCGATCAGTTCTTACCAATAAAGAGGTTACCGAAACCCTTTTGCCTCCAGGAAAGGATCAGTATGATCTGATCATTGTGGAGGCTCTACGCTCGGATGCCTACTACGGATTTGCGGCCCACTTCAATGCCCCTATTATAGGCATCTCAACCTTTGGAACCGATTGGAATATTGATGAGCTGGTGGGCAATGTATCGCCTCTATCGTATACACCCCTGGTAACAGCGGGTTTTACCGATCGCATGACTTTCGGGGAGCGTGTGTCCAACTTTGTGGATACTACAGTGGCCTGGCTCAACTACAGATTGGTGCATATGCCGGAACAGGAGAGATTGTATGAGAAGTACTTCCCCATAGCCTCGAAAAGGGTTCGACTCACTGATTTGAATAGAAACTTCTCCCTGGTGCTGCTAAATCAACACTTCTCGCTGAGCTTTCCGCGTGCCTACGTTCCGAATATGATTCAGGTTGGAGGTCTGCATATATCCCACAAGCCAGCTGCATTGCCCAAAGACCTGGAGGAGTTTATTCAGGGTTCCGGGGAGGAGGGTGTGATTTACTTTTCCCTGGGCTCCAATGTAAAAAGCAAAGACTTACCAGCTGAGAGAAGGCAACTGATGCTGAAAACCTTTGCCAGTCTGCCGCAGCGGGTCCTGTGGAAATTCGAGGACGATCAGCTACCTGGCAAACCTGCCAATGTTTTTATTAGCAAATGGTTTCCTCAGCCAGATATTTTGGCCCACCCTAAGGTTAAACTTTTCATCACCCACGGCGGATTGCTGAGTACCATCGAGAGCATCCATCATGGTAAACCGGTTTTGGGACTGCCCTTCTTCTACGATCAGTTCCTGAATGTGAAGCGGGCCAAGCAGGCGGGATTTGGATTGGGGCTCGATCACAAGACAATGACCCAGCAGGAGTTCAAGGGGACTATCGAAAGGTTGGTCAAGGAGCCGCAATTTGCCGAGACGGCCAGGCAGATGTCCGATCGATATCGGGATCAGCCCATGACTCCTCTGGACACGGCCATCTGGTGGACAGAGTACGTCCTGCGGCACAAAGGAGCATACCACATGCGCGTGGCTGGCCAGGACTTGGGCTTCTTCGCCTACCACAGCTTGGATGTCCTTGGAGCTCTCTTGGGTGGAGCTCTCCTAATCCTGACAATCAGTTTGGTCATTCTATGGAAAATAGCTGGATTTGGAAACTCCAAGAAAAAGCAGAAAAAACAATAATTCGCTAGCACAATTACTAGATTTATATGTTAATTGTTAAACATTCAGTAAAATAAAGGGAGACTAAGAGCCAAATGTGTATTAAAGTGTAACAAAAACTTTAACAGCCAGATAAAAGTATATTGATTTACAGCCAACGTATACAGAGTGATTTCCCTAATTTTGTCCTTTTCCAATTCATAATTTATTGTTTTTGGTTGTTTAATCTTATCAACAAGAAGGTTTCTTCGTTCGTTCTTGTGGGCTCTACTAGTCAGTCTATCCATCGAGTTTGCCACAAATGCACGAGCCGTCTGAAAATGTTGGTTTTCAGTTCATTCACTCTCCTAGTGATTTTTCTGCCCGGTTTCTTGGAGGGAGTTCGCATCCTCGCCTTGTTTCCCATACCGAGTCACTCGCATTATTACCACGCCTTACCCTATCTGAAAAATTTGGCCTCTTTGGGTCATGAAATAACCTCTGTGAGCCCGTTTCCATCGAAAGAACCTATGAATAATATAAAAGACGTTCCTGTTCCAGAACTGTTTGACAATATTGACGGTAAGTGATATTATAATGATTATTTAAAATTTACTTGATACAAATATAGTTATAAAGTCCAAATTTTGTTTGACAGTTTTTGTTTTACATTTTTTACTTAACAAATAAGCAATCTAATTTGAAGTTTTTGACCTTATTTTCTCCAATTTTTTTCAGATATGATTAAACATCTTTCGACGCCCTTAAACAGTTGGGATTATTCTGAATATATAAACAATTACAATCTTAACCTCGTAAAGTTAGTGCTGAACAATGACGGAGTTCGTCGAGAAGTACTTAAGCCAGGAAAAGCTCAGTTTGATTTAATAATTGTGGATCTTTGGCGGCTCGATGCTCTCTATGGTTTGGCGGCCTATTTTGATGCCCCAATAATTGGAATAGCTTCCTACGGCACTGAATTGAAGATCGACGAATTGGTGGGCAATACATCTCCGATTTCTTACCTCCATTCTCCGTCTTTTACCAGCTACGATTTGGAGACCTATGGAGGACGTTTGGGTCACTTTGTGCAACAATCTATTTTTTGGATTAACTGGCGTTGGCGGCATGAGCCAAATCATGAGGCGCTCTACAGAAAGTATTTCCCGAAAATAGCTGATAAGCAACCACTGTCTGAGATTACTCGAAACTTTGCTTTGGTTTTGGTAAATCAACACTTTACGTTGGCTCAACCAAGGCCATATGCCCCGAACATGATCGAAGTGGGTGGTATGCACATTAATCAACAACCCCAAGCCTTACCCAAGGATTTTGAGGACTTTATCCAAGATGCTGGTGAGCATGGAGCAATTTATTTTTCTCTAGGCACCAATGTTAGGGCCAAAAATCTGACAGAGGATCGTAAGAAAGTTTTAATTGAAACATTTGCAAGCCTGCCACAGCGTGTCCTGTGGAAATTTGAGGATGAGAATTTGCCGGATAAGCCCCCAAATGTTTTCATTAGTAAGTGGTTTCCGCAGCAGGATATCCTGGCCCATCCAAAAGTTAAGCTGTTTATAACCCACGGAGGATTGCAAAGCACCGTCGAATGCATTCACCATGGCAAACCCATGTTGGGACTGCCCTTCTTTTTCGATCAGTTCCGCAATATGGAACATATCAAAAAACAGGGCCAAGGATTGGTTCTGAACTATAAGAATATGACAAGCGAGGAGTTCAGGTCGACTATCATCCAGTTGCTGACTGAGAAGAGTTTCGACATAGCGGCTAGAACAGCAGCAGCTCGATATCGGGATCAACCCATGAATCCTTTGGAAACGGCTGTCTGGTGGACTCACTACGTCCTGCGACACAAGGGTGCATCCCATATGCGAGTGGCTGGAAGAGAATTAAACTTCTTCATCTTTCACAGTCTGGATGTCTTGGGCACTTTTCTTGTAGCCTTTCTGGTTATTCTTGCAGCTCTTGTCCTTTGTGTCGTTACGATTTGCAGGATGATCCTAAGACGTGGAGTCGATAAAGGAAAACAAAAACAGAAAGTTCAGTAAAATTCGGCTTTTTAATTTTACAAACAAATTTGGTCGCTTTTAGAGTTTTTTTATAATTTTTTAAAATTAAGTTTTGTATTTTTGCAGCTGACAAAAGGGGCTAAGAAATCTATTATATTAAATGTTGAAAAAACTTGAATGACTTATTTTTTTTTTTTTACCGGCCCGTTGCCTTTTTATACCCTTGCAGAGGGTATTATAATTTCAGTCAAAAGTTTGCAACGCAGTGAAGGAGACATTTCCGACCCTATAAAGTATATATATTCTTGATCAGCATCACCAGGAGAGTCGATCTAGCCATGTCCGTCTGTCCGTCTGTCCGTCCGTCTGTCCGTCCGTCTGTCCGTCCGTCCGTTTCTACGCAAACTAGTCCCTCAGTTTTAAAGCTATCTGCTTGAAACTTTACCAAAAGTTGTCTTTCTATTGCAGGTAGTATATAAGTCAGAACGAGCCGGATCGGGCAACTATATCATATAGCTGCCATATAACTGAACGAGCGGAAATGCCATAACTTTGATGTTTGTAAAGTTAGGAAGTTGAGATTATCTATGTGTTTTATTTTTGGCCAATCAATCCGACCTACCAAATTTCATAAGGATCGGACGACTATATCCTATAGCTGCCATCTAACTGAACGATTGAAAATGACATAACTTTGTTGTTTTTAAAGTTAGGAAGTTGGGATTTTTTATGAGTATTAAGAATGCATCATATGAATAACCGATCCGATTTTGGAGAATATAATTTACAGAATATTCTGCAAGGGTATATCAACTTCGGCTCCGCCCGAAGTTAGCTTTCCTTTCTTGTTTTAAATGAAATGATCTTATTTTAGGGTTTGGGAAAAATTGTCTTTTTTATTTTGACCTTGGGCCTTAAAGACGGATTTTAAAACAACAAAGACATAATCTTCTTAAAAAAAAATACTTTACATATTATTTTATTTTATATTTGAAAAGTGGTAGTGCGAAGCAGAAAAATACTTATGGAAATATCCACTGCCGGATAATGGCAGGCAAATAACTACCTATTGGCAAGTTGAATCCTGAGAGGCCCCATGGCTCTTAGTTTGTTTTCACCGCAGACAGCGTACCAAAATGATGGGATATTATGATGCACGTATTTATTATATAACGATGCTTCTCTGGTCACACGCAAAGCTGCTCGATTGGCGTCGAGTGAATTATGGAATACGCGTACAAATATTTGCGTGGCCATGTGTGCGAGCCTGTTTGAGCGCATTTATTAACCGCTGCCAATCAGTTGCATTCGCTGCGTATGCGTAATATTAAATTGCACGGAGTCACTTCCGTTGGATTGGTTTGGCTCATTTGGGCTCGGCTGCTTTTGGCCGTTTTTGGCCGCATCGCCAAATGCGTAATCAAAAATTCATGAGCTATATAAATGTGGTGTGGCTGGAATTGCCATTAGCTCTGTGTGTTTTGTGTTGGCATGCAAATGTAGATTATTTCATGCAATTTTGGGTTGGATCTGTTGACCCCCGCAGCTCCGTCTCTGTGCCCTTTAAATGTCCCGAGTGGTTGGTGCAGAAGAGGCCATTTAATGATGTCCTGTTTTGTGGTTTGACGCGTTTTTAATGAGCTGTTGATTATCGCCGACGGAAACAGCAAAAATATTTATTTCAAAAATCTAAGTCATGACTTGCCGTTTAATTACCCCTCTTTGTTTGCCCCAAAGTATTGCTATTATTTACGCAATGTCAGCAATTCCAATTTGCAGACTAAGAAACGTGTCGAAATATCAGCTCACTTCTTTACTGAATCTAATCGGTAACTTGTCCAAGCAAATCGGTCGGTTCACTGCGTTCCTCTTCTAGTTTGCTTTTTCTCTCCTGTTTTTATAACAATTTGTGCAGGGGAAAAGTCGAGAAAATTCGAGTTGCTGCAGCTGGAAATTGCTGAAAATATGTTCATTGCTCGTTCACCTGGTGATAGTTATGCGCTCAAGCATTTTGTCAATTTTGTTTGTTAATTTCTGTGAGTTGTGACACCGAGAGATGACTCATCTGCACCTTTTATACCCTTGCAGAGGGTATTATAATTTTGGTCAAAAGTGTGCAACGCAGTGAAGGAGACGTCTCCGACCCTATAAAGTATATATATTCTTGATCAGGATCACCTCCTGAGTTGATATAGCCATGTCCGTCTGTCCGTCTGTCCGTCTGTCCGTCTGTCCGTCTGTCCGTCTGTCTGTTTCTACGCAAACTAGTCTCTCAGTTTTAAAGCTATCGAATTGAAACTTTGCACACACCCTTCTTTCCTTTGCACGCAGTATATAAGTCGGAACGGCCGGGATCGGCCGACTATATCCTATAGCTGCCATATAACTGATTGATCGGAAATGCCATAACTTTCGTGTTTGCAAAGTTAGGAAGTTGAGATTTTCTATGGGTTTTATATTTGGCCAATCAATCCGACTCACCAAATTTCATAAGGATCGGCCGACTATATCCTATAGCTGCCATATAACTGATTGATCGGAAATGCCATAACTTTCGTGTTTGTAAAGTTAGGAAGTTGAGATTTTCTATGGGTTTTATATTTGGCCAATCAATCCGACCTACCAAATTTCATAAGGATCGGCCGACTATATCCTATAGCTGCCATATAACTGATTGATCGGAAATGCCATAACTTTCGTGTTTGTAAAGTTAGGAAGTTGAGATTTTCTGTGGGTTTTATATTTGGCCAATCAATCCGACCTACCAAATTTCATAAGGATCGGCCGACTATATCCTATAGCTGCCATATAACTGATTGATCGGAAATGCCATAACTTTCGTGTTTGTAAAGTTAGGAAGTTGGGATTTTCTATGGGTTTTATATTTGGCCAATCAATCCGACCTACCAAATTTCATAAGGATCGGCCGACTATATCCTATAGCTGCCATATAACTGATTGATCGGAAATGCCATAACTTTCGTGTTTGTAAAGTTAGGAAGTTGGGATTTTTTATGAGTATTAAGAATGCATTATATGAATAATTTTGGAGAATATAATTTACAGAGTATTCTGCAAGGGTATATCAACTTCGGCTCCGCCCGAAGTTAGCTTTCCTTTCTTGTTGTGTTTGATTTATCTTGAAAATTAAAGGTTTTTCAGGATAATCATTCAACAAAATTTAAGTAAGTATAACTGTTTTCAAGGAATATTTGTTTTATTGCGGAATAACTTTAAGTTTAGTAGGGTTTGGAATTTTGTAGAAATATCCACTAATAAAAATAAGGAATATATATATAAAGTTAATTTTGATTATATAAGGAAATGCGATTAAATATGCAGGAAAACTTCTAAGAAAAGCTTGACAGAGGAAATAATTCTTCCCAGATTTTATATCGCTCTAGAAAGAAGCCACCAGTTTTTGCCGTAAGATTGTTACCGATTTCCAAATAAGCTTGATCGTGAGAGTTGTGAAGTGGCCAGTTAAGATCTTTCAGGTACTCATCGTTCTTGTTGTGGGGATCACTGGTAAACAACACATTAAACAACAAATTTCATAAAGTAAAATATGAACACTTACCCCTTTTGAGCAAACTCAATCCACATACGCGTCAAACGCTCAATTATAAAGTTCTCAGGGTCCTCTCGTTTTAATAGAGGACTCAAAAGACCCACATGGAATAAGTATAAGAGCTCATCATGGTGAACGGGACCTGTAAGTTTAACAATAATAAATATGTAAAATTCGGGGTAATTTTTTACAACTGCTCACCCATTGCTTCTTGATTATCGGGATTTTTCAAGAAACTATATCTACCCTTATACCGAAACAGATAGGTGTAAATGGGTGTGTGGGGGGCCATTATGCGAAGAAAACGATTGAAGGACACTCCAATCAGGGCATCGCTAAGGAGTTCTCCCATTCCCTTGAGGGACTTCGGATATTCCAGCTTGTCCCTACTCTCTGGCATATAATAATCCCTCAAAACTCGACTGGCATTTTGTGAGTGGGTAGAGTTACGATCCAAAAGCAGGGCAATTGAAGCAAAGTGTTCCCAGTCCTGGTTGTATTTGCTCACAATGCTCTCATTCCGCAAATCAACTGTGGGTAATAATAAGAGGTTTGGTTATATCACATTACAATTGCCTTTTAAAATTAGAACTTACAAAATGCTCCAGAAAGGAATTCAAACTCCGTAATGCCAGTGATGAGGGGCACCTTGTGGAAGTCGCCACGTCGAGCTGTTTTGAAGGGACTCTCGATTAGGTAACGCTCCTGCCCAAAGTCCTCTTCAACTACTATCCTCCAGTTGAGCACGGGATTCCAGCCAAACTCAAACATGCCGTTGTAGGTACTCACATAATCCAAGTAGGGTTTTTGTCTCATACACTCCACCATTTTCTTGACTGATTCTTGGGGGCACTTCAATAGTCTAGCCTGTCGTTGGGCCAATAAAAGGTCATTGCTTTTAAAGGGAACTGGTCCATATGGTGAGGCACTCATACAAATGCCGCGATGAAATAGACCCCTCGACATGGGGGATAGCATGTGCAGAGCTACGCTGATACTACCCGCACTATAGCCCAAAAGGGTCACACTTCCGGGGTCACCACCAAAACGGTGGATATGCTTCTGAATCCATCGCAATGCCAAAACCTGATCCTTGAGTCCTGCATTGCCCGGAGCTTCCTTGGTTCCGGTGGCCAGGAAGCCCAAGCTACCCAGCCGGTAATTCAGCGAGACCAGCACACAATCGCGATCCATTAAATGTTCGGGACCGGCCAAATATTTACTTTGCCCCGAGAACACATAAAAGCCGCCGGGATGCAGAAAGACGATCACTGGTCGGCGACCTTTCAAATCCTTCGTATACACATTCAGCCGCAAACAGTCCTCGGAAACATCGGTCATATTGTCCCACGGTTGAGGGCACATCGGTCCATCTTCGGTGGCATCAAAAGTCGTTGGAGACCAGGATTTCACAGGCTGGGGATTCACAAACCGTAAGTTCCCCAAAGGCGGCTCTGCATAGCGAATGCCACGAAAGGCATGGAACGGCAATCCCAATCTGGAGGTCAAATTCGATCCCCGCACTCGTCCCAGTTCGGTGTCCACTTCGATGGAGAAAACCGATGAACTGGCCAGCAGAACCAGCAGTTCCACTGTAAAGAACTTTATCATCTCGCCGACTGACTGAAACTGAGATGTAAAAGTTTCCACTGTCGTTTTTATACTAAATCATGCGGCTGAAATTGGTATTGGGGGTTTACCCAGCAACGATTGCGACTGATCTGGCATAATAACAAGATCACTTGGCCGTCTCTATATGTACAGATTCATACGATGTTGCGCAGCTGAATAGTCGCTAAAGATGAGAACAAAGGAATACGTAAAACAGCTACTCAAAAGGGTTATTTGTTTTACTTTTAAAAAGAATTTTCAATAAAGATGACAAAAGTCAGTTCAAATAGTACATTATTGTTTAACAAATAAATTCATTTTTAATAAAAATAAAAATACTAAAACCTAAAAGCTTAAATCTCAAAACGTCAAATATTATTTATCTGTAATTATTAATATTTGTGTTTTTATGGGAATTATAATAATGTAATCTTTTTGTTTTTAAATTTAGCTTATAATAAGGCAAACTAATTGGATTAATTTATTTAACTTAATAAATTAAAATGATTCCTTATTGGTTCTAACTAAGTTTCCTAGATTATATCACTGAACTTTAATAGTTCCATTTAATTTTATTTTCTGTGAATCTTAAAAAAATTCCCCAACAAGTTTCTATAAAAACCAATTGTAGGCCTATAATTTTATGTATAATAAAGGTGAAATAGGCTATATTTTTAAATAAATACTATTTAATTTTACATAAAGTATTGGTTTTCTTACAACATAATATTTTCTTTTTGAGTGGGTGATCGTTTTGTGGTTTCTTTCCAACCATGCTTACATTTGGATGTTTTTTTATCAACAAATTATAACCAAATAATCATTTGTTAAGTCTTTTCCCTATTTCGTGATGCATAATGCCACAAAAACAATAGCTCCTTGTCTCCTTTTTAAACCGGATCGGCACTAAAGCCGCCAACATTTCCGCGACGGACGCTGCCATGGCACAAAACAGTTTCAATAAGTTGGGCTTAAAGTTTTACACGCCTTTTGCGCGCCAAAAAGGATGAGAAGAGGGGGATGCACGGTAAAGAAAATAAAAGCATTTAGCCGGGGGCGTAAGTGGGTGTAGCAGGGGCGTGGCACGCAGTTGGTTGCTGTTAAAAATTTGAACGCGCTGATGGGCATTTTTACAACTGAAGCGTTAACTATGTGCAACTTGCATCACCATGAAAGAAAAGAGCGTAGAAAATAGGAGCCAAAAAAAAGGTATTTCCGCTCAATCGAAACTACATATACTCTTAGCTGAAACAATACAATAATTTACCAGGATTGAAATTTATAAGCCAATAGAATTTTGTACATTTACTGGTCTTATAAAGAAACATTTTGCACTTAATATTGTTTAGTTAAATTTGTTTATAGAAAGGTAATACAAAATTATTGTTACTACATTATTTTTGTAGGAGTGCACAACTATAAAGGGAAATGAAAGCAGAAGAGAATCGAAAAGGAGAATAGCAAGAGCAACGTAGCTTTTTTTCGATAAAAGTTCAAAATATTTTCCATTTTAGTTTACAAGTTTCAAGCTGCAGGCCGAATCCAACCGCACAACCCCACTGTAAAATCAAATGAAATTTTCACGAGCTCCCCAACAACATGAAATGGTTACGAGTTTGAAGATATTTTGTAGGAAAACGTATAGACACTTGCAAATAAATTCCCTGTCTTTTATCATTTACAATTGGAATCGAAAAATTGAAATGAAAATGCAGTTTTGCTTCTTAAAGTATTTTCAACTTTCCCAGCTGTGAGTAAATTGAAAAATATATTTGTAATGTATACAGACAAAAGATTTTAGAGGAATTTATTTCTGAAATAATTTTTTATTTATTTCTCACCAAATTGCACCACTGAAATAGCTAAAAATAACTCATTTTAAAGCACCCTATTTTAAACTGGTCATGAATACTAACTAATTATCAATTGGGTTTAATTGCGCTTGGCTTTTTGTTTCGGCTTGGAATTTTCTTTCTTTATAAACAATTCCTGCAAAAGGCGCCACACCCAACGGATCAGCAGGAAAAGACAAAGGAACACGAATATAATGCCGCCATACAGGATTAGAATGGCATCCAGGTTGTGGTACTGAATGAAGTTCAGATCCTGGGAGGCGCTCCTCAGGTATTTGGCACCCTTGTGCCGGGACACGTGCTCCACCCAAAAAACAGCCCGTTCCAACGGAGTCTGAGGCTGATCCCGATATCTGTCGGACATGTCGCGCACCTTCTTGGTGGCCTCAGGATCTTCGATTAGTCGGTGAATGGCCGCCAAAAGTTTAGGGGCAGTCAAATCGTCGTAGTGTACCGTGACTCCATATCCATTCTGCTCGGCGCGAGCCATGTTCAGGAACTGATCGCCAAAGATTGGGATCCCCACAAAGGGTTTGCGGTGGTAAATGGACTCCGTGGTGCTCAGCAAACCGCCGTGGGTGATGAAGGCTATCACATTTTCATGGGCCAAAATATCGTCCTGGGGAAACCAGTCGGAGATGAAGACATTCGCTGGTTTTCCGGGCATATCTGTGTCCTCGAACTTCCACAGGACACGCTGTTTCAACTGGGCGAAGGTGTCGATCAGAGCCTGTCGTTTCTCCAGCGGCAGGATTTTGCTCTTCAGGTTGGAACCCATCGAGAAATAAATACATCCATGCTTTGCTCCCTCAATGAACTCTTGAATGTCCTTGGGCAGCGGCTGGCGCTTGCGATTGATGTGCATACCGCCCACCTCGATCATATTGGGTGAATAGGGCCGAGGGAAACTGAGGGAGACATGCTGATTCAGCAGCACCAAGGCCGTGTTCTTCCGCATCTCATAGAAGTCCTGCTTGTTGTTGGGGAAGTGCTTGCGGTAAAGTACTTCTTGACGCGGCAAGTAGAAGTAGTTGAGGAACACATACTCGTAGGTGAGGAAGGCCAGGTTGCCCACCCGCTCGACGAGAGTCATGTGGTCACTGAACTTGAGCAGAGCACTCGGAACATATGAGGGCGGTGAGGGAGATCCAACCTATAAAGTACAAAAAATTTGATTTTAGCTATGAGCCTTATGAAACTTATTCGAAGAAAAACTCACCAGATCTGTGTTCCAGCTAATGGCCCCAAAAGTGCCCAGCCCAATAAGTGGGGCCTTGAAATGCTCTGCTAGTCCAAAATGAGCTTCGTTTAGGAAAACCTCAGATATTACGGCGTCAAAGGTCTGATTCGATTTCATCAGTTCAATTACAGAGGGTTCACTCAGCAGAAGTTCAGTTATTTCAATACCCATTTCATGGAAATTAATGATTTGTTCGATTATAGGTCTTTTTGATGATTCCAATAAGTTTGCCATTCTTCCTTCAATTTTAAGAAAAAGTAAACAAGGTAAGTATTTTCTTGAATTAAGAAACTAATATATTTGATAGCGGGTTCTAGATAACAGCATTTGCAGTGTAATGAAATTTACGATAAGAAAAGAAATAGTGTCGAAGGGTATGGGGACTTATAATTTATAATCTACCGAGGTTTTCATAAAAATTTATACCGAGGAATGACCCACTGTTTTTCAATAAAATTATGAAACTAATTATTTAATTGTTTTCTTTTACAAAGGAGACTCTGTATATCTGTTATCTATCTATCCTCATTATCAATGTATTGGAAATATCTTAATTAAGTGTTTCACCAGTGAATCGAAACTGAAATCACTTTTATGTAACCTAACCGGTTTAAGCCATTGGCCAATTACAAGTTTTATTCAAATATATAGATAAAAGCCAAATAAGCACCCTTTTTAGCTTAATAATTAGTTTAACTAATAACTGCGTTTTATATGATGAAATATTGTTGCACTAGAACAAGGTTTTTTATATGAGTTTACAGAGAAATTTCATTGATGGAAGACCATTAGTGTAGCATTAGGCAAACAAGTGTGATTGTGTAATGCTCAAACCAATTTGTTAGCTAAACTCACCTTGCATGGAGGCCAGAACGCTCTTAGCCGTTACATCTTTGATGTTTTTGATGGGTTTTTTCAACTCGAAAGGGGAGACAATGGTCACCTGATGTCCGGCGCTGGCTAATCCCTTGGCCAATGCAGATCCCACATGGTAATGGGATCGGGCGGCGGTATGGAGAACCACCAAATAGTTATAGGCCGATGCGCAGCTTAGAAAACAAAGTAGCAGCAGGGCCACAAAACGTGTTTGGCCAGCTGTTGGTTTCATTTTTCCGATTTTCGGACTATGATTTCTAAACAATTAATTCCACTTAATTGTTGCCACTTGGGAACTGTGTTCTTATCGGCCGGCGACTGTGTTCTATGGAGCTGATGTATGGGTACTGTCGCCTTGGCGACTCAGAATAAACTGAGTAAGCTTCGCCATGCGATGAGGTAATTATAAGTGGTTGGGTTAGGTCCCAATTTGGGGAGAGGGTGACTCTGTATATTGGTATCGCAGTCTCTAAATCGCTCTCTTGACCACTCAAGTTCTCTCTTTATAGCTATGATCTATCATCGTTACGCTGCCGAAAGCGAACATTCAATATTTGCAGGCTACTCACGATCCAAACGCTCTCGCCTCTCAACCGCCTTCATTATCTGTTTTGTTTTATTCTCGAATCTTGGTTTTTTTGTTTTGTTTACCGGCTTTTCGGTTATGACTTCAATTTTTGTTTTGTTTCTAGGTTCCTCTTCCCGCTCCAATGACTGTTTAAATTACTATTCAACAAAAGCATATTATTAAGAATGTAGCATGAGGGCGTCTGTGAATTTTTCACTTCCATATTTATATACAAATATATTTATACCCTTGCAGAGGGTATTATAATTTTGGTCAAAAGTGTGCAACGCAGTGAAGGAGACATCTCCGACCCTATAAAGTATATATATTCTTGATCAGGATCACCTCCTGAGTTGATATAGCCATGTCCGTCTGTCCGTCTGTCCGTCTGTCCGTCTGTCCGTCTGTCCGTCTGTCCGTCTGTCTGTTTCTACGCAAACTAGTCTCTCAGTTTTAAAGCTATCGGATTGAAACTTTGCACACACCCTTCTTTCCTTTGCACGCAGTATATAAGTCGGAACGGCCGGGATCGGCCGACTATATCCTATAGCTGCCATATAACTGATTGATCGGAAATGCCATAACTTTCGTGTTTGTAAAGTTAGGAAGTTGGGATTTTCTATGGGTTTTATATTTGGCCAATCAATCCGACCTACCAAATTTCATAAGGATCGGCCGACTATATCCTATAGCTGCCATATAACTGATTGATCGGAAATCCCATAACTTTGGTGTTTGTAAAGTTAGAAAGTTGGGATTTTCTATGGGTTTTATATTTGGCCAATCAATCCGACCTACCAAATTTCATAAGGATCGGCCGACTATATCCTATAGCTGCCATATAACTGATTGATCGGAAATGCCATAACTTTGGTGTTTGTAAAGTTAGAAAGTTGGGATTTTCTATGGGTTTTATATTTGGCCAATCAATCCGACCTACCAAATTTCATAAGGATCGGCCGACTATATCCTATAGCTGCCATATAACTGATTGATCGGAAATGCCATAACTTTGGTGTTTGTAAAGTTAGGAAGTTGGGATTTTCTATGGATTTTATTTTTGGCCAATCAATCCGACCTATCAAATTTCATAAGGATCGGCCGACTATATCCTATAGCTGCCATATAACTGAACGATTGGAAATGCCATAACTTTGTTGTTGTTAAAGTTAGGAAGTTCGGATTTTTTATGAGTATTAAGAATGCATCATATGAATAATTTTGGAGAATATAATTTACAGAGTATTCTGCAAGGGTATATCAACTTCGGCTCCGCCCGAAGTTAGCTTTCCTTTCTTGTTTTTGAACTTATTTAATTGTAAAGAAAATCATTTTATTGGATTTATTAGCTTGCTTAAATTTATTTTTTATTTATCTTGAACAATTCTTAAGCTTAAGAAAATAGTTTATTTCTAATATCAATCAAAAAACACCCCTTAACGAGGTGAAAAGTCATGACGATCGCACTTCCAAAATGCAACATTTCTGATATTAAATTTGGTGCGGCCCAAAGACTGAATTGGTGGCCATTTTACAATCTATATAGTGGTGTTAAAATAGTTGAGGTAGCTATTCTTCTGAAATGTCGAAAAAAAATATATATAAAAAATAATATCTTTAAACTCTTATAATACTATTCAGACTTTTTTTGCTATTTAAATATCACTTTTTAGAATATATACACTAGATATTAAAACATTATACTTCTGGAACTATTTTATCTATTATTTTCTTGAATCAGAAAAATCATAAAATTATGCATTTTTTTATTGACTGTAAGCTATTTACAAAACATTTTAAAAGACTATTTTAGAATTAATTTTTTACAAAATTACACCTCTGAAAATAAGTTTATTTTAAAGCACCCTAAATTTTAGACTGGTCATGGATACCAAACAAAATTATCACTTGGGTTTAATTCCGCTTGGCTTTTGGTTTTGGCTTGGAATTTTCATTCTTTATAAACAGTTCTTGCAAAAGGCGCCACACCCAACGGATCAGCAGGAAAAGACAAAAGAACACGAATATAATGCCGCCATACAGGATTAGAATGGCATCCAGGTTGTGGTACTGAATGAAGTTCAGATCCTGGGAGGCGCTCCTCAGATATTTGGCACCCTTGTGCCGGGACACGTGCTCCACCCAGAAAACAGCCCGCTCCAATGGAGTCTGAGGCTGATCCCGATATCTGTCTGACATGTCGCGCACCTTTTTGGTTGCCTCAGGATCTTCGATTAGTCGGTGAATGGCCGCCAAAAGTTTAGGGGCAGTCAAATCGTCGTAGTGTACCGTGACTCCATATCCATTCTGCTCGGCGCGAGCCATGTTCAGGAACTGATCGCCAAAGATTGGGATCCCCACAAAGGGTTTGCGGTGGTAAATGGACTCCGTGGTGCTCAGCAAACCGCCGTGGGTGATGAAGGCTATCACATTTTCATGGGCCAAAATATCGTCCTGGGGAAACCAGTCGGAGATGAAGACATTCGGTGGTTTTCCGGGCATATCTGTGTCCTCGAACTTCCACAGGACACGCTGCTTCAACTGGGCGAAGGTGTCGATCAGAGCCTGTCGTTTCTCCAGCGGCAGGATTGTGCTCTTTAGGTTGGAACCCATCGAGAAATAAATACATCCATGCTTTGCTCCCTCGATGAACTCTTGAATGTCCTTGGGCAGCGGCTGGCGTTTTCGATTAATGTGCATACCGCCAACCTCGATCATATTGGGTGAATAGGGTCGGGGAAAACTGAGGGAGACATGCTGATTCAGCAGCACCAAGGCCGTGTTCTTGCGCATCTCATAGAAGTCCTGCTTGTTGTTGGGGAAGTGCTTGCGGTAAATGACTTCTTGGCGCGGCAGATAGAAGTAGTTGAGGAACACATACTCGTAGGTGAGGAAGGCCAGGTTGCCCACCCGCTCGACGAGAGTCATGTGGTCACTGAACTTGAGCAGAGCACTCGGAACATATGAGGGCGGTGAGGGAGATCCAACCTATACGAGTAACAGAAGTATGATTTTAGTTTTGAGCCTTATAAAACTTATTCGATGGAAGTCTCACCAGATCTGTGTTCCAGCTAATGGCCCCAAAAGGACCGAGTCCTATAAGTGGGGCCTTGAAATGCTCTGCCAGTCCAAAATGAGCTTCGTTTACGAAAACCTCAGATATTACGGCGTCAAAGGTCTGATTCGAATTCATCAGTTCAATTACAGAGGGTTCACTCAGCAGACGTTCAGTTATTTCAATTCCCATGTCATAAACTTTCATGATCCTTTGGGCTAAGGGTTGCTTTGTTGATTCCAATATGTTTGTCATTCTTCCTAAGAATAAGTTAAATGAATTATTATTTTTTGAATTGAGTGACTAATATATTTGATAGTGGACTCTTGACAACAAATTTTGCATTATAGTATAATAAAACAAGAAAGGAAAGCTAACTTCGGGCGGAGCCGAAGTTGATATACCCTTGCAGAATACTCTGTAAATTATATTCTCCAAAATTATTCATATGATGCATTCTTAATACTCATAAAAAATCCCAACTTCCTAACTTTAAAAACACCAAAGTTATGGCATTTCCAATCGTTCAGTTATATGGCAGCTATAGGATATAGTCGGCCGATCCTTATGAAATTTGATAGGTCGGATTGATTGGCTAAAAATAAAACAGATAGAAAATCCCAACTTCCTAACTTCACAAACACCAAAGTTATGGCATTTCCGATCAATCAGTTATATGGCGGATATAGGATATAGTCGGCCGATCCTTATGAAATTTGGTAGGTCGGATTGATTGGCCTAATATAAAACCCATAGAAAATCCCAACTTCCTAACTTCACAAACACCAAAGTTATGGCATTTCCGATCAATCAGTTATATGGCAGCTATAGGATATAGTCGGCCGATCCCGGCCGTTCCGACATATATACTGCGTGCAAAGGAAAGAAGGGTGTGTGCAAAGTTTCAACTCGATAGCTTCAAAACTGAGAGACTAGTTTGCGTAGAAACAGACAGACGGACAGACGGACAGACAGACGGACAGACGGACATGGCTATATCAACTCAGGAGGTGATCCTGATCAAGAATATATATACTTTATAGGGTCGGAGATGTCTCCTTCACTGCGTTGCACACTTTTGACCAAAATTATAATACCCTCTGCAAGGGTATAATTAGCGATAAGAAACGAGATAGTGTCGATTTAGTGTATGAGCATTAATGGATTATAATGGTTACCTACGTTATCATAAACAATGAAACCAAAAAATGAGCCACTGATTTTTCATAAAAATTATCAAACCAATTATATAATCAATTCTTCTGTAACGGAGATTTTGTGTATTTGTTATCCATTAGATTGGGTGTTTTTATAAATTGTACTTTTCTCGTCTTAACGCAGTAAAACATTCAAGTTTATCTGTACAAAATATATATAAAAAAATATATACATGTGTCAAGGTCATCCAATATGAGTTATTTTTTAGTGAAGGGATTTCATATTTTTCAAATATATAGATGAAAGCCAAATGAAACAACCTTTTTAGTTTCTTGATTGTTACATAACTATTAACTGCGTTTTGTAACACCACAAAGTTATCTTTTTTGCATTAGAACGTGGTTTAATATTTGAGCAGAAAAATTTCATTCATGAAAGACAAACAAGTCTGATTGTGTAATGCTTATACCAATTTGTTAGCTAAACTCACCTTTCAAGTCTGCCAGAACCTTCCTTAACGTCACATCTTTAATGTTTTTAATGGGTTTTTTCAGCTCAAAAGGGGAGATAATGGTCACCTGATGTCCTGCGCTGGCTAATCCCTTGGCCAGAGCAGATCCCACATGGTAATGGGATCGGGCAGCGGTAGGGAGAACCACCAAGTAGTTATAAGCCGATGCACAGCTTAAAAAACAAAGAAACAGCAGGGCCAGAAAACTCTTTTGGCCAGCGGTTGGTTTCATTTTTCCCGTTTTTGGACTTTGATTTCTAACAAGTAATTGCACTTAATTTTGGCCACTTGTGAACTGTTTTTTACGGGGTATATAATATCGCCTCAGCGATTAGGAATAAACTGAAGGCCGCTGCTAGCCTTTGATGGGGTATTTATATGTGGTTGGGTTAGGACCCATTTTGGGGAGAAGGAGACTTCTTGTATTGGTATCTCGGGCGCTTTATCGCTCTCATGACCAGCAACAGTACACTCAAGATCTCTCTTCATATCTATGATTATCTATTATCGTTACGCTGCCGAAATCGAACAATCAATTTGTGTAGGCTACTCACGATACAAACGCTCTCACCTGTTTTCTTTGCTTTGTTTATAATTTCAGTCAAAAGTTTGCAACGCAGTGAAGGAGACATTTCCGACCCTATAAAGTATATAATCTTGATCAGCATCACCAAGAGAGTCGATCTAGCCATGTCCGTGCTTCTGTCATACCTAATCCCATTGCACTTATTAATGGATAGCGCAGAATGACCGGCTTCTTGGCAAAATCCAGAATCTTCGCCAAACTATGGGATAGAAATGAGTACAGCTAAATAAAGTTAAATGGTAACTATTTGAAAAACATTTAATTATTAAACAAATTTAAAAAATGTCAAGCTTAGTTGACAAAAATTATATTATTATTTGAAGCATTTCGAGTTTAAAGGTATTTGTGTAGTTAGGGATAACTACTTCAAAAAATAAAAGATTTTAATATAATTTCCAATACATATTAGCAATTTGGATAAATTTCTAACAATTTTTATTTGAGTGAAAAAGTTCTCAAAAATTATGAAATGGAATATATTTTTAAAACACGGCAATACCAACTAATTTTTTGTTGACCCATTAAGAATTAGGCAAGTTTTCATCTTATCAGATTACAAATGACAATTCAAAGATAAGACTCACCTCCAATTACGGTGATAATAATTGGTGTGTCGACATCGATTAAATTTTTAGAGGTTTCTTTTGGGGAATGACGATATCAGTGTGACTTTCTGACCGGCGTCAACTAAACCATTGGCCAAAGCGATGGTAAGAGTACCCCAAACCTGGCCCAAAAAGGGCACCAAAATAAAAAGTCAATTCTTGAGAAGTCCACAACGCATTTTCACAGCACTTTCAGAAGTTTTTAACCAAAATGAAGAGCGACTGTTTTTGAGCTGTTAACTATTGGATTTGATAAGAGTGGATAAGAGTTGTGAGTGGATACGTTTGAAGTGGTTATCCTACACATTGGTGGTCTTACGCGCATTATCTCTTTATTTAATTTTCGGCTTACATTTTCAGCTATAGCTCACTCAACAGTCGCCTTTATCTACACACTTTTCCACAATCAAACATGTAAGATTACATTTTAGCTTGTGTTCATACTGCGTTGGGCCTCAACCAGTAGAACTTCACAATAAGCTGTCTCTGATATCAATGTTCTGTAAATTTATGTTGAGCGCGGCAAACATTCTCAGTTTGTTAAGAAACGTGGTGGGTGTCAGTTCCTCGATCGATTTTCATCATTATGCGTTTATTGGCCTTTATTTTTGGAATAACAGTTAGCTTGGGATACTCAAATGCTTACAACTTCCTAATGATTCTAAACTCGGCGTGTCATTCGCATTTTAATGTGGGTCATGCCTTGGCCAAGGGATTGGTCAATTCAGGACATGAGATTACTGTAGTTTCCGTGTTTCCTCTGAAGAATCCCATACCAGGTTATCATGATATCAATGTACCAAATGTGATTAACGTAATGAATGGTAAGTACAAATATTATTATTTAAGAAACTATTTAATTTTTTAATTTAACTTTATTAAATCAAATTTTAAAATTTTTTTAGGAGACATTGCTGCTTTGTGGGAATCCATCCAAAAACCAGTAACTCAGAAGCTCATTGATTACTATCAAATGGGATTCCGCATAACAAGAGGACTTTTCGAGGACTCCAATTTCCAGGATTTTTTAAGGAGCAATCAAAGTTTCGATGCCGTGATTTGCGAGACCTTTTATAATGATGCCCACTATGGCTTAGCAGAACACTTCAAGGCCCCACTCATTGGATTGAGCACGGGTGGAGGTCTGACCTTTATCACAGATATGGTAAGTAAATCTCCACCGAATTTATCGTGAGTTTTCGTAAATAAAAAATGATCATAACATGCATCGGAATTAAAGAGTAATAAAGCTTACAAAATTTTGCGATAAATGTTTTAAGTAAATTCAAGTAACTATCTTACAATTTATTAACGTTTCGTAATTTCAGAATAATAAAGTTTACAACTTTTAAGCGATAAATCTTTAAGGCGTTGAAATTTGTACACACCCTTGAGTTTTATTATCCCATTAAGATTTATCTTTAGGATTAAGTTCTATGTTTTCCTAAATGGTTTAATTTAATATTTGCAACCCGTTTCCAAAGTAGGATATTTTATTGGACCTACTAATTTATAATTCATTTATAATTTTCATTTTTAGGTTGGATCACCAGCTCCAGCTTCGTTTGTGCCCCACATAATGTTGCCCTTCAATGATCACATGTCGCTCTATGATCGCCTTCTAAACGTGGCTTTCCTTGCCTATGAACGATTTCTACTAGACTACTATTATTTACCGGGACAGGAGCAGCTCTACAAGGAGTTCTTCCCGGACAACAAAAGGTGTTTCTACGAAATGCGCAGGAATGCCTCGCTGGTGCTCATCAACCAGCATGCGTCCCTGAGTTTCCCACGACCTTACTCACCCAACATGATTGAAGTGGGTGGCTTCCCGAGAAGATCGGAAGATTTATCAATGAATCGGAGCACGGAGCCATCTACTTCTCCATGGGTTCGAATCTCAAGAGCAAGGACTTGCCGCCAGGAAAGATTCAAGAGATTCTGAGAGCGTTCCGTGGACTGAAACAGCGAGTTCTTTGGAAATTCGAACTGGAGGATCTGCCCCAAAAGCCAGAGAATGTATACATCTCGGACTGGTTCCCACAGACCGACATTCTAGCCCATCCGAAGGTCTTGGCTTTTGTGACCCACGGAGGAATGCTGAGCACCACGGAGTCCATTTATCATGGCAAACCAGTCATCGGATTGCCGATCTTCAGCGACCAGTTCTTCAATATGGCCCATGCCGAGCAGACTGGCTATGGCATTATGCTGGACTTTAAATCCCTGAAGGCCCAGGATTTCCGGGAGGCCATCGAGAGGATTACCAGTGAGCCGGCCTACACTAGAGTGGTGCAGGGCATGTCCTTCCGGTATCGGGATCAGCAACAGACGCCCCTGGAAAATGCCATATACTGGGTGGAACATGTGACCCGTCACCAGGGAGCTGCCTACTTGCGGAGTGCGGCCCAAAGACTGAATTGGTGGCAATATTACAATGTGGATGTGCTTTTAATAATTGTAGGGTTAGTTATATTTCTGGGAATCGTTGTTCTTCTTGCTATTTTTAAGCTGTTTAGGAAATTCCTTTCTGGGGGAAAGAGAAAAGAAATGAAAGTTAAAATTAACTAAAGATGCCCTTTTTTAATGAAAATTACAAAAGCTAGGTCTGAATAATAAAAAAAGTACATATGTATACATATACTTCAGAATGAAGGTATTAAAACTTTCTTTCTTGTTTTTTTTTTACATTTTTATTATTATTGAATAATTTCTTAGCTTGAAAAAAAGTTATTTCTAATATTGCAAGTTTTATATATATTGATTTAAATAATCATAATTGAAACCCTATTTAAACAAATAAGTGGGGTTTATGAGTATAAAGTTTTCTTAGCATCTTTACTGGCCTTGCCTTTTTATTTTTTGAAATTTATTTATTAAGCTTTAATGGTAATGGCAAACATGGGGATGGAAATAATTGTTAATGTTTTGTCTTCACAGCCCTTCCCATAATATTACTAATTTGATAATTAAATAATTTTTATACCCTTGCAGAGGGTATTATAATTTTGGTCAAAAGTGTGCAACGCAGTGAAGGAGACATCTCCGACCCTATAAAGTATATATATTCTTGATCAGGATCACCTCCTGAGTTGATATAGCCATGTCCGTCTGTCCGTCTGGCTGTTTCTACGCAAACTAGTCTCTCAGTTTTAAAGCTATCGAGTTCAAACTTTGCACACACCCTTCTTTCCTTTGCACGCAGTATATATGTCAGAACGGCCGAGATCGGCCGACTATATCCTATAGCTGCCATATAACTGATTGATCGGAAATGGCATAACTTTGGTGTTTGTAAAGTTAGGAAGTTGGGATTTTCTAGAGGTTTTATTTTTGACCAATCAATCCGACATACTAAATTTCATAAGGATCGGCCGACTATATCCTATAGCTGCCATATAACTGAATGATCGGAAATGCTATAACTTTGGTGTTTGTAAAGTTAGGAAGTTGGGATTTTCTATGGGTTTCATTTTTAGCCAATCAATCCGACCTATTAAATTTCATAAGGATCGGCCGACTATATCTTATAGCTGCCATATAACTGAACAATTGGAAATGCTTTAACTTTGGTGTTTTTAAAGTTAGGAAGTTGGGATTGAGTATTAAGAATGCATATTATGAATAATTTTGGAGAATATAATTTACAGAGTATTCTGCAAGGGTATATCAACTTCGGCTCCGCCCGAAGTTAGCTTTCCTTTCTTGTTTAACTTAAACTAATTTATTTTCTTTTTTAGACTTTTAGACCTTAGTTTACTGCCTTTTACTTTAATAATCACAAGACGTATTGTGAAAAAGATTAAAAGAAAAACCAAGCCTATAACCGCAAAGAACACAGCCAGCACATCCAAATTATGGTATTCCACGAAGTTCAGATCCTGACAGGCACTTCTCATGTACTTAGCTCCCTTTTGTCGAGTCACATGCTCCACCCAGTACACAGCCCTCTCCAGAGGCGTTTCCTTCTGATCCCGGAACTGATTGGACATGATCTTGACCCGTTCAAGGTAGCTGGGATCACTGGTGATCCTATCGATGGCAGACCGGAACAAAGGAGCTGTGAGTTGGGCGTAGTTTACGGTGATTCCATATCCCGATTGTTCGGCCTTTGCCATGTTCATAAACTGATCGCCGAAAAAGGGAATTCCCACGACCGGTTTTCCATGGTAAATCGATTCCATGGTGCTCAAAAGTCCGCCATGGGTTATGAAGGCAATCACTTTGTCGTGTGCCAGAATATCGTCTTGTGGGAACCACTTCGATACAAATACATTATCGGGTTTGTCAGCAAAGGTTTCCTCCTCATACTTCCAAAGTACCCGGTACTTAAGACTCCTTAAAGTCTCCACAATTGCTTTTCGTTTCTCCTTGGGCAAATCTTTGCTTTTCAGATTGGAGCCCAATGAGAAATAGATTACCCCGTGCTCGGCTCCCTCGACGAATTCCCGAATATCCTTGGGCAGGGGCTTCGGCTCCTTGCGATTCACGTGCATGCCACCCACTTCGATCATATTTGGCGAATACGGACGTGGATTGCTCAGCGAAACATGATTGTTTAGCAACACCAACGAAGTACTTTTGCGCATCTCATAGAAGTCCTGTTTGTTGTTGGGAAAGTATTTCCTATACAGCACTTCGTGTCTGGGTAGATTGATCAAGTTCTGGTAGAAAAATTCGTATATCTGGAATCCCAGATTTTGGGCTCGCTCCCAGAAGTTCATGTGGTCACCGAAACGGAGTAAATTATGCGGCACATACGAAGGTGGTGAGGGAGTGCCCACCAAATCTGAAGTCCATCCTGTAGCTCCCAAAGAGCTCAGGGTGATCAGTGGAGCTCCAAAGTGTTCGGCAAATCCGTAGTGGGCGTCGTTCATGAAGCTCTCGCAGATGACTCCATCGAAGGTACGGTTTTGACCCAACAGCTCCTTCACCGCCGGAGCCTTAAAAAGAGCTTCTGTCAAGTCCAATCCCATTGCACTCATATATGGATAGCGCAGAACGACCGGTCTCTTGGCATTCTCCAGAATCCTCGCTTTGTAAACTATTGGATACAAATAAGTGAAGGTAAATAGAGAAGTTTAAGTTCTTTTCTTGAAATAATTTTTGATATTTAGCAAGCAAATATATTTATCAAACAATGAAAAAGATTTATGGCATTTTTTTACATACCTAAAAAGCTATAACTTTGTATAAATTGAATAGAATTATATTTTTTAGCATTCAGAATCTGATTCTGAGGTTATGCATAACTTCTACAAAATATAAGATTTTTGTTCTTCTGCTTAGGTAATTTAATTTGTTTTAAACCAAATATTAAAGCAATTTCGAAAAATAACAATACAAAATTAAATCTTTTAATAAAAGCCGACAAAAGCAACCAATTTGTTGTTGACCCATTGAGAATTAGGCATGTTCTACCTTATCAGATGACGCAAAATTATTCTAAGCGATAAGAAATTACGTGCCAGTTAGCGAATAAGTTTTACTAAACCACTTAAAAATAAGACTCACCTTCCATTACGGTGATAATATTTGGTGTGTGAATATCGATTAGATTTTTGACGGGTTTCTTCTGGGGAAATGGCGATATCAATGTGACCTCATGACCGGCGGTAGTTAAGCCTTTGGCCAACGCCAATCCTACGTCGTGATGTGATTTAGATGCAGTGTGGCTCACCAACAGGAAAGAGTAGCCCCAAACCTGGCCCAAAAAGGGCACTAAAATAAAAAGCCAAGAATTGAGGAGCCAACAACGCATTATGACAGCACCTTCGGAAGTTCTAACCAGACTGAAGAGCGACTGCTTTTGTAGCTGCTAGTTATAGAATTTGATAAGATAAGTTGTGAGTGGATTAGCAATACGTTTGAAGAGTTTTTACAAATTGATATATTATTTTGGGTACAATATACTAAAAACTAATTTTCTGGTTAAGCTTTATCTGTATTAATTTGTTTAAGTTTTACTTTACTTTGTCATTTATAAGAAAAATTAACAAATAGATCTTAATAATTGTTAAATAATAAATATATATTTTAATAAATTTAATATTATAATTTTCATTATACTTAATATTTTCAAGTTCTCTTTATTTTTTCTTGTTCTCTTACACGCATTATCACTTAATTCTTCTCACTACAAAATACTCTTTGCTTAATAGCTTTTGAGTTGAGTCAAACGAGTTTTGTTTGTGTGTGCTCTTTTGAGAACTTAAGTGGTTTAATTCATATGCTGATTGATCAGCACAATTCACTTCTTGACACTACACTACATATTTAAACACTCTTGATATTTATACAATAGTAAAGCCAAAATAAACTGGCTTAGAAAATAAATATTAGTTGTTTATATTGGAAAAATATGAACTTACGAATAAAATCAACTAGTTACAGTAATGTTTGACTAATATTTTCAGCTATAGCTCACTCATCAGTCGACTTGACCTACACAATTTACTACAATCAAACAAGTGTGTTTACCTTTTGGCTTCTGTCCACACCGTGCTGAGCCTCACGCAAATTAAGAATTTCACAATAATCGAGTGGAAATGATATCTATATAAAGATATGTTGAGCACGGCAAACATGCTCAGTTTGTTAAAGCAGCGTGCTCTGCTCGGTTCGGTTATAAGTTCCTCGATCGATTTTCAGCATCATGCGTTTATTGGCCTTCATTTTGGGAATAACAATTAGCTTTGGATTCTCAAATGCTTACAATTTCCTAATGATTCTAAACTCGGCGGGACGGTCGCATTTTAATGTGGGTCATGCCTTGGCCAAGGGATTGGTCAATTCAGGACATGAGATTACTGTAGTATCCGTATTTCCCCTGAAGAATCCCATACCAGGTTATCACGATGTCAATGTACCAAATGTGATTAAAGTAATGCGGGGTGAGTATAATATTACGATTATTTTTGTACCCTTGCGGAGGGTATTATAATTTCAGTCAAAAGTTTGCAACGCAGTGAAGGAGACTATATCATAAAGCTCCCATAGGAACAATCGCCAAAAAAAATATAAAAAAAGTATAACTTTGTTGTTTTTAATTTTTTTTTTAATTTTTGGTATTTGGTAATATTAAAATACTATGGTATTACGAATTTATTCCAATTAAAATCGGACAAAAATATCTTGTAATTGAGTGACCCAAAATTTGTCTTCTAGAGTCCATAACTTTACCAAATTAAAGCCGATTCCAAAGTGGCATACCTCTAAAGACTTGTGGTTCGATTCTCTAAAAATCTGCATTCAACATTTTCAATTTACCGTTGATCAAATTTTTAACCCATTTTCATGTTAGTTATTTCTAATTTTCCAATATATTGTAATAGAGTGACCCAAAATTGGTCTTCGAGAGACCATAACTTTACTAAACTTAAGTCGATTCCAAAGTGGCATACCTCTAAAGACTTGTGGTTCGATTCTCTAAAAATCTGCATTCAATATTTTCAATTTACCGTTGATCAAATTTTTAACCCATTTTCATGTTAGTTATTTCTAATTTTCCGATTGCTTGTTTAACGTTGACCCAAAATTGGACTTCTAGAGTCCATAACTTTACCAAACTTAAGCCGATTCCAAAGTGGCATACCTCTAAAGACTTGTGGTTCGATTCTCTAAAAATCTGCATTCAATATTTTCAATTTACCGTTGATCAAATTTTGAACCCTTTTTTATGTTAGTTATTTCTAACTTTCCAATGTCTTGTAATAGAGTGACCCAAAATTGGACTTCTAGCGTCCATAACTTTACCAAACTTAAGCCGATCCCAAAGTGGCATACCTCTAAAGACTTGTGGTTCGATTCTCTAAAAATCTGCATTCAACATTTTCAATTTACCGTTGATCAAATTTTTAACCCATTTTCATGTTAGTTATTTCTAATTTTCCGATTGCTTGTTTAACGTTGACCCAAAATTGGACTTCTAGAGTCCATAACTTTACCAAACTTAAGCCGATTCCAAAGTGGCATACCTCTAAAGACTTGTGGTTCGATTCTCTAAAAATCTGCATTCAAAATTTTCAATTTACCGTTGATCAAATTTTTAACCCATTTTCATGTTAGTTATTTCTAACTTTTCAATGTCTTGTAATAGAGTGGCCCAAAATTGGTCTTCGAGAGATCATAACTTTACCAAACTTAAGCCGATTCCAAAGTGGCATACCTCTAAAGACTTGTGGTTTGATTCTCTAAAAATCTGCATTCAACATTTTCCATTTACCGATGATCAAATTTTTAACCCATTTTCATGTTAGTTTTTTCTAACTTTCCAATGCCTTGTAATAGAGTGACCCAAAGTTGCACTTCTAGAGTCCATAACTTTACCAAACTTAAGCCGATTCCAAAGTGGCATACCTCTAAAGACTTGTGGTTCGATTCTCTAAAAATCTGCATTCAACATTTTCAATTTACCGTTGATCAAATTTTTAACCCATTTTCATGTTAGTTATTTCTAACTTTTCAATGTCTTGTAATAGAGTGGCCCAAAATTGGTCTTCGAGAGATCATAACTTTACCAAACTTAAGCCGATTCCAAAGTGGCATACCTCTAAAGACTTGTGGTTTGATTCTCTAAAAATCTGCATTCAACATTTTCCATTTACCGATGATCAAATTTTTAACCCATTTTCATGTTAGTTTTTTCTAACTTTCCAATGCCTTGTAATAGAGTGACCCAAAGTTGCACTTCTAGAGTCCATAACTTTACCAAACTTAAGCCGATTCCAAAGTGGCATACCTCTAAAGACTTGTGATTTGATTCTCTAAAAATCTGCATTTCAAACTTTACCAAATTCAAGCCGATAATGCACAGACATAGCTTCATTGTTTTTAGTAATATAGGCATACAAATTGAAATTTAGTCGTTTTGTAATAACTGCATGCGTATATAAACTTCGACTTGCCAATGTTTGCTTCCTTCCTTATTTGTAGCTTTATTTTATTAATTAAAAAACTGTGTTTTTTATTAGGAGACATTGCTGCCTTGTGGAAATCCATTCAAAAACCAGTAACTCAGAAGCTTATTGATCACTATCAAATGGGATTCCGCATAACAAGAGGTCTTTTCGAGGACTCCAATTTCCAGGATTTTTTAAGGAGCAATCAAAGTTTCGATGCCGTAATTTGTGAGACATTTTATAATGATGCCCACTATGGCTTAGCAGAACACTTCAAGGCCCCACTCATTGGATTGAGCACGGGTGGAGGTCTGACCTTTATCACAGATATGGTAAGTAATCATTACCGAATTTATTAGGAATTAAAGAATAATAAAGTTTTAGGTTTTGCGATCAATCTTTAACGTAAGTTTCAGACTAGTTAAGATAATTTTATAAATATTTTCCAAAATTCACGAAATACCTTTTGGAGGAATACTCTTCTTATGTTTTTAGACTTAGTACCTTTCTTTTGGCCTACTAATTTATAATTTTTCTTTATAGGTTGGATCACCAGCTCCAGCTTCCTTTGTGCCCCACATAATGTTGCCCTTCAATGATCACATGTCGCTCTATGAACGCCTTCTAAACGTGGCTTTCCTTGCCTATGAACGATTTCTACTAGACTACTATTATTTACCGGGACAGGAGCAGCTCTACAAGGAGTTCTTCCCGGAAAACAAAAGGTGTTTCTACGAAATGCGCAGGAATGCCTCGCTGGTGCTCATCAACCAGCATGCGTCACTGAGTTTCCCACGACCTTACTCACCCAACATGATTGAAGTGGGTGGCATGCATATCGATGGCAATCTAAGCCCGCTTCCCGAGAAGATCGAAAGATTTATCAATGAATCGGAGCACGGAGCCATCTACTTCTCCATGGGTTCGAATCTCAAGAGCAAGGACTTACCGCCAGCAAAGGTTCAAGAGATTCTGAGAGCGTTCCGTGGACTAAAACAGCGAGTTCTCTGGAAATTCGAGCTGGAGGATCTGCCCCAAAAGCCAGAGAATGTCTACATCTCCGACTGGTTCCCACAGACCGACATTCTAGCCCATCCGAAGGTCTTGGCTTTTGTGACCCACGGAGGAATGCTGAGCACCACGGAGTCCATTTATCATGGCAAACCAGTCATCGGATTGCCAATCTTCAGCGACCAGTTCTTCAATATGGCCCATGCCGAGCAGACTGGCTATGGCATTATGCTGGACTTTAAGTCCCTGAAGGCCCAGGATTTCAGAGACGCGATCGAGAGGATCACCAGTGAGCCGGCCTTCACTAGAGTAGTGCAGGGCATGTCCTTCCGGTATCGGGATCAGCAGCAGACGCCCTTGGAAAATGCCATATACTGGGTGGAACATGTGACCCGTCACCAGGGAGCTGCCTACTTGCAGAGTGCGGCCCAAAGACTGAATTGGTGGCAATATCACAATGTGGATGTGCTTTTAATAATTGTAGGGTTAGTTATATTTCTGGGAATCGTTGTTCCTCTTGCTATTTTTAAGCTGTTTAGGAAATTCCTTTCTGGGGGAAAGAGAAAAGAAATGAAAGTTAAAAGTAACTAAATAAATAAATTTTTGCTGAAAATAAAACATTAATAAGTGGATATAAGCGTGAATAATAAGAAGTCTTATGTATATGAAAATTGATGGATAGAAATTTATGAAATACTGATATATCTCGAACAAGAAAGAAAAGTTTTTTTTTTTAACTAAGAATATTCGTAAATGGGTGATCATTGGAATATTGTAATAATTGTAAGACAAACACTATATTTTTGAAAACCTCAGTTACATTTAATAATAGTTCTTTAGACTTTAAATCTTTACATCCTCACAATTTAGATTGTTAAAAGCAATGTAAAACTATAAATGAAAAATAATCCATGCCTATTAAGTTTATTCAATCTATTTAATTATCTCTAACAAACGGTTGTAATTGCCAAACATTTGAATTTCTGCCCCGGTTTCAAATTTCATAGACCCACTTCCATTTTCGAGGCCAAAAACAAATTACTACCTAACAGCATGCTGCACAAAATTGTTTTCATCTTTTCCACCTATTGCACAAACAATTGCTAACTCGCATCGAAAAGTTGGGATGTATTTTCATGGGCTGCCAAAAATACATTTGGCTTTTCCTATTATTGGCCACGTTATCAATGCACACACGTGCCGGTCGCTGATTGATTTCGCTGGGAAACGAGTGAACAATATAAACCAAACGTAAATGCCAAAACAAAATTGGAAAAAAAGACGATGGGGGACAAAAATTTAAATAGGCACTCGAGCATTAAATTAAGCAGCAACAACTTAGTTCGCGGAAAATCAGTCAGAAGAAGTGAGAGCCAAATAGAAAAACACAAGAAGACCCACTGTAGCATCCGCCCTAGTCCACGCCCTCGCAAAAAAGAAAAGGAAACCGCTCCGAGGTGCAAAACGTCTGAAATGAAGGAAATGAAATGTCGAAAAGACGGAATTTTCCCTTGCGCAACACATACGCCAAGCTTTTCCGAGTGTGTTGGTACACAGGGAATAAGTATGATGTATTGCTTATTTGTGTACTTTTAAAATTAAATATAAAATATAAAAATAACTCAAATTAAACTTAAATATAAGTAAATATATATAAATAATAAAATAAATAAATGCAAATAAATTATTTTATTCATACTTTTTTTGCTTATTAAATTTTACCTTTTATTGTATACATAAGAATCAAACATTCTTTTAAAACTTTTATCTATTGGGTTAGACTTTAATATAAATAAATGGAACAGAATTTAATGGCTTATAATTGAATAAAATTATTTTTTTAAAAGAAGATGAACTTAACCCGTATACAAGTTATTTTGTAAAAGTGTAAAAGTGTGTGACATTGAAAAGGCACGTTGAATAAGAGGCAAAGCAAGTGAAGCAGAGAAAAATATGGAAAATATACGTAATGTGAGCCAAAAAGTTAGCTATGCACAAAAACTTTTTTGATGGCGCTGAAAGTGAAAAGTAAATTTACGCTAAAGTCGCCGAAATGCACAGTAAAGGAAAAATAAAAATTGAGAGTTGAGTGGGTTTTTCAGAGCAGAGCGGCTAAATCGGTGAGCAGGGGGAACTTGCAAAAGAATATGAAATGGCAAGAAAAAGCGAAATGAAACGGAAGTTCAAGTTGATTTGTTTGCAGGCTAAGTGGAATTCCCCATCCTTAGCATTTTTACTCACACTCCCACACATTGACAGCCATTTTGCGGAAACGGAAGCTGCGTTTCAATCGCACTTCTGATGAAGTTAACAACAACATCGAAAACAGCAACAACAGATGGCTTTGAGGGTAAATAAATTTAGCATAACAATGCTTGGTAAATTTACGAGTATCTGAGTTTACGGGTACAACGCTGCGTATGCGTATTAGGATTATGATTTTTATTCGCGTATAATGCGCTTCAATTTTAATAGCTTTAAAGTCTGTCTTGGGTTAATTTTTCTCCTCGTAGTTTGTTGTGTCTAATAGGAAAACCCAAAAATGTTCTTCAAAAATAAAAATAACAAGAATTTGAATAATTAATTATACTTTTGGTCATCCAATGGCCAGCCAAAACAAATTGTGTTTCCGTTATCATTTTTTTAAAGAAATCGTATCTTTTACAAAAGCCGTCTTTAATAGACCCCATCACAATGTTGACTTAAAATTACTGAAAATTACTTAAAACTTCAAAACTTAATTGTAACTGTGTATACAATATGTTGAATCAAAATCCAATTTTGAATTTTTTAAATTAATATTTTCAGAACTTTGAATTAAGCAAAAACTTAAATCAAAGTGTCCTCCACCGCAAAGTAGACAAATATTGTATCAATCTGAGGTGCGGAACTCTCGTTTATTATATTCAGAAATTATAAAATTTAAACCTTTTAAAGGGCATACCTTTTCGGGGCACACGATTTTCATTTCGCTGTTTTTTAAATATCTTGGGGCTATGATTCATGCATGTGATTTCTGCGGTTCTTAATGTCGCAGTATCGTAATTAAAAAGTGCACTGCAGCGCCGTGGGTATTATTTTGTTCTTATTTCTGTTTTTTTGTTTGGGTTTCCCTGATATATCACACGTTTCCCCGACCTCCTATTGCCCCCACCCCATCGGCATATGCAGAGATTGCGCTCTTGAAATGACAGTTGCACTTGCACCATGACAATGCGCCCGAAATGGAAAATGGGGCTGGGAAATGGGGTGGGAAAATCAGTGTGGGGGCGCTATGCAGCGGGGCAAATTGATTGCGATTGTTGAGTTGATTGGCAGGCGACACACACACATATATATATAGATTGACTGCATGCGACACTGGCAAACAAAAGCGCCGCTTTGTGGTTTTCATTGTTGATGCCTTTTTTGCTCCCTTTTCGCCTTGCTCCTTTCTCCTTGTTAAAGCTCCTTTTTTTATACCCATTTATTTTCTGTTGTCGTTAAAATTAAGTTCGTTTTGTCTTTCGATTTTTTTGACATTTTTAACACGCGCAATTTACAAGATAGTATACTGCACAGCTTAGACAAAGAAAAAATTCAGTGTGTGACGTTGTACTTGTACATTGGCATTTGCATTTGCTTTGATTGGAAGTTTTTTATAGCAAAGAACTATCAATTATAATAAGGAACTAACAAAGCAACGTTCCATTTATTGTATCATATTTTTTAAAAAATTTTGAACACTAGAAGTAATCTTTTTGTTGTTCCCAGTGAACTAATTAATTTAATATATTTAACATTTGAAAATTTGTTTATAAAGTAAATTTAAAAGATATTTTTTGATTTATGGTTGTTAAACTTTAAATTTAACCAACAAATACGGAATCAAAAACTTTAAAAGCCTAAAATCAAAGGCAGTTTAACCTCTTTAGACTGTTTGTTATTAATAAATTAACCAATTTTAATTTAGCTAAACAATCAAATGTTAGTTTAAGACTTTAGGCTGACCCCAGAGCCAAATGTTTTCATATAATGAAATTCACATTTTCAAGCGCACTTAGTGCCATTTATTTCTGTTTTTTCAGGGTATAAAATAAATTGATTACATTTTTGTAGCCTTTGGCAATCGTTTAAAAGTTAATTGTTGTCGCTGGCGGCAAATGAATAGGTGTAAAGAAAGGTGAGTGATTTACTAAATTATGTTACCAAACTTTATTTTCAGTTTATATTTGAGTCAGTCCTATTGGCGAACAACAAAATCACTCAAATTAAAACTTTAAAGCTGCCTACTTATTCCATTTTCCTTCAGGCACAGCAGCTATTGGGAGACAGAAAAGAAGAGAAGGGCTCTCTTTTTAAATGTTTATGTTTTTTCGCTGGCCTGAGCTCCTTGAAATATTAAAATTAATAATAAATGTTGACGGCATTCATTTGTTGCTGCTGCTACACAAATATGAAGTCTTCATTATGGCCAACGCATTTTGCGTTGTCTATTTTGTCGGTATTCCCTTATTTTACCATATTTCCCACGTACAGTTGGGTTCAAGCCAGTAGCATTAAAAACCGGAAAATATTTTAAGATTATAATGTTTTAGTTGTGCAAAAAAAATAGTTCGGAAACAAAATTTGCGTGCCGATCAAAACATTTATTTTTGGAACTTTTGATTGTATTAATGTATAATAATATTTATCATTTGTATACACTAAATTTATTAATACAACTTTGTTGTTAATTTTTACTTAAAATGATTGAAACTATGTGCTATTTTTCCGTTTTCCTTAGAAAAATGTAATTGTAATTGTTGCATTTAATATTTTGTATTATTATTGTGACCTTAAATGTTCGCTCCTCTCTTTCCATTTGGCTCTGATTTTTATTTCTTTTGGCAATTTGTGCAGTTGATGTTTCTTTTCGCTCTTTTCCCATTTTAACTCGCATTTGCTTCGTTTTTCTGCTAAATTAAATTTTATTTAACTGTTATGCATGAAATTAGTTACAATTTTTATTTTCATGCTGCTTTGTCTGCACTCTTCACACACACACGCACACCCGAAATGGCCGCTAATTTCTTTTTAAATTATTTAACAATTTGCGTCTGCCAATTGCCAGTTGTTTTTGTGCTGGCAGAACAATCTAATTAGGCGCCGGAAGAAGAGGAACGATAATAACGCTGACGACGCCGATTTGTTTTATGCCAATTTACTTGGCAACATTTGTCGTTAATGCGACAGCAAAGAAATTTGGCATTTTCTCAAAAATGCGGAAATCCCGTCTGCTGCCCCAAAAACAGGCATAATTGGGCGGAAATACATAAATTAGGGTGAATAGATTGGCAAAAGGAGACAATGAATATTTGTTATCCACAGTGATAAGTTTTTTCTTTTTTGATTTTAATTTGAAAAAAGTTTATTTTCAGATTGTCAACACACAAATGAAACATACTTATTTTTGTTATGCCTATAGATATTATTTCCGCTGGTTTTAATCTTTTTAAAAGTTCGTTCATTCCGTTCTAAAACTGCAACTCTGCGATTGTAAATTTTCCCCTGAAAAGATAACTGTAAACCGATTTATTTACTCAGTAAAGTATAAAAATCACGTATAAAATAAGTGCAATAAGAGCGGTAAAACGATGGGCCATATGTAATAAAATTACGGCAGTGGTACTACCTTAAGTGGCAGTTTTCTGATTGGATCGGGCGAAGAACCGGGCATCGCCTCAATTGGCAATTAAAGCGCATCAACATTAATGTCCGGCCGCCCGATGATAATAATAATAATGATGATGATAACGAGACGACCGGCACGTATTTTCCCTTTTTGAAAAGTGGCAATGGAAAAAAAACACACGGCTTTCTCGCAGGGCGCTGACATGTGGTCATTGTTGTTGCACTGCCTCCCCATCGTGACGTCAGATGGCAAATTAAAAACGCAAAGAAGAAGATGAAAACTCTTTCCAGTGACAGCAGCAACAACAAGAACAACAACAATGCAATTTATGCACGACTTGCATATTAAACGTGTGTTAATTTTAGAGCAGGATAGCCAGCGCAGATGTCAGACTCTATCTATCCCCCTCTCACCCTCTCAAAATGACAGGCTGCGGTCAACGCCATTTGTTTTTGTTATTCCAGTGGATGGAAAGGGGGGCAAAAGAGCAGCTCGCTTGGAAGCGCCACTCGTTGATCTCTCTTACTCTATCCCTCTCGCTTACTCTTTCTTTAGCCATGCAATTTTCCAGTTGAAAGGCTTAAAACTAAATTAAACTTTATGACTTGGCAAAGAGCAACAGGATTTGCGTCAACGACAAAAAGGATTACAAGATGCCCCCCTCGGGATTCTCTGCCTTCCTGGCCAACGGATATGAAGAATAATGCCCCGGCTTTTCTTAAGGGGATCAATATACAAGTATATACATACTCACTAGGATACTTCAAAAATAAAATGCCAGGGATAACTTTGTATTAAAATATCCAAATGGATACTACTACAGATAAGTTTAATTCTTATTACATAAGTTTATTTTTAGTACCATATAGGATATCTGTAAAGGAATTCTTATAGAATGTATACATAATTACATACAAAGAATATCATGAAGAATATGCGAATTTTATTAATACAGATATGTACCTAAAAATACCTAATCACTAAGTTCATTTTAAAAATATATTCTTTTATCATTCATATAATATAATCATGAACAAAATATTTTATAGTCAGTATATTTTCATAGTTTTATTATGTTTACAAAAAAAAAGAAATCGTTAAATTGATCATCGTTTCTTAGTGGGTGTTCAAGCAACCTTCCTGAATAATGTGGTAAATAACTACGTGCAACGCAGAGCATCAGCAAGTTCCCTTGTTCTCGAATTAAGCTTGCTGGGAACTTGCTTAGCACAAACAAAGCAACCACCGTTGAAATAAATGTAATGAGTCTAAGTGGCAGAGACAGAAATTGTCTGACATTTTATTGAGCAAATATTAAAAATATTACGAATCGTTGACCATTAGGAGCAGCCGTCGCTCCCCATCTGTTGGCCAAGGAGCACAAATACCACTTATGCGGATATCAGGGAGTTTGTGTGTTTGTGCTTGTGCAGCTACGAATCTCCACAGATAGCCAACTTAATGTAATGACCAAAAAGAAATCCAAGCTCACAAACATTTGAACAGCTCCCGGGGTCCATGGATCCATGGCTCGTGTCCTTGTCCGCTGGCTGGACATGTGTTTCCAATGGTTTTCCCAGCTTTTCTTGTTCGCTTTTTTGTTTGGGCCAAGCACAGCTCGGGCCATTTAAAAACGCACAAAACTTGGCACAAGGCGAAAAACTAACTTTTCCCCGACCAGAGGAAACTCAGCTGGGGGCTAGGTTTCCCTTTAGTGGCTGCCGTTGCAGTTGCAGCGTTTATTTGATTTTTACACACCGATTTTGAGCTATTCTTTTATTAGATTTTTCGTGTTGCCTTTTTTCTCATCTCTCCTTCTGACGGCTTCTGCTGTTTTTTCACACTTATTTTTCACCGCTTTGTTTTTTTTTTTGGTTTTTGTTGTCAGTTGTGAATTTGTAAGATTTGATTTTAAAAGTAGCCAGATAAAAAAGCGACCGAACGGGGTAAAACGAATTGAAAATGGGCAAATGGTTAGAAAGATTAGAGGCGGCAATGGGTGAATGAGTTGGGGAGACAGAAGCAATTCCACTTTGCAGATGGAGTGTGACAGATAAGTTGCCGACATTGATGCTAAAGGGTTATGGGCATCCTGAAGTTTCGATAAGTTTTGGAATAAGTTTGGTCCGACTTTAAATTGGTTTGTTGAAGGCTATAAAATCAAGAATCTATCGTTTTTGAAACAATTTGGTAATAATATAATCATATAGTTCCAGAAACCAAGGTCGATTAACATGACCATTATATCCCTGGCATGGTCAAAGCCATAGGTCATGAACAAGCTTAGACTAATTGGCCGAAAGCGTGTATCAAAATATACTTACAAATGTTTAATCGATATTTAACATTCTTTCTGTTTCAGGGGTTAAGTTCCCCATAATGATTTCAATCGCTATATAAAACCTTTAGTTTTACCAGATAATGCAGAACAAAAATAAAAAAAGGGTTCCAACTTACACTACTCTCCCTCACAGAAATGCATTTACTTTGATTTCCGTTCGCAAATTTTATGATTCTATATGTTAATACGTTACTGCTCCTTTTAAGCCCCCCAAACGGATTCCACTATAAATTCCGGGCAAACCGCATAAAAAGCGCGTTAAATCTCGACTCAATCATTTTGTGTTCATCGCATCGTATGAACAAACCATATATATGTTATATTTAAATAGCCATACTCGGAGCACAAACATAAATCTCGGGAAGAAAAGCATCCTCGATTTGAGCATCTGCGCTGGCAAATTTAAAGCCATTACACTAATAAATAATCTGCCACAAATTTAGCACATTGCCATCGATTTAATACAGCTTCAGCCTCATATGCAAGAGCCATGGAGCCACAGAGCTTTTCGCTGAGGACACGCCCACAGACAAATCCGAGTTCAAATCGCATAGCCCACCAACCTCACACATGCTCCATATAAATGCGGAGGGATGAGCAGGGGATGCCTGGGCTAAAGGAGGTTTATTCCAAATCCAAGTGCTAAAGGGAGCCAGGAAAAAATTCATATGTCTGCTGCTGTGGCTGCTTTCAATTGCTTTCGGTTTTCGGTGGTGGAAAGGGGGAACCCAAGCCAGCGGGGCAGCGTTTGGCCATCATCATCGATGGCTGCTTTCAATATCTAATAATATTGCGCATACGCCACGTTGCCAGATTCCAGCTAGCAGCTTCCACAGTCGATGCTGCTGAAGCTGTTGCTGGTTCACTTACGCCGAGTGCGTGTTGGCGCAATAATCAACAGTTATATTATGAATGCACAATCACAGTAAAGACAGTCGCAGACAAAATAGTAGTTATTCAAATGAAATACATTGTGTTTTGTTTTGAAACTTAAGAAAACATGTATTTCGGTTTTTTTGGTTAGGTGTTTGGAGCATTATTATATTAAATATATTTATGTAAGTGAATAAAAAGATATGTTACATATTCTAGACAACTTTTTATGGGTACAGTAAAGTGTTAAGTATATAAAATCTGTTTTGAGAACTTTAGTTGAAAACATGATAAGAATTATATTGTTAAGGACATACATATTTTTATTTATATTATTTACTATATTGATTTCACTAGTAAAATAATTGGTACATAGCGCTTAAAATACAGCTTATTCAAAACAACTTATTATTTTCGTTTGTCTTCAAAAAGTAAAATTATTTACAAATTTGACCATGGTTGCTGCGTTCATAATGCGCATTTTAACCCCTTTGAAAGGGGAAGAACACAAACTCAGTCTTATACTAACACACACATCACACTCCATCTAAGTGATACGATAAATTCGGGATTTTCTTTGCATTATGTGCAGATTTAGCTGATATTCTTTTGCCACACCCTCCTCCTGGCCCCTCCCCAATTTTCCACACTCCAGATGAAAAACTTTTTTAATAATAAATAAAAGTGCTTAACTTAATTCGTGCTCTTTTCTTTTGCTCCCGCTTATGTGCACTGTGGATTTTCCGCTTGTTTTTCCTCATTTTATTTGTTTCTTTGATTTGACACGCCCCGCTTCCACCGCCCAGCACACAATGTGTGGAAATAATTTTTCGATTATTGTCAAGTTTTGCTTTATTTTCCTGTCCGCTCTATAGCTGGAGTTTTCTTCTATTTTCGTGTGGCATTTGTGGCTGTTTACCTCGCCAGCGGCCAAAATGCAATTTATGTGTTGAGAGCAGCGAATTTTATTTTATTTTCGTTCGATTTCTGCTTGTTTGTGTTTCTTCTTTCAATTTTTCTTTATTTTTTGCGGTTTGCTTTTATTTTGGATACTCGTGTGAGGTTATTGGCAGTTGTCATTTGTGTGTGATTTACGTTTATCGGTTTGAGCCAAGCGTGTAATTTTCTTATTGCAGATGGCAAATAGGGAGCTAATCTGCGGAGGGCGGTTTCGGTATTTGCGGGTTATGTTTACGGTTTAAGGGAAGTTTAGAAAACTGTCCGCGAATTTAACGTCTGTTTCTGCACACATGAACATGCAATATTTTGTAAAATGGCACTGTTCTGATTCACACTGTTAATTCACAGCTTTGCAATTGTTAGCAATTTTATATTAAATCTAATTGCGGTCATAAAGCAATCCCAAAAAACTTATGCGTTGTCCAAAGTAAGCAAGCGTTTTATGAAATAACAATTAGTTTGAAATCTAACGAACAAAAGAACATAAATTCAATTAAGGTTATTAAAATAAATATAAATATTGATAAGCAAGTTCGATATAAACTTTATAGCTTTGTTTATAAAAATCATTCAAAGAATTCATTTTAAAAATATTTAACTTATAAACTTACCATCGGATCCAACAAACCATAAGTAAAAGGTCCGTAGAAATACTTTATTTTTATTTGCCTTTTCTGAACAAAATTTCACAACTAAAGACCACAATGCAATTGATTTTTCAAAGCAATCAATCAAACAAAATATTTTCATAAATATAAATTTGTAAGCTTCCGCAGAGGCTCTTGAAATTTTCTAAGCCTTAAACATTTTTCTTGCATTTACATTTTCCCCATTATTCTCACGTTTTAACAACAGGCAAACTGACAAACTTGTAAAAAATGTCGGTTCAATTGAAAAATCCATTATTACCCAGCCAAGCAAAAGAAAAATGGAAATATTCATGTTTGTGTATCATAAAAATATCTAGAATGTTTCCGTTTTTGTCGCTGTATATCAATGAACTCGTTGTGGCTGTGTCTACGCATTGACAAAACATTTTCCAAAAAGCAATTAAAATTTTAATAAAATAAACTAAGCAAGGAACCGGAATAACAAGAATGGGTGGGAAATATGATGGTATGGTTGAGGGGACTTCGATACAGTAGATGACATTAAAAATCCTTACAAAAGATAAACACATTTTTCAGCTAGCTCAGGGCGGCACATATACACATATAGCTGACAAATATCGAAGAGGAGCATGGAGAAAAGATTAAATTCACTTAAGTGCAAAGTATGCAAATGACAAACAGAGTGGGGAGAGTAGGAGGCATCAGAGGGGTAGAGAAGGAGGATAGAGAGAGAAAGATAAAGAGAGACGGGGACACACCGAGACATATATGAAGTGCCTGGCAAGCTGAACACACGCAACCACATTGCCTGCATCTGAAGCTAGAAATATTGTAAATTCAAATTGAAATGCATGTGTGACATTTGCCATGCAATCGCCCACTGAAAGAGACGGGTAGAGATTGGAGCGAAAGAGATGGGAAGACCGAAAGGAGATCCATTCAGCAGATACAGAGATACAAATGCTTGTGGCAGCCGAGATACAAAAGAGTCCTGTTCGAGCCCTGACAAAATTGAATGCAATTTGACAAAAATCATAGTCTATAATTTCGGGCCACAAGCTTAGCTGACTTCTTACCAACTGGACCTATTTCTGGCCCGCCCCCTTTCCCCCTGAGTCACACACATCCTACCATTACGAGTTAATAATTGAACATTTTCGGTTTTAGGCAGAGCTAAATTGCTATCTTTTTTTGTTGGCCTGTTTGATTGGGGCTGTGGCTTCTTTTGGGTGAACAGTACGTTTTATATTTGCAAGGCTGACTTACAAGATAATATATAATAAATAAAAAATAAAAGCTATTCATAACTTTTGTAGTTATCAGCAGTTAGCCATCTTTTCTGGGACCATTTTGGTCTTAAAATTAATATAATCTAACAAACGCACGGCTGGTAAAAATATTTATAAATTAATCAACAGAGAAATCTATGTTTTTGATAGGTTTAATTTTAATTTAATTCGTATATATTTTTCATCTATCGCGCTTGTGACTCGTTTATAAATGTTGATATCTTTGTATTGGTTTTCTGTGATCATCTATTGCCCTAAATGATGAAACGCACTATATTGCCACATGCACCACATTCATGCACCGCACATTCAGTGGAAGGCTTTGCAAATATTGCCGCAAAAAGCAGAGGCAGTTCGCAGAGTGAGACGACACAGATATATATAGACATTTTTGTATTTGCTCGTTGAACTTGTGCACTGTGGCTCCCATATAACGCCCTGTCTCTTTCGCTTTCCCCATATCCGTCCTTTTTGCTCTGCAACCAACTCTTTTCCAGGGTCCTCGCCGTCTCTCTCTCTCAGGATTTTGTGAATGACTTTTTGGCACTAATTAAAAGTAGCAAATAATTTTCTATGCCAACTCACATACGCCCACACACACACACACTCACGCACAAGCAGGACGAGTGTTAGACAGAGAGGGAAAATGCAAATATGGCACGGCCTCTGCTCGGAAAACCCCCTTTCCAACCCCTTGAGCCCCACGCCCCTGTGACAATGACAATGCATGTGACAGTTTCGGTTGGCACCGTTGATAAGCGTCGCTTATTGTCATTCTGCCCCACTCTGCACCACCCACCCACACACTCTCCCACTCACACACGCACCCACCGCCACCCAGTTGACAAAAAAGTTGGCCAGCTTAAGTCGGAAAATTTATTATTATTTTTCTGCATTGCAGGCTGTGTGCAATTTTAAATGGATTTTAATTAGTTTTGAATTATTTCGGCTTTCGTTTTAGTTTTTCGGCATTTCATGTGCCATTTTGGCATTAAACTTTGGCCCATTATAGTATCCTGCGGTTTATGTAAAGTTTAGTTATTTTTGGAATAATTGTTTAAGGGGACATTCATCTTGCCGTTGCCAAAAATGTGAATTTATGGTCTGCTGGTATGAAAAATGTGTGAAAACAATGTGAAAATGTATAGTCCAGCGTTTAGGTAAATGTACTAAATTTGTTAAGACCATCAATAACAAGATGAAAACATATGCAGGTACATAATAAAATAAATGAGTGACTAAATTGTATAAGATATTTAGAAATGTTATGCAACTCATAATCATAATCATTGAAGAGTATTTAAGAATTAAAATAATAAATTTTAGAATTACTATTTAATAAAATATTTTACATTTATTTAAAACTTGTATGTCTGTGAAAGGTATTATAATACAATATTATTAATAATATTGTAATTTACAGAATACAAAATAAATTTTTTCAATTTTTGTTTTATGATGTTCAAAAGAATAAAGTACTAACTAATTTTGATAACAGATCTGTAAACTATTTCTTGTCACCACCCTTCCCAGACAGCTCCTTCATCAGATTGAGGGCACTGCCAGCTTGGAACCACTTGATCTGCTGCTCGTTCAACGTGTGGTTCAACTGGATTTTGTCGCCGCCACCGTTGTTCTTGATCTCGGCATCCACCGGCTTTCCAGGTGCCAAATCCTTGAGGTTGAGCAGCGAGATCTTGCTCGTTGGCTGGATCTTGTCGTAGTCACCCGGGTTGGCGAATGTCAGGGCCAGCATGCCCTGTTTCTTTAGATTGGTCTCGTGGATTCGGGCAAAGGACTTGACAATAATGGCCACTCCACCCAAATGTCGTGGTTCCAGGGCAGCGTGCTCCCTGGAGGATCCCTCGCCGTAGTTTTCCTCTCCCACGGCACACCACCTCATCTTGTTGGCCTTGTAGTCACGGGCCACCGCTGGAACAGCATCGAATTGCCCAGACTTCTGGTTCTTAACCTTGTTCATCTCATTATTCTCGGCATTGGTGGCCCCGATGAACAAGTTATTGGATATATTGTCCAGATGACCGCGATACTTTAGCCATGGTCCAGCGGCACTTATATGATCCGTAGTGCATTTACCCTTGATTTTTATCAGGACCACCAAATCAATGTAGTCCTTGCCGTCCCATTTCTCAAAGGGCTCCAGAATTTGCAGGCGTTCCGACTTGGGATCCACATTGACCTTGACATCATCGCCCTTTTCCGGGGGAGCCTGATAGGTATCCTCTCCGGGATCGAAGCCCTTGGCTGGCAGTTCTTCTGCATGAGGGGCTTTCAGTTTGAACATTTTGCCATCGGCACCCTGAAGTTCGTCGGCCAAGGGATTGAAATCCAAACGTCCGGCAATGGCTAAAGCCGTAGCCATTTCCGGACTGGTAACAAAACAATGTGTGGCCGGATTGGCATCGTTGCGTCCGGTAAAGTTGCGATTGTACGATGTGACAATGGTGTTCTTTTCGCCCATTTTCACATCCTTGCGATCCCACTGTCCGATGCAAGGACCACAGGCATTCGCCAGCACGGTGCCACCGAACTTTTCCAGGACCTCGATGATGCCATCCCTCGCAATGGTGGCTCGAACTTGCTCCGATCCCGGGGTAACATTAAACGGGACGCAAGCCTTTAGGCCATGGCTCAAAGCATCAGTGGCAATGCTGGCACATCGGCCCATGTCCTCGTACGAGGAATTCGTGCAGGAACCAATCAAACTGACTTTAATATCCATCGGATAGCCGTTCTTCTCGGAGTTGGCACCCAGTTTGCTAATCGGATGGGCCAAATCGGGTGTAAATGGACCATTCACCAGGGGTTCCAGCGTGTCCAAATTGATCTCGATTACCTGATCGTACTTGCATCCCTTGTCCGCCGTCAACATGTCCTTGTACTTCATGGCCTCTGCGGCGATGTGAGCTCTGCCAGTGGCACCCAAATAGGTGACCATGCGCTCGTTGTACGGGAAAACCGATGTTGTGGCTCCGATTTCGGCCCCCATATTCGTAATGGTGGCCATTCCCGTGCAGGATATGGACTCCACACCAGGTCCATGGTACTCCACAATGGCCCCTGTGCCTCCCTTGACGGTCAGGATCTCGGCCACCTTGAGGATCACATCCTTGGGCGAGGTCCAGCCACTGATCTTGCCCGTGAGATGACAACCAATCACAGTGGGGCACTTCAGCTCCCAGGGAATATTCGCCATCACATCGACGGCATCTGCACCGCCGACACCCACGCACAGGCAACCCAATCCGCCGCCATTTGGAGTGTGGGAATCGGTGCCGATCATCAACAGGCCCGGAAAAGCGTAGTTTTCCAAAATGATCTGATGGATTATGCCGCTGCCGGGCTTCCAGAAGCCCAAGTTATATTTGGCGCACGTGGAGGAAAGGAAGTCATACACCTCCTTGTTATCCTTTTTAGCCCGGGCCAAGTCCTTTTCGCCACTTATTTGGGCCTCGATCAAATGATCACAGTGAACCGTGGAGGGAACGGCCACCTTCTTCAAGCCCGAGGAGATGAACTGCAAAAGTGTCATTTGGGCAGTGGCATCTTGCAAGGCCACGCGATCCGGACGCAGACGCAAATAGGTCTTGCCCCGTTCGATTTCCTGCGTATGCGGTTCATCCAGATGCGCATACAACAACTTTTCCGACAGCGTCAGTGGTCCAGTTAGTCGGGCCTTGACGCACTCCAGAGTCTCCTTCATCTTCTCGTAGGGCAATGGAATGCCGCAGTCGAAATTCGACATGGACACCTTCTTATACCGCGGATAACGAGCCAAGTGGAACTGGCGCACCATGGAACCCGCCAAACAAATATACCTCTGTGTTCGCTGAGCCATCTCAATGTTTCGATATAATTGCACTAATTTTGTGGAATGGCAGGATATGGAAAACAGTTCGTGTCGCTTAAATCAGATATAATAATGGCTGAGTGTTAAATACCGACTGCTTTGAATTCATTATATGTGTGTCTTTTATTTAACGCAGAGATTGCTTTGTTTGTTCACACGAATAAAAAGTGAGTAAAAACTGTAACTACATTTACAATACAAAATACACAGAGAAATTGACTATAAGTTGTAGGTGCCAAAACAGGGTGGAAACAAAAAATTAAATTTTTTATTTTACATATTAAAATATTTTTACACTGTTTTTGCATCTAAAACGTTGAATTTTAGAACTCGGTTTTCTTTGTGGGCACCTTGTTAAGTATTTCTAATCGCCATGTATTTGTTTAATAAATCGGCAGATTTTTTTAGACTTACTAAATTATTTTAGATAATTTCTAGCTTGTGTCTTATTTTACAACAATTAGCACTTTAAATATCCCCTGCAATTAAGCACTTGGGATTTATTTACTTCTTTAATGAAATGCATACCATCTTAATAGATGCTTCTACAAGTGTAATACCAGCTATTCATTAAACACAATCCTCACCTTTGGCAGCTTTATACTCATATTTATTGGGTTAGCTCATTGTTCCGTGCACATTTGATGCGAGCCGACAGATGCAGATACAAAGTTTGGATTAAGAGAGTGAGGTGGGTGGAAACGTCATCGGAATTGATGTTGCAAGCGGAATCAGGGTCTTGCCTGGCCATGCGATTGGAAAAGCGGTAGGAGGATGAAGGAGGATGCCCATCGATGGCATAGGCCAAGTGACAGACAACTAGAGACGATGAGGAGCAGCAAACTGGACGGCTGACAAACAGAAGGACAAGGGATGCCAGGATGCGAGCTGGCTACCAAAGTGTCAACTGCAAGTGAGTGTGACGGTGAGCACTGCATCCTCCTGTGATTGTGTTTGGTTTGCTGGCAGCGTGTCATAATGGGCGATGTGGGATGTGGGACAGAGGACACTGGACGCAGGACACAGGACACTGGGAACCGGTCAGGGGACATTGGTAGTTGGCCGCACCACATTCAATTGAAATCGACGTGCCTGTTGGCCACAATGCCATTGACGATCCTGTCGCTGCTCAGGCTCCTTCCTCGCTGCTGACGGCTTCTGGCCATGGTCGATAGTTGATGGCCGATGGTAGATGGTAATGGTAATGTGGTGCCACTTCCTCCCCCTTTCCGCCCTATAAGTAGGCAGCGGGGAGGCGCAACTATGCCAAAAATTGATTGGCATCTACTTAGCACACACTCTTCACCGCATCACTTTTTTTTCTATTGCCACTTGCACTTCACACTGACAAATGTGGATTTCTCAATTATAATCTTATAGTGTTTATTGATTTTCATTTGCAAAAATATTTCCTTTAATATTTTACTGATCTGTTAGCATACTAAAATGTCTTTTCTCTGTTCCAACAGAAATAACATTTAGTTTATTCTAATCGATTAGCTTGCTAAGGCTATTTAAAATGTTTATAAATAAAACTATTAGATTGTCAAAGGTTTTTTAAAGCTTTACATAAATACATGGGACATTTTAGTTGAACAAAATGTTTTAGAACAATCGGGTTTACAATAAAATCTTTACTTTTAAACTGCTCTTTTGTACTAATACAATTTTGCAGCGCAGTTTCAAAGATAAATTTAAAAAAATCTACATTCGAGATAAACTGTTTTATTTTTTGCTGAGTGCTGGCACTTTCAATACATTTTAAGTGCCGGCACTTTCAATACATTTTAAGCCTGGCAAACTTTGATTATTAATCTGTATAATTGATGGATTGGATTCTGTCGCTTTTAGCAACATCCGATTGGACATTGGAAACTATCCATCCACACAGCTATTTCTCTGGTGAAGCGTGCTGGGTCAATTTGATTTGGGGGCTGAAAATGTCAAGGTTGTGCAAATTTCATCTCAATGAAAACATGTCCTTTTAGTTTGGTGCGCTGTCATTTGCCATCGCATATTAGATTCCCAATCTCGTGCAACCGTCACCCACCGGTCATCATTTGCATCTCTCTCAGAAAGGAAAAATGCAATTAGCTTAAATATATTTGCGTTTGTCAACTGGCCTTGGCCGGAAAAGAGTCCGGTCAGAGTCAAACATTTGCCCCAACGATTCTCATTCGCTTAAATTATTGCATTATAAAACTTTCGCCATAAATAATGGAAACTTATTGCCAGCGATTGGGAAAAAGATGCAGTATCACCTTAGAGTGGCTATAACTTGTAAAGAAGCGAGGAGAATCCTATCAATTTATTGGACTTAAATACTCTTTGAATGGGTCATTTTCATAAAAAAAAGGTTTATTTTTGTTTTTTCTTGTTCAGGTATACATATAAATTAAATAAAATAAACATTTTTGTTTCGTTGCGCTTTCTAAACAGTAATTTCTTGCCCATACCAATAGAAATAAATATAATCTGTTCAGCTTTTATAAAATTAAATCAGTAATAAACAATTGCATTGTAAAATATCCAACATAGCTGGCGCGCTTCAAAGTTATAGCTGGTGTTGCCTTTTTATACTTTAGTTACTTGATGTCTGAATGGGCGAATGCCCGAAAATTGCCGACAAAATTTATGTACTGCCCAGGGAAAGAAAGAAAATGTGGGCGAACGAACTATGACCATATGTAGGGTCTGATCTGGGGAATCGGGAAAGTGGTGGGCGCGAGGAGGCAACTGTGGTTTCGGTGGCCAAAGTTGCAACAAAACTGAAACTTTGGACTGGCAAAAATTTTTAATCCTCGCTTGCTTCTTCTCCTTTTATTATTCCTACTTTTTGCAGATTTTTTTGTTTGAATCTTTTTTGCCGGCTTGGTGGGCGGTGGGCGGTGGGGGGTTAACATCCATCCAGTGGCGGACAATACGTTCGGTTGTTTTTGCAGGGAGCTGGCTGCGCTTCGGCACAGCTTGCGGTAAAACTTTTCAATAATATTCCCAAAAGTCCAGTCCAGACGCCGATGAGCAGGAAGGCGAGAGACACCGGAGTGCCAGTGCCAGTGGCAGTGGCAGCGGAAGTGCCGCCGTAGTTTGGCCAACTAGCCTGGGATAGCACAGTTTTTGGCGCCCAGGCAGCAATATTGCAATAATACCCCAAAAAAAATGAAGCACATTTGGCAGCCTGTTCTCAGAACCGGTTCCACTTCGTTAGCTTCAATTCGACATTTATTAACATTTTTCAAATGTTCTGAATTGAACGACGAAATGGGTTATAATAAATTGCACTCTTTCTGCATTGCAGTGGTTATCTTTTGAACTAATTTAATGAAATTATTATATATCGATTCAGGAGTTATATATTGCCTATTAAAGTCAATGGTTACCGCAATGAAATCATTTAATAAATCTAAATGATTTCGATCAATTATTAAATGAAATATAGATTTATTAGTTTTATATTGTGTATGAAAGTATATGGTTTCCACAACGAAAACATTTAACAAAGTTTAAGTTATATCTATCAACTATTAAATGATAAATTTGTTTGTTTAAGAGTTATTAATTGTCATACACGTTATTATTACTTTAAATGGAAAAAGTTTAGTTCATGAGCCAGCACTGTTTATTTATGTTTTCATAAATTAAATGGCTGTGTAGAAAGTCGTTATTAATAATTTATATATAAATAAAAAATAGTTATTAGGTAAATTACATTTCCCACTATGCTAGCAGATAAAAATAATAGATGTACCTGTAAATATGTATGTACTAAGGATTATAAAAGAATGTATTTTGAAATTTGTTTCTATCATAGGTATCAGAACCCCCCACTCACTATTTTTTAAGCCTTCATAATCAATGGCAAGTCATTTGATGCTGAATCAATCGTTTAAGAGTAAAATTCTTGAATTTGACTATCCAATCGAATGCGTTTCCGGGAATTGCCATCCATTCAAGTCTGGCTTTGTTTTAGAGCGCCAAGCAGACAAATTCAGCATTTCCTGCACACGTGGCTTTGGCGATTTCCTTTTGTGCAAACATATTTTACCGCAATTGCGGCACATATACCCGTGCAGCGAGTTTCAGGGCGCCATTGAGGCATAAGTAACGGAGCTCCAGTCCCCGAACTCGATCCGGTCTGATTCGCTTGTCCCCAGCGCCCAGGATCCAGGACCTAGTGCCCAGGACACAGGACCCAGTCCCCTGACCACTTCTATGTCCCCTGACCGTGTCCCATTCATATATATAAATATGGATTTTTGCCGTGCGTCTAAGCCATAAGTTGACCGGTCTTCCGCCCTTCTCGCCCCTTTATAAAGCCCTTGGCTATCCATTCATAAACTCAATTCAGGCGCAAGCCCAGCTCATGCATTTTTTTCTCCTTTATTTGCACTGCGCAAAAGGGGATTTTAAAAATACTTATAGTTGTATCGCCCGATAGTTTGAAATCGAAAATCCATTAGGCAAACTTTTATTAGCATTTTGTATACGTTCTTAAAGATATATTTATCGAGAAATACAATACAAGCAAGGCTACCATTTGTAGATACAAATTCTTGAAGTTAAATTAAACAACGTTATAATTTGGTTATATTTTCTTAAAAAATGTTTGCTTATTAAACGTATCCTTTTATATTCCAATCAATTAAATTTTGACTGATGTGAAATTAATTTTATATAGTGTATTAATAACATAATTACTGAATTTATATATCAATTTAAAATTTAAATAATTTTAAAATGTACACAAAGAAAAATGAGCTAAAATAAAAACGAAAAAAAAATTGCAGAAAAACATTACTTATTACTTACTTATTTTAGAAACCAAAACATTATCTTTATTTATTTCTTTAAGATTTAATTAATTTTAGATTTTTTAAAATTATTCAAATCTTCATCTTAGAAGCTACAACCGAACCAATAAAGTCCAATATAAGTTTAAGTTCTAGAAAAAGTAAAGATTTGTAATTAACTCAAACTAGAATAGACTTACAAATTCGTTAAGGGGTTAAATAAAGTTTTTTCTAGCAGTGTAGCTTAGCTCTTTTGTTTCTCATTTACTGCACGTTATTTGCCTCGCATACCGCGCCACCACCGCCTTCATCGCTCAATGATGCCGCTTCCATTGGGAGTGGGCCCGCTGCACCCGCTGCACCTGGTTCACCCGGTTCAGCTCCAGGTGCAACAACTCCCGTTGCCGCTTTCCGTTGCATAGTCCCAGCTCAGTTACTGCGTCGCTTTTGTCTGCATTGTTTCAGTCAATAGACGCATTTGTGCGGGTCAGTTTGGCAAAAAGAAAGCCATGTCCGAACCCAACCCAATAATCCTTTCACTGAGCCCCTTCTGTACTGCATATACCACCGCCCTCGTTTTCCTGGCCGAACATAATTAGATTTAATTTGCAGCACGGTATGATCCAAGTTTAGAGCCAACTTCTCCTTTGCATGCAATTTTAATGCATAAATTATGCCCAACAACGACGCAATATAGTGGCACAAGGCTGGCAGCCTAATCCTCTGGCGAGTGTGCATGTGTGGATAAAGTTGGTCTTTTAATTCTGGTTAATGAGTTGTAGTTCATAATACGTCAAGCTTCGGACTCACAAAATACAGTTTTTGGTTGTATTTTAACGAGTAAGAGAGAATATCTAATTATAATTGGGAAACAATTAATTTAAGACACCATTTAATCATGTATGTACGTCAATGAGTAACTTTTTAACAGTTAAAAAAATTATTCGTGGCTGCTTTAAATTTGATGATAAATAAAAACTTTAATTAAAGTTACGTTTTCTTACAAATGCAGTTTTAAATCAATTTCAGATTCAACAAGTATTAGTCCAAGATTTAAAGAAAAATATTTTAAGACGTTGAGGAAACAAAAGTCTGTAAATGGTAAAGGTCCGTTTTCTGGTCTTGCTGGTAACATAAAAATGTGTTTTTAACTCTTGATTTCGAAACGATTTCTTTTTGTAAAACCTTCTTTTAGCTTACCATGAGGATAAGAAATCGGTCATTAAGCTTTGTTCCATTTCCCCCCCTTGGCAGTTGCATAAATCAGTAAAAATAAACCGGATTACTTAAGCCTTACTTAACCATAACGGAATCTATAAAGAAACCCCATTCGTACACCTCTTTACGACTCACTTAAACAACCTTTTTCGCAATTTTAAAGCCCAGAGCGAGAATTTATAGACCATCCATTTTCCATTTACTTTCGAGCGCATCATAATGCCGTCCATTGCGGCTAAACGATAAACCCTCTTGGCTTCCTCGGCTTCTATATTAATATGTACACAATAATTATTCCCCGGATGGATTACAATGTGAACTTGGCCAGAAGCAGCAGCTGGAAACGCAAAGCAAACGGAACACGAAAAAAAATTGTTGAACTGTGTGCCATAATGTTGTTGAACTCCCGGGAAGGTTGAAAATAGTAGGTTGGAGGTTGGAGGTCTGAGGTCGTCGAGCAGGGCAGTCAAGCGCAGCGAAATGGACACGAAACAATACCTGGCCACTGACCATCTGACCCACTGTTTGGCGGTAGACCACCGCAAATACCAGCACAGTGGTTTTCTAGGCTACTTAGACCCGGCTTCTTTGCCTTGAGCACTGGATTCATGCATTTGTTGTTTGCTTGTGGGAGCCAGGCTCTCTGGCCAACCAAACACACGCACTTAATTAAGGGAAACTATTTCTTTTTTCTTTATTTCCTGAAATTGCTGTTCACGCCCCACACTTTTTCAATTTCCTGTCACTGGCTTCAAAAATAGTGTAACATACTTTTGGACATCCTTGCAAGCGACAGATACGACGTTTTCGGGTGAGAAATAAAAGTGAAAGGATTGGGTGAAGGATACGTTGAAAACTAAAGTAAGCAAAAAACGTTAACCGATTTATATTCAAATTCTTGACGTTAAACAAAGCTGGAAATTTATTAAAAAAAGCATTAAAGTAGAAGTTTAAAATCATAAACCATCCATGCTGTTGTCTGCAAGAAATTGGATATTTTATTTTGCAATATATTCATATATTGTAAATTTTAATTCCATAAGTCTTTATAGCATATTTATTTCTCATAGAGTAAGTAAGCTTCGAATCCAAATCTCATCCCATCGTCATTTGCTTTTCTGCTGCAGATATTTTCTTAGTGCCAACCGGAAATTGTGCTTATGCAATTGCACAATCCGGGCGAGGTCAGTACGTCGAAAAGGAAGAAAAAAAAATGTCAAAAAACTTGTCGAATGGGGAAAAACGCAAAGAAAACGAAGATTTCCACTTCACTCCAGAGCTCTAGACAATGCAGTGTAATTTGCTGAAATGTTAAACAAAACGTAATAACTGGGAGTTGACAAAGTCAATGGTACAGAGAAAAAAATATTAGTCATCAAATCAATACTTTTGTTAATACTAAAGATTCTAGTTCTTAATATAAAAACTACTTTTCCACCTTGAAAGGCCGGGAAAGTCTTAATATACACAGATTTTAAATGACATTAAGAAAATATTTTTTTATCGATGAAAAAATATTATAATTTTTTAAAATAGCAGTTGTTTAGGGTTAAGGTTAAGCATAATGTTTAAAGATAATCGATGAGAAAATTACAATTAGGAGTTATATTTTAACTTTTTATACCCTTGCAGAGGGTATTATAATTTTGGTCAAAAGTGTGCAACGCAGTGAAGGAGACATCTCCGACCATATAAAGTATATATATTCTTGATCAGGATCACCTCCTGAGTTGATATAGCCATGTCCGTCTGTCCGTCTGTCCGTCTGTCTGTCCGTCTGTCTGTCCGTCTGTCTGTCCGTCTGTCTGTCCGTCTGTCTGTTTCTACGCGAACTAGTCTCTCAGTTTTAAAGATATCGAATTGAAACTTTGCACACACCCTTCTTTCCTTTGCACGCAGTATATAAGTCGGAACGGCCGGGATCGGCCGACTATATCCTATAGCTGCCATATAACTGAACGATAGGAAATGCCATAACTTTGGTGTTTGTAAAGTTAGGAAGTTGGGATTTTCTATGGGTTTTGTATTTGGCTAATCAATCCGACATGCCGAATTTCATAAGGATCGGCCGACTATATCCTATAGCTTCCATATAACTGATTGATCGGAAATGCCATAACTTTGGTGTTTGTAAAGTTAGGAAGTTGGCATTTTCTATGGGTGTTATATTTGGCCACCCAATCCGACCTACCAAATTTCATAAGGATCGGCCGACTATATCCTATAGCTGCCATATAACTGAACGATTGGAAATGTCATAACTTTGGTGTTTTTAAAGTTAGGAAGTTGGGATTTTTTATGGGTATTAAGAATGCATCATATGAATAATTTTGGAGAATATAATTTACAGAGTATTCTGCAAGGGTATATCAACTTCGGCTCCGCCCGAAGTTAGCTTTCCTTTCTTGTTTTCAGTGAATACGTGCGTTTCTTTTTCAGCTCGTTCCGGATATTTCCGATCTTGTTTTTTTGCTTGGTCCTTGCTACTGGTCCTTTTCAACAGCAATAAAAGTCGATTGTCAACGTTGACTGGCATTCTTCGAGCGAGTGAGTGTGTTGCGAATTTCCAAAGTTGCATCTTGCAAAGACTCAACTTGGTCCTGGCCGAGTGAATTTCAGGTATGCAGGAGCAGCATAGCCGAGGTCCTTGTGTCCGTCATTTAACTTTCCCTAATGTCCCCAGTCCGAGGGAAAGAGAAAAGATATAAAGGGATAGGGACGTGTGAAAGAGTCGGAGGAACTGGTGTGCTGCGGAAACTATGCAGAAATCAAAATGCTTCATAAAACGGAAATGAAAACAAATGAAAAATGATTTTTACTTATGGGCAAATTGTTCCACAGCTCTTCCAATCTCAATTCCTGGCCAGCCATTGTTGCATGTGCACCAAGTGCTTGTTGCAAATAAATTGCATTTGCACTTTAAGCAACGTCAATGGGGCAGCTGTTGCTATTCGTTCTTCAGCCTTTCGGATAATTCCTTTCATCCTTGCTATTCAGACATGTGTGGGTTTGTCTATGGGTGGGGAAAACTGCACGACAAGGTAAGCCTGATTAATGTTGTTCAGGCCTTTCCACTGACGAGACGAGTCGAATACAGGCCAAGAGCATTTAGTCCAAGAAAGAAATAAAGACAAGTTTTGTCGGGCAGTTTCCGAGCAGTTCAGATTATGCCATGTTAGTATGCCAGTTTAAGTACTAATTTATCGCTTTTTGAGATAAAATGAGTGCATTTACGTGGGCAATAACACTACAATAAACACTATTTCATAATAGATATAGCAGCACAAGTCTTAAGAAATTCCTATATTAAACACTGTTTGTTTGCTTTAGTATTTTTTTATTTACATTAAAATTTACTTTATTATTTTTGTTTAATTTTATGAATGAAGTCAGAAATGGCTCATTAAAAATAATAATCTAAATATTTTGAGGAATATTTAAAAACTACTTAAATAATCTCAGGGAAATGGAAAACTTAACGTTCTCTTGAATTAGGACTGTGTTGCTTCTCATCCTGTTTCCTGATTGCCTTGTGCTTAGTTGTTTGCATTACACTTGGCCATTAGAAAGGGCCCTCTTCTCGAGCATATCCGTTGAAAAGTGAACAGCCTATTGACCTTTTCTTAACCCTGGATCAGTTGTTGACTTACGCCGAACTTGAGCCGACCCCTACCACTCCAAGAGGATGATGAACCAATACAAAGGGCACCAGAAACCACAAGATAGCCCTCAGTGGAACACTTGTGGAGCTATCGCCTTACACATGCCTTTTATTAAAAAATTAAAATTGCTAACCAAAGAAAGAAAAAAAGTGGGTATTTCCCTCTTTCTCCTGGCCTATTTGGTATCATCTTTTTTTTAGCTAAAATAATCAGGCAACTTAATTGAATCAAGTTGCAAGGCGATCCGGGGCAGACCAAAAGAAAAGCCCTGTAATAAACGGCAAAAGAAAAGGCCACAGAAATGAGGAGCAAAGGAGCTCGGAGACCCTCAAGAAAGAAAAAGAAAGAATAATGTTGGTCTGGTGGATAAAAGGAGTAAACAAGGTCTAGGGAGTGAAAATGTGCGCAAGAAAGCAAATAAATTGAAGTGAAAACAAATAGCCCGGGATGTGGTGGGTGCCGGTGGGTTAAAAAGGGGTACCACTGTGGCGTTTCGGAAGGGACTGGCGGACATTCCGTCAGAAGCCCACAATAACAACTCCACCTTATTTATAAATTAACAGTAACAATTTTTCCCGCCGGACATACACTTCAAAATTTTCGTGCATAAAAGTTTAATATTTTGCCCACTCAGTTTCCTTTTTTCCCTCTTTTCTTTTCCTTCTGCTTATTTCCATTCCTGTTGTTCTTTGTCTGGCTGTGTGTGTGGGTGTGTGGGTGCTTTGTTCCGGGAAAAAGGAAACTCCGGACAAGGTCCTTTGCCGTCGCTTAAGCAAATAATTTCTTTTCTTAGGCAGCGCTTTGGCTTTTATGCTTCGCCGAGTTTCGTCTCCACCGGCCAATTCCCAACTGGCCAGCTGCATTGGTCCTCGTTTTGAGCCTTGTTCTCGTCCTTTGGCGCTGCTCCCTGTTGTGCGTTTTGTTTTTAGTTGCCTCCTCCGCTTGTTTGGCCTGCACTTCTCACGCACATTCTTTGGGGAATTTGCCTAGCACTCGGTCCGATGGATTCCGCTCCACGGGAAGATCTTTAAAAGCTTGTTGGCAGCTTGCCAAGTTTAAGTAGTTGGCACAAATTGAGGAATTAATATCGGAACAGGAATTAAAGCGCTTTTCACGAGAATAAACTCTATTTGATTGTGTTTTCCTTAATTGGAGGGGCTTGTTCGTTAAGAAGAATTAGAACTTTCTTGTTTTCGAACAAGCCCTTCCAAATAACGAGCTTATCATTCAGATTATAAGTTTATATATATCTAAAAAGATAATCGTAAATCATTTTTATTTAAGTTAGCGGTCGATTCATTTCATAAAGTACTTTTGATGCTATAATATTATTCCTTTATTATTGCTCGCAATATACAACCAAATGTTATTTTTCATATTAAAATATCAAAAATATTTTGTAATAATACAAATCATATTACTAAATTTAATAGTAAGTGTAAACTTAACACGAAAAATAAGTAAGCAGTAACTATACATTTTTCTGTTAATATGGTCAATAACTGATCAATTATAAAGAAAAGTAAGAAAGGTTAAGATGCTTTTATATGTTAAACAACTTGATTGCCGTACCTATACGTGCCGATACCAATACCGGAATTGAAGATAATGAACCGAAAACCTTTACCAACACGCTCGTTCCATCACGTACCAGGAGCGCCTTGCCAAAATCTCTCTCGAATCGCATTTCGTAATGTTCAAACAAAATGTGAAATAGATTAAGGTCCCTCATAGAAAGTGCTATTTCATCAGCAAACCTGGAGAACCTATAAAGATAATACGGATAGCCACAAGTCAAAAAAATCCCAGCTCGGACTACCCTAACTTGAAATGCTCAGAAGTGCCGACTGATTCCTCAATGATGAAAATTCAAAAATGAATGCCCTTCATCAGCATGATTGAGCGCTCTTTGCTCTAAAGCTCGCTCACTATCAGCAAAAGCTCAGCATATATATACATATATAGAGTAGCTTTAGCGATCTGTTCAATTAGTCGTTGCTAGAGACTCGTTTAGTAACCATGAGATTATTGGCTGTGATCGCGTTTGTGTTCTGCGCTTTAAGCGCCAAACCGCTTGAAACGCAAAGTGCGAAGATTTTGGCTACCTTGCCGTTTCCGGGTCGTTCGCAGTACATATTCGTGGAGTCCTACCTAAAGGCCTTGGCCGCGAAGGGTCACCAGGTGACAGTAATAAACGCCTTCAAAAATAAGGCAACGCCCAACATGCGCTTCATCGAGGCTCTTAAAGCGCACGAATACACTGACGGTGTGTATTAGTTCAATAATATTATTTAAAGTATTATATTCTACATTTGAGAATTACTTATTAAGCTTATGTGACAAAATGTATCTTTGCAATATATTTTGTTAGGAAAATAGTTTTTACAAAGTATATAAAAGCGTCTTAAGAGAGGGCAATCTTTTATATAATTAACTTGAGAGAATTATTATTTCTTAAGATTAATAACTTTTAATTGTGGTGTGTAAATATATACCTATTTTTATTATATTGTGTTATCCTACAGAAATGATGGGTCTGCTGAATGTGCCGATATTGTGGCAGCAGCTTAATGCAATGGATTACATTTTAACCAGATTTGTGGAGACGACGCTGGAAGATGAGGGTGTCAAGAAGCTGATAAATTCTGGAGAAACTTTTGATGTGGTGCTGGCGGAGATGCTCCAAATGGAGCCTCTCTATGCTTTCGCGGAGCATTTTAATGCCACTTTGGTTGGATTCTCCAGTTATGGTACAGATCGAAAGATTGATGAGGCTGCAGGCAATATATCACCCATTTCGTATAACCCACTGGTGACCTCTCCCCGTACCGACAAGATGACCTTCCTGGAACGCTTGGAAAATCACTATGATGCCCTTGTGGAGGATATTCATCGATATTTTGTTCACCTGCCTCATATGCAAACAATTTACAAAAAGTATTTCCCGAATGCGAAGAAAACAATGGAAGAAGTCTTGGACAGTTTTTCGCTAATTCTGCTGGGTCAGCACTTTTCTCTGAGCCATCCGCGACCCTATTTGCCCAATATGATTGAAGTTGGTGGAATGCAAATATCCCATAAGCCGAAACCTCTTCCCGAGGACATTAAGCAGTTCATTGAGGGTTCGCCCAATGGCGTTATATACTTCTCCATGGGTTCCAATGTGAAGAGTAAGGATCTGCCTCAGGAAACCCGCGACACGCTGCTGAAAACCTTTGCAAAACTTAAGCAGCGGGTTCTGTGGAAATTCGAAGACGACCAGATGCCCGGTAAGCCAGCGAATGTCCTGATCAAGAAATGGTATCCCCAGCCAGATATCCTGGCCCATCCGAATGTAAAGATATTCATCACTCACGGTGGCCTGCTGAGCACCATAGAGAGTGTTTATTTTGGCAAACCCGTGCTGGGATTGCCCTGTTTCTATGATCAGTACATGAATGTGCAGCGCGCCCAGCGAACGGGCTTCGGATTGGGTTTGGATCTGAACAATCTGAAGCAAGAGGATCTGGAAAAGGCCATCCACACGCTGCTTAACGATCCCAGTTACGCCCAAGCATCGGCTGCCATTTCGGAGCGGTATCGCGATCAGCCGGAATCGGCTCTCGATCGCGCCGTCTGGTGGACGGAATATGTAATCAGACACAAAGGTGCTCCCCACCTGCGTGCCACCGCCCGGGACCTCAACTTCATTCAACTCCACAGCTTGGACACCTGGGTGGTTCTCCTTGGAGTTCCTCTATTGGTTGTCCTACTCATCCTAAAGTTATCTTGCAAATTACTTGGGGGCAAGAAACAAAGGTGCCCCCATGCTGATAAGGTCAAGAAACAGTAGATGATTTTGTGTATATGTATGTTGTTTATAGTCCGAAATATCTAGTTGTCTTATCAGTCTTATCAACTGATACGGTTGTTGAAATTATATTTTTTATTGCTCAAATGTTGTTTGCTCTGTAGAGGGTCTGACGTTTTCTGGTCGAATAGCTGGGGAACACCGTTGCCGGTTCGTTTTTTTTATTTCCATTGGCTATTGTGACCAGCGCCTAATTTAGTATATCGTCATCAACCCTCGAAAAGTATCGATAAGTCCCTTTTGATAGTGTTACCAGACTTATAATTATTGGCAGTCGAAATAGAGTCGTACTCCTGGGCAGAACGTGTTAAGACGCTTTAAGTTACAATTTAATATGTAATATATATTCAACCTAATTATCCCTAAATAAACCTACACCACTCGAAAAGCTACCCTTTACAGTTCAGAAGTGAGATTAGTGTGGTTGGATATGTGTGAAGCGGAGGAGTTGTGCCAAAAACTCTAGGAAAAGCAGCGAAAATCGTCGGCGTGGAAAGTTTGCAATGGGATGTGTTCCCAAAGGTCTATGTGACAACGGAAATTGCAGATTACGGATGTGTTCCAGTTCTACGTGGCAGGCGGTTTCAAGCGAATCAGATCGGGAGTCTTAGTGAACCCGTGGACTCAAGCAAAGGAGTAAGATCAGGATTCTTAGTGAGCCTGTGGCCGCAGAAGTCTCAAGAGCAGCAGAAGTCTCAAGAGAAGCCAGAGCACATACACACAAACCAGTTGTGAGTATTGGTGAATTTCACAATTCGAAGAAAATAAGAATTCTCTAGAAGCCGAATTCTCTAGAAGCATACAAGGAGTTTGTGTGTATTCGTAGAGTGAACAAGCAGATGCACAACTTTGTGAGGTACATATAGTTGTCTCGCTTGCACCTAGTAGTCAAAAATACCAGGAATTGCCAGAAATGCCGAAGATAGCAGAACTTAAGTGCGATGTGTTAAGATTCCTGCTAAGATCTAGAAACGCGTCAGTTTCGGGCACGAGAGCCGAATTGGTGCAAAGATTAATAGAATTTGAACAATCAGAGGACGTCGAGTTGCCAGCATCAGTGGGGCTCACCATGCAGCAAGAAGAAGCGATGTCAGCTCAGTCAGCAGCAATTTCTCAATTGCAGAACGAAATGAAGGAACTAAAGGACATGCTAGCGCAATTAGTTACCGTTCAAATGGGAAACGCAGCACCTGCACAGGCAGAAAATTATCAGCAGCAACAGCAGCCAATTATCGATTTGGATATCGACGAAATCAGCAACGAGAGGAACATTCCTGTACAGGCTACGAACAACGTGAGGCAAGCTTCAGTCAAGGAAATTGCCAACACCTTGCCAGAATATGATCCCAGCGACGACAGTGCCATTTCAGTCGAACAGTTCATCGATCGTGTCAACAAAGTGGTTGATGCCTACCAGTGGGACGAGAAGTTCCTGTTACTTGCCATTTATACCAGGCTAAAAGGTCCAGCCAAGATGTGGCTAGATTCATCACCCGTTCTACATACTACATGGAAGCACTTCGCCGATGCTATACAGGACGAGTTTGGTGCCAATCCAGACGAAGCAGAAGTGCATTTCAACATGGCCAATGCAACCAGGCGATCAAAGGAGACGGTAAAGGAGTACTGTTTCAGGATGTCAGCCCTTGGGGTGCGATACAAGCTCAGCGAGGCAGCGATCATCAGATATGTTCGCTCTGGTCTACAACATCGAGAATTGCAAAATAGTATTGCAGCAATTCATTTCTCAACAATGAAACAACTTCGAGATGCAGCTGAGTCTTATTTTCTTTACAGAGGCAGGCCGAGTACGACCCAGAAACCATATTCAACAAAAGCCAGCAACTTCGAGCCGAAGCAGGACACCGAAGTTAAGCCGCCAAGGTCGAAGGAATCCCTGAAGTGTTACAATTGCGGAGAAATGGGGCACTTTGCTAATTCGTGTCCAAAGGAGAGCAAAAAGTCACGCTGTACCAAATGCAACAAGTTCCACGAGCCAAACGGACGTTGCCAAGCTACGAATGTCATGCGTTTAGGAGCCGCAAATCAGGACAATCTGTTCACCCGGAAAATCTGCGTACACTCGCACGATTACAGCGCTTTCATCGACACAGGTAGTCAAGCCAGTCTCATCCGACAAGCAGTTGCCGAGCAAATCAACGCCAAGCGCCACAAGTGCTCTATGAAGATAACAGGCATCTGCGGAGGTTCACGAATCCTTACAGAAGCGATGACTGTGGATATAGGAATCGATGGGAAGACGATCACAGCAAAGGTGTATATAGCGGACGACGATCTATTGCTAGAGGATTTTCTATTGGGACAGGACGTCATCATCTCCGCTCATCTCGAGCTCAACTTTGAGTCAGGCGATTCAAAAATCCAACGAGCAGTCCATCAGCCGACAACCCCTGTAAATGCTACCAAGATCGTAAAGCTTCTGGAAAATTTTCAGAGCGACAAGGAAAGTGAGCAAATGCGCAGCTTACTGGAGAAGTTCGCCGATGTTTTCTCGACAGGATTGGAAGGCATAGGAAAGACAAGCGTGGTCAAAGCACACATCACCGTCGAAAGCAATCAGGTAGTAGCACAAGCCCCATACCGAGTTTCGGAGCCAAAGAAGGAAGTCGTTAGCAGAATGGTCGACGAGCTGCTAAAACAGGATGTGATCACGATGTCAACGTCAGAGTACGCCAGCCCGGTGGTGCTCATCAAGAAGCCAAATGGTAGCGATCGAATGTGCGTCGATTACCGCCGCCTGAATAAGCTGATAAAGAAGGAGAATTTCCCAGTGCTGAACATCGAAGAGCGTCTGCAGGAGGCGAAAAGATTTAAGTACTTCTCATCCCTGGATCTCAACAGTGGATACTATCAGATAGAGATAGCACCAGAGAGCCGAAAGTATACAGCGTTCATCACCACAGAGGGATTGTACGAGTTCAAGCGACTTCCGTTCGGATTGAAGAACGCACCTGCAGTTTTCAATCGACTCATGGCAGAGCTACAGAAGAGGGTGCAGAAAGGCGATATGATACACTACATGGACGACATCCTTATTGGCAGCCAAACATTTGATGAGATGTACGAGAAGCTTGCTAGGATCCTGAAAGTCTTAAAGGAGTGCGGATTAACGTTAAACCTGGACAAATGTGAGTTATATAAGCAGTCAATCACATTCCTTGGTCACCAGATACACGCAGAAGGAATCAGTCCTGGAGAAATTAAGACGAACGCCATCAGAATGTTTCCGAAACCAGCAAATGTTACCGATGTGAGAAGGTTTTTGGGTCTCACAGGTTATTTCCGAAAATTTGTTGCTGGGTATGCTATAATTTCAGCGCCATTGAGAAGTCTATTGCTCAAGGATAAGCTGTTTACTTGGAAAACGCCACAAGAAGAAGCCTTCGACGAGTTGAAGAATTGTCTAATCTCAAATCCAGTTGTCATTAGTTATCGCCTAGACGCAGAGCATGAACTACATACGGATGCCAGTGCCGTTGGTTTAGCCGGAGTATTGCTACAGCGTGAGTTGGATCAGCTGAAACCAATCGCTTATTATAGCCGAGCTACTTCCAAACCGGAGAAGAATTATCACAGCTACGAACTTGAGGCTCTAGCCGTCGTGGAGTCATTGGAGCGATTTAAATATTACATTTATGGCAAGAAGATAAAGATTGTCACCGACTGTAATGCCCTTAAGACGTCGATGGAAAAAAGAGAACTAATACCCCGGATCGCAAGATGGTGGTTGCGTATTCAGGAATTCGACATAGACATCGTTCATCGAGCAGGGACCCATATGAACCATGTAGACGCACTCAGTCGAGCTCCATTCGAAGATGCTCGAGAGATGGATACTGCATGTCTGAAGATAGCAAAGACCATAATCGACGAAGAGGATTGGCTATTTTCTATACAACTACAAGACGAGAAGATTCAGAAAATTGTTGCAGACATGAAGTTGAAAAAGAAAGCTGAAACCGACGAGTACGTGATTGAGCAAGATCGCTTGTTTCGAAAACTTAACGACAATTTGTTATGGGTTGTGCCGAAGCAGTTAAGATTCCACATTCTACATGAATGTCACGATAAGGCCGGACATATGAGCACAGATAAGACAATGGCACCAATTCTAAATATGTTTTGGTTTCCCCGAATGCGAAACTATGTAAAAAGCTACATCAAGTCATGTGTGGGCTGTGCGCTTTATAAAACACCAGGTGGACGTCAGGAAGGTCAATACCACTACGATGACATCAAGCCGATCCCCTTTTCCACGATTCATATGGACCACCTGGGACCATTTCCAAAGAGTTCCAAGAGAACGAGCATATTCTCGTGATAGTCGACGCATTCACCAAATTCACCATCGTACGAGCAGTGAAAAGTACAGCAACAAAACATGTCCTGGATGTCCTGCAAGAGGTAACCAGCTACCTGGGAATGCCAGATCGCATTGTCACCGATCGTGGAACAGCTTTTACATCCAAAGACTTCGAGAAGTACTGCAAATCAAACAATGTAAAACATATCTTAAATGCTGTAAGGACACCCAGAGCCAATGGTCACGCAGAGCGAACAAACCGAATCATCTTGTCTATGTTGTTGCCATCGAATGACATCGATAAGCGTTGGGATGACAACATTCGATCAATCCAGTGGAGCATCAATACCATGGTAAATAGTACTACTAAATGCTCCCCATTTCAGCTCCTGTACGGTTATGAACCCCGAGATATCTTGAAGAACGCCATAACCAACATCATTCAAAGCCAGGACCAAAAGATGCTAACAGATGCGGAATTGAATCAGCTTAGAGCAGATGCTGCGAAAACTGTCAACGATCATCGAGCTACTGCCAAGAAACGCTACGATGCCAAACATGCAAAGCCAACTGTGTACAGCCTTGGAGACCTTGTGTTGGTCGAGAATGAGCCATTCAGCACGGGCACATCTCGCAAATTGGAGCCTCGCTATAAAGGTCCTTTTATAATCAACAAGGTCCTGCCGAACGACAGATATCTTGTTGAAGATATTCCTCACGCACAACGGAAGCAGAGACACTACAAGTCGGTGTATTCGTCCGACAAGATGAAACGCTGGTGTGAGCTGCCACCAGAGGAGCCAGATGAAGATGACGACTTGGAAGATGATCCACCCCCTGAATCTTGCGAGGACGCAGAGATTTGTCAGGAGAGGCCGACTGTGACCAGCGCCTAATTTAGTATATCGTCATCAACCCTCGAAAAGTATCGATAAGTCCCTTTTGATAGTGTTACCAGACTTATAATTATTGGCAGTCGAAATAGAGTCGTACTCCTGGGCAGAACGTGTTAAGACGCTTTAAGTTACAATTTAATATGTAATATATATTCAACCTAATTATCCCTAAATAAACCTACACCACTCGAAAAGCTACCCTTTACACTATTAATATTTCAACAGATAAGTGCTTTTATTTGAGTTTGTTTCTGATAACACTCAGCTGAAAACAGGTTTTTGTTTATAGTTTTGCTTGTCTAATCAAAATGATAAGAATTATTCTTACACAATTATTTGTATGTAAAATGAATATAGGCTTGATTATTGATTATTGACTTACAATTTATAATTTTTATTTGCTAAGTGCAGTAGAATACTGTGGAACATTTGAGTTTAATCATCTACATTATAAAAAACAATAATAACAATAAACTTAACAATAAACTTAAAACGTTAATTTAGCCTTAAATGACTTTGTCATTAGTAATACGGCCAACATATTACTTTTTAAAGTACACAATTTAATGTAAGCGATGAAAACTAGTTTAGTTTTGCATACAAATTATACGTTTGTGATTTAAAGAGAGAATTAGCAAAGATAAGCGTGGGCTTGGGCAACGCGATATCAGTATAACTAGAAAGAAATCATCCCACACGACGTATATGTGACATTAATCAAATTTGCGTAGGAAATTCTGTTCTATCTGGCTCGTTCATTGCTTTATTAACACCCTCTCGCTGCTTGATTAAATGAAAGGCATTTAAGTAAATTTATTTTTTGAAACGCCGTCTCCGCCCACGAATCCCTTGCCCCAAGCCACGCCCACTCCCAAGAACTTTGGCCAAAGTACACAGAAATTACCGAGTTAAAAATATCGCTTGGAAAAAAAACTTTATCTTAATTGCGGGTTACTTTTTTTCGACTGGACTGCAAGCTACCTGGCCGGAATAAAAGAGCCGTGGAGTGGAGGCAAAAGGGACACGGACGGAAAAAGTGAACCCAAATTTGTGTCCGTTGCTAGCACCAGGACACGCCCTAAATCACTGGCTTTTTATCAACTTCAACTTGAAACGAAATTCAAATGTTTCGCTCGTTTTTCTCCGCCAGCAAATGCGACTGAGGCTGACTCGACTCCGGCTGTTGCCCCTAACAACGGGGGGGAGGGGGCCCAGGGGCAGGGGCAGGGGCAGGGAAACAGGAGTGAAAAAATGCGATTCACATGAGCACTGAGAAAATCACATTTTTTTTACAAGCTCACAAAATATTTAGAAGATTTTAGGTATATTATTGAAAATTATTTCCGTTAATTAAATACGATTTATAATGGTTTTATTTAAAATTGTATATTTATTTATTTATTGTTTAGGAAACATTTTACACCATATTTTAGCTAATACCTATAAATGCATCATTATAGCCATGACTTTTTTTTTAAATTTAAGAAAACAAAGGCTTTTCTTTCGGAATAATGTTTATAAGGTTGCATATTGTGGTCATGTGATCTAAATAATTTCCATGACAATTTGGTACGATAATTTTCCTAGTGCAGCCACACATACGCAAAAAGGAAACCTGTCCCTAGCCACTTTGCACTAAGTACTCACACAAAATTCCGTTTGAAGTTTTTGGGTGCCGGTGCCGGTGCTGGTGGCTGGCCCTTCGGCTATGGCCGCACCTGTACAGTGGGCACCCTGCTTACGGCACTCACCTCTTCTACACGAGTACACGTGCACAGTCAGCGGGCCATCGCTGTTCGGCTTGTAAATTGTATCCGTTTCAGGCACATAAATTGTTGTCAACTTCCGTTGGCTGCGACAACGTCGCCGCCACTGACCACTTCTGTGTCCAGCGATTCACCTGCTCCACTCCGCCGCGTTTCCTTGACCCCAGGAACCCTTTGGCCGAACTAGTTACACCAGCGTATGGCCAGCTTTGACTTGAGGGCATACGCCAGAGCCATGGCGTTTGCCGTTCTCCCTTTTTGGAGTCCTTGATTGGGTATTGCAATTTCACACTCTCATTTGTAGAGCTAAACATACAATTTTAGAATTTTTGGAATTCCCAATCTATTAACTCACAAGTAACAAAGTCGTTGGGGAAAGCCTTTCTTAAACTATGGTTAAAATTTGGAAGGATTCTAAAATTATATATTTTTAAATAGCCAAAAAGGGAAAAAATGGAATATATATGTTATGTCAAAATAATGTAACTCACTTCTTCTTTTGCTTCTTAATGCAAAACTTATAGTCTTCCATAAAATTAGAATATCCCCAAGCCAGTAAAATATATATATACTTAAAATCTAAAAAAAAGTCTTATAATTTTGAATATTAAATTATAGCAGATCAGTCATTAAAACTTTAGATCATTTATTTTTTTGCAGAAAGCAATATTCTTAAATTGCCACAGAAATGTTGATATATATAATTTTAGGTATCCCAACATAAGTTCGTTCGACTGACTAGAGTGTTTTAAGCTTCGGCATACAAAGGATATTATTCCCAACATGATTGTTTTTTTTCGTTAGTTCAGCTTGGGCCAACTTTTGCTGTCCATGTTTTTTGCCTTGCTTTGCCCTCGTTGGGTGTTTTTTGCGCTCTTTGCTGCTACTCGATGCAGCTTCCAACTCCAGCGTAATTGAATTTTTAATCTCGTTTATAGTCAAGTGATCTCTGGCATACACTCCCGGTGTACAACTGCGCATATTTTACGTGCCCGGTGCTTTGGAAGCTGCTTTCAGCTAACTGCCGCCTTGTCCTGCTCCTGATGTTCCGGCTCCTGTTCCTCCTGCTCCTCCAAATGGCAGGGGTCAAATACACTGGGCAAATAAAGTTAAGAGTCCGCCCGCCTGTCGGGGACATTGCCTCATAATGAGTGTCCGTCGTTATGCTAAATAGTTGGGCCAAAAAATGGTAACTTTTCCATCCCCGCCCACCACTTGCGGGTTAATATGCACACCGAATTGCATATTCAACTTTTTGGCTATGTAATAAAGTATATCTCAAACAATGCTCTGTCTGCGGGCTAGGCGACACAAAAGGACCTCAAACAAGCGCTTGGCATGTGAGTTATACAATGCCCTCGAAAACTCCGCAATGCAAATGTTTAAATGGAGTTAGGCGCTTACATTTAAACCCATACTCCACCCCCCTCAAAAGTAAATTCGGTCTTAAGAGGGTTAAAATAGGGGGCAGTGTTGCGAGCTGTTTGCGGTGAAATCATGCCGTGTCAAAGGCGAGTTACGTGTGCATCATTAACTGGCTTACGTGCCGACTGCGGCGTTCAATTAAGCCTTAATTATAAGCACTACCCACCGAGGTCCTCGTCGCCTACTTTCCAGGGTGACACAGTTTTCTCTCCCAATTATCGCGTCGCAGTTTCACGATTCGATTACGCATGATGGCAGATTAAGAGCAAAAGATCCTCATCTTGGCGGGCTGCAACTTCTTCAAGAAAACTTGGTCTGCACTTGGAAATTATTTTGGTTTTTTTTTTTGGCAAATATAATATATTAAACTAAACATTTATTTTTCTGATTCTTAGGCCTGTTTTGAAATATGAACTGAAATATTTAAAGCGGCAACTGAATTTATGAGCCATAGATATTTAAGTCTCCATTTTGGATTTGCACTCCTAAATAAAACTACAATTCTCATATCATTTCTACAACTAATTAATACCACATCAATTGTCTAAAAACTGTTCAAAATTTTACTGAGGAGAATTTGATAACAACTGGGTTCATTAGTTTGTTTCTGGAAGCGCAAACATTTCCATGCTCTTACCATAAAGCGAATTCTCTTTGAATTCTGTGAAACTTGCTCGCACTTAGGACTAAAATTCGATCTTCGACGAACCCAAAATACTGGCCAAATAATTATGCAGGTAGCTATGGCAATAGATGTTGCCGTGCCCAGCCATTAGCAAACACGGTCAAAGCATTAATTAAACATTAACCGAAGCAGACATGGAGGATACGGCTGCCATTGTTGGGTGCATCGGCTTTACTCTCCAACTTGGCTCTTGTTATATCACCGTTATTGTTGCATTTGGCCTTTGTTTGATTTTCATTAAAACCCCTCAACCGAGTTGCTTATCTTAATTATGAGATTTTGCCATAATATTTGCATTAGATGGGAGCCAATGCAACTGCTAAACACTAACTGCAACTGCATAATGCGGCAATGCGTCTCAGATGCAGAAGTACAACCTCTCGGACATTGTTTAGACACTAAGGAAAAAGTTATAGAAATGTATAGAAGTATATAAAATAGTTAGACATAGCACACATATAATTTTGTTTTTTTTTTTTAATTGTAATATAAAGTGTATTCTTATAATATTATTGGTTACTATTATTATTATTTGGTTACTAATATACTACTATCTATCTACTACTGCAATATACTTCTATACATTTTAAACTATGGAGTTTCCCACAGGAATATTAAGTAAAATAGCTTACAACTTTAATGTTGTACTTAAGTTATAAAATATTGTGTTTTTAGCTTCAGTGCATTAGCTCCTCTGATTGTCTGTCTTGGCCTATGCAATGTAAATGTTTGTGGCTTTTACTCGAACTTTACTGGGCAAACGTTGCGTATACGTAATTTAGCATATTTAAGCGCTACAATGACCTGCACAAATGGAGTTTCTGCTACGGTCAAGGATTGCCGACACCATCGCCATAACCTGGCATTTGTGCTAAATTTTTTAACTGCAATAATTATACGGCAATTAGCCAAATGTTCAATAATGCAGCACTAGCCTCAGCATCGGTTCCATTTTCCGTATCCCCGTTTTCAGCTGCGCAGCCGTTACAAAAATTTTGACTGCACTCGGGAAAACTTCTAATTGCCATTAGCGCACTTTACTTTTTCCTGCATTTGCTGCTTCGATGGGTGTGTGTGTGTGTGGGTGGATGGGGCTGCTCAAAAGTGGGTGGCAAAAAACGGGGCTTAGGGTAGCTGCAGGTGAGCGCGTAATTAGACCGCGCCGTTAGCTGCCGCTTGGTTGGCTGGCTGTCTGTAATTTAGTACTAATGGCGCACTTAAAGTGCAGGCAATTATTGTAGACCTATGCGGACAAGGTGTGCACTTGCTCACGGCCCGCTTTTCCCCTCGTTACCCCCCATCCGCTCCTTCAATATCCCTATATCCCACTACAGATCCCGTCGCTTTTAGCACTCACAGTTCGCGCTCGAGTGGTTTCAATAACAGCCGCCTAGTCGAGGAATTTCTATGTATTGGCTTGCCATGTCCCCTCCTTTCAGATCGTCCTTCCCTTCTGCATTGTTGTCGGTGTGGTGGTGTGCGTTGGTATCTGTGTGTGTGGCTTAGTGGAGAGGCTGAGGTTGAATGGATGGTTTGGCTGCGCTTCGAGTGGCTCGTGATGCAGTTAATATGCCACCGGGCAAAATAACATCTCAGCGGCGTAAGCCAACAATGAAAATGGCGCGTTATAGCTCAAGTATCTGCGTATCTCTTCAGTATCTGTAGTGGATTATATCTGTGCAGATTGTTACGATTCACTTGTTCCGGCTTGTTTGCGGAGATTCTAGAGATGTTAAACGTGGGCCTTTGTGCTGATTGCATGTGATTTAAAAAGCCTTGTAGTGACCACCTCTGTAGTTTTACAAAATTTTAGAGCATTTCTTTTGTTTGTATGCACTTAAGATTAAGATTAACGTAACTACGTTTATATAAAATATTTATCTCGAAAATAAAAGAATTTTATGTATGCTAAAGTTGAAATTTTTTTTATTTTATTGATACATAAAACTACCAAAATGATTTAATAAATTAAAACTCAGGTATAAGTCTAAAAACCCAAAAAACAAGTTAAAACATTACATTTAATTTAGGAATCTACATTTTTTAAATTATATATAGGATTTCTAATTAACCTTAAAGGGACATCAGAGCTGACTTTTAACTACTACAGTTAAATAATGTAACAAGACTCTTTTCAGTTGATCCGTTTATTTGACTGTCTTAAAATTACTTACTAAAATATCATCAATGTTCATTACTAAAAAATGTGTTCAAATTACAAAAATATCGCAAAAATAAACAACATATCACAAAGAAATCAAAATATACCACAATATCTAAACACAATTACAAATTTCAAAGCTAAGTCCAAAATATATATACAATCCCTATTATATAAATAGTTCCAACACCAAAATAAAATAAAAAATGTTTTCAAAAATAAAACAACCCCAATCAGAGTATTATGCTACCCAATTTTAAAACACTGAAGCGAAAGAATCGTTAGTCGAAAATGCAACATTTCAGAGGTCCCTTTTCCAGCGGCCCAACTAGGATTTCAAACGTCGCGCAGTAAAGCTGTGAACAAGGAAAAGCAAACCCAAAAAAAAAGAATTGAGAGACAGAAAGGGGAAAGAGGCTGCGGGAACTGAAACTACATATCAGAAAAAAGCAGAAAGAATCGAAAATCAAAACTTGTTTTTTGCCGCACTGTGCCGGGTTTCGCAGCCGCCCCAAACTGTCAGTCATATAAATCTTATTGAACAAAAGTTTGAAATACTAACACTTGCTGCCTGCAATAGACAGGATCACGGGACGAATGGAGTGGCGCGGGAAGATGGCTGGCAATTTACACATACGTCGGATAGCGGCCCCGACAATCAGTCCATAACTGTGCTTTTATGTGCCAGTTCACTGGAGACTAATGCCATCGCTATCAGGAATGTGCAAAAATCAACTCGGGCAAGTGTTGCTCCATCGCCGGCGGAATCCGCAGCCTTAGCCCCAAACCGAAACCCAGAGTCAGTCCCACTGCCAGTCCCATCACGATTTCTGCTCGTGGATCCTGCTTTTTGGGCTCCCAAAACAACGGAAAACAATATGCAGAAGCAAATTTTTGTTAACGTCGCATTCGATACTCTTAAACTAGAATACATCCCACTCTTTAACTAAATAAGCCAAATGCAATTAAAAATTCAAAGAAATATGTTTTGTAAGTTCAGAAACCATTTTAGTTAAAATAAACCAGAAATCAGAAGCTTTTATAAGCTAAATTAGAAAATATTTTGTAATGTTTTGTAGCCAAAGATTAGAAAACCCAAAGTTAACTAGTAAACCAAAAAAATAAAATATTATTGTCTCCCTAAGATAAAGTGCTTGTGCCGAACCTATTATAAATTTAATCAAAAATAATTTTTTAAGTATTTATATGAATTCTTTAGTGACAATTATGTCAGATAAAAAATTCTGTCAGATAAAAAGTGCAATTTAAAGTGTATTCGATGTTTCGATCTACCAATCGAAAATTTCCAGCTCGTTTTTTACAGCAGATTCTTAACAAAAACGGGAAACCAAGTTTTGACAAGCTAGTGCTCTCGCCGGTGGGCGGTGGTGGGTGGTGAAAAAGGGGGTGTGACAGGAGGCCACTGGTAAAACAAAGTGATGTGTGCGGCATGTCTTGATTTGCATAAGCTTCGGCATTGCATACTCATTCCCTCTTTATGCATATATGTGCGCTTTTGGCCCCTCACTTTTTATGACAGCGTCAATCGATAGTTGGAGGGTGAAGCCCTACTGTTCGGGGAGTCATCAATCAAAATTTCATATGGACAATGGCCCAGCCTGAGTCCAGGCTCAAGCCACACAAACCAGTACCAGCAATCCAAAAACAAACCAGAAGAATCGGGTGGGAACGGCAATTGCGGGCTGCGCTTAATTAAAATTCATGCGCTTCGTATTTATAAATAACATTTTGCTGCTGTCAGTGGGGATTAATAAAAAATCGATGGGCAATAGGCTCAGACACCAAATATGATATAAAAAAAGTTTTGACCCGGCAACGCAATATTATAAAAAATCATAGTTGCAAACAAGATATGCGGTCATAAAATAACTGAGCCTCGTTTACACAATTTATTTTACATAAAATGCGTTCAATTTTGTTTAACTTATCGGTAATTAAACTTTAAAAGTCAGAGTATTTTCTACTTGGCTTATAGGAAAAATGTAATAAATAAATTAAAATGGCTGTAAGCTGATCTTTAATGAAACGATTTGTGAAACTCCCGTTGGCTTTAGTAAACAAATATTACTTGAGTGTAAGCACTTTTAAAAGTGTATTCAAAATATAAACATAACAATTTTAGAATTTAATTATTTATGCTTTTAAATTCGTATAGGTATTTTTAGGTAATATTTTAAAGAGTCTTTCAAGTCGCCTCAAAAATATCGTTCATTAAAAGAACGTTCTATACTTTTTTTTTGGTTTTATTAACTTGCACGTTTGAACTTATACGAAAGTTTTGCCTTCAATATATTCAGCTGTCGATTCTTTGCTGTTTTGGTTGGTTCTTTATATTTTTTGTGTGTGTGTCGTTGACGATGGCGGCACCCAAAGCGCTCATAAATCAAAAAAAGCTGTTGTTTGCTCACAGGCTGCAAAAGCCACCCCCCTGCTCCCCCCTGCCAGCATCCTTTTTGTTGTGCGTTTGTGTGATGTGTGTATAAATCACAAAGCATGTCCTTTGCCAATACAAACACAATTGAGCATGCATATGCAACGGCAGCCGGAGAAAGAGGACGCGATGGCGAGAAGGACAGAGCAAAAAGTGGTCAAAGAAATTGCGTTAAAAAATTTGATTAAAAAGTTTGTCGCCGCCGATGGGTGTTGCTGTGTGTGTTTCTGTGTGTGTGCCAGTCAGTCTGTGTGTGTAACTGTCACAGACATACACTCGGTGCCGACCAATGTGCTTATCGATTCGCGGCCATTGCCATTCCAACCACCACAACCCCCGACCCTCTTGGTCGTGTTATAAATCTCTCAAAAGCCAAACAAACCGGGCAAGAATTCAATTTTACAAACTGACAACTAAGACAAGGCACAGACCGTAAGGAAAACTCGACAACTAAGTTGGTGATAAATTAAGGTGGTATTGCACCTTTAAGGATATGCTTCAGAACTCAAACATTTTTAATTAATTGTAAATTGTAGCAAAAAAATTGATTTGAATTAAAATATTAATTTTTGTGTCTGAAACTACAACAAATAATAAGAAATTTTTTCTGGAAACTAATTCTTATTTTGAAAACAAAATGCTTATATATACATCTTTAAAAAATATTTATATTTATTTATTATATTTAAATAAATATTTATTTCTTAAATCAAATAAATTTATTTTTACTTATGTACATAAAATAAGCCAATCTAAAATATGCTCATTGTACTTATTGTTATTTAATTAAGGACTTGGATGGTTTATTAAAAGTGTAATACTGTCCTTCCAGTTTTATAAAAAAAGCGCCCATAATTAGTCAGGAGACGTGAGTCAAAAAGCTTGTCAGTTGCAAATGTTTATTTTGTGTTTTCTGTGGCCCACTAATTGGGATGGAAACATTGGAAAAACTTTCACCAAAACTCACACACCCTCTCACAACCTGAGCTGCACCGTTTCACACCTGTCGTATGCGCAATTAAAAGTTTGCTTTCACTTCGACGTTCCTTGGTTTCCTTTTTATTTGGCCCTGCTGTCGAAAATGTAATTGTCATTTTATAGGAAACGTTGAATGTTAGCCACGATCTGTCCTTGCTCTCATTTACGTGCCAGTGTGTGTGTAAGTGTTCTTTTCAGTTGCTCTAATGAAATTAGCATTGTTAGAAGGGATAAAAAGGGAAGTGGAGGAAAACTAACAGTTTTCGTATCCATTGCAACAAGTTCAAGGTTCTGCCTTCCCACACACACACGAAATTGTGGCAAATGCGGCGCTAACAAGCATTTTCCTACTCATATCCACAAAGGAAATAGGTTTTCCGTTGCATTTGTTACAAAAAAGCGCACACACTGGGCCAAAAAAAAAGGCGGAGAGGCAATGGGAAAAGCAAACTGAAGGCAGACAAAAAATGGCTTTGTGTTGCAAAAGTTCCAAAAACCAAAGCTTAGGCTGCCAAATGTGGAAAGAAAATCACGTCGCAGCCTTGCAAGTTGCAACAGCCACAAAGTGCCACAAAAAATGCGTAACAATGCATTGCAACGGCACCCAACTTAAATGTCAGCCTAAAAGTATGCATGGCCAAATAACAGTCGCCTTATTGGTGAAAAGGAGAAAAAGTCAGACTCTTAGCTTTGCGGCTGGCTTTTACCATCAGCTTCGGTTTAGCCCAGAAAAGGTGCTTGGTAAACTTTTAAGCCTGACTTTGTGTGAGGCCAGGGTCACAGGGAAAAAAAGGAAATACATATATGGCATGGAGAGTGCGAAAATTTGTCATAAACTTTTAAACGCAGTTGAAGGTGAAAGGAAACCATAATTAATGTCACCTTGAGTTTAAATAAATTAATATTAGCTCAAGAATAGATAAATGTTATGTGATTACAGGGACTTAATTAATATTTTAAAGGGCTTACTTAAAGTAGTCATTGTTATAAGATATTGTAATAATCAGACCTTTATTGTTTGTTTGCCTTAAATCATTAAAGTTATAATGCAGTATGCAATTTGAGAAAATTATGAACTCAGTACTATATTAACGCATTAACCCACATAATTTGAAACAAGAAACTTATATATTAGAACTTAATTTTACATCAATAGGGTTTTTAAACAACCAATTTTATAAATTTGGTTACGGTATGATTTTTAAATTCTCCTATCTGGTCAGTTGGGATTAAAACAGTGGCCTAGTATAACGAGTTTTCCAGTTGTACTATTGGCTCTTTTTATCTATTCCTGACTGAGGCTCCATGATACGTACATAAATGAGAATCCGTCAACGTGTGACACACATTCGCATCTACTCGCGCATAGGTGAAAGCTTTCCCTTCGTTTTGGCTTGTGTGCGTGAGTTGAGGAGTGTTGTAATTGAAATCGCATCGAGACGTGAAATGAAACGTAAAGTCATCGAATCAATTGAAATGAAAATTAAATTAAATGCATGCGCTCATACATTTATTCATATGCCTCAGACGCAGACGCACACAACGGAACAAGCACTCACACACCGACACGAACTCGAATCTTAATTAAACACGGATACGCATATTGAGTTCCTTGAAAGGCAAAAGCAATCGCCTGACTTCTCTGTCTGTGTGAGAGCGAATATGGAGGAGAAAGCAGTAAAGTTTCGGAGAAAGGGGCTGAGGGCAGCGAATGCTTTGCTTTTACGATTTTGCCTTTCAGCTGAAAACATTTTTTCGTTCGTATATGAACAAAGTATATCCAACTTATTCATAAAATGTGAAAATGTGTCAGGCGGCAACTGATTTCAATATTTTCTTGCTTATAGACAAAAGGATATTAATTAAAAATTTCAACACAGTCGTATAAATCATTTAACCATTTTAACTAAATAATGTTATTTAGTTCTTTGATCATAATATATATGATCATAATGAAACCTAAATCAGAAATGATTAAAATTTTTATTTATAATAATTTTATTTAGAATGTAACTTTAAACATGATTTTTTAAAATTGTTAAATGTCTAAAAAAAAAGATTTCTTTGGAAACTTTGGTCGCCTGCGCCGTATCATTACATTGAGAATACGTATAAAGGCTTAATGACTCCTTGGCATGCTTTTCCACACACGTATGCATACAAACTTTTCCACACACTTGAAGCGCCATGAAAACTTTCCCGGCACTGGCCAAGGCCAACTTTGTTCGGCTTTTTTAAGCCTTAATTCATTTTAAAATTCTACTGATTCGATTAATTTTAATTTTATTAACCTGCACCCTGACCGCGTTTTTATGTGTGCTTTGCCGATATATGTATACGCTCTCGTTTGTGTATGCGTTTGATTTATGAAATGTTTTCCCAGCAAATGATTGATTGATTGATTGATCGATGGGCGAAAGAGTGACTGAGTGCATGTCTTTGATGTGTGGCAAAGAATATATTTCGGTTTTGGGACGAAAGCAACGATAACAGATGCTAATTGAGCGTGAAGTTTTCCCAGCTTTACGGCCCCACAAATTCATGCAAGCAAAGGCGAAAATGAACATGAAATGTGTCAAGCCAGCAAAGAAAAACCGCAGCCACGCAAAACTCAAATGAATTTTATTAAATTGAAATGATTTTCGGAGTGTGTATAGATGTTTCTGGGTTTCTTTGTTGTGTGCGACGTATTTATTTAGGCAAATGATTGCAAAGAGCTGTAAATTAAATTTCAGTGGTTGAAGGAATGCTTTTAAGGCTTTCCCATTGCCAACTTCAATAAATCCAAAGAAATCTAATAAGGCCGCCTGGCCATCGCCAAATCGAATATAAGCTCATCCAATCGTCGCAAAAATGTATACCATATGCACAGGATGTTCATGTTGTCCTCGAGTCCTTCACCAGGTAATAAAATTACAGCGGCAATCGAATTCTCCATCAGTCCACTCCACAAATATGTGGAATACAACAAAAAAATACAGTTTTCTACATATATGCAATCCACACGATGCATAATTGTACCAAAACAGAAAAGCAAATCACTTGCGCCAAACCAAATGCAAAAGAAAGTGGAGCTAATGGTATAATTTAATACCCCGAAATAAATACAAATATTTACGGAAGGAATACAAAATGCAAGTTGATTTTCGATTTGATAAAAAAAAGAATAACTTATTTGAATACTTATACTATATTTCTAAACTCTTTCAATTATTTTGTGTATTTGTTAATTGTTAATTTAATAACCTTAGTATTTGGGTCATCATTGCCTTGAAAGGCTTTAAGATTTCATGTTGTATTTTAATGAAACAAATGGGCTTTTCTATATATTTTATAAAAACTTTTGACACTTGCTCCACACAAACCCGGTTTTTTAAGCAAGCACTAAGTAAATTTGTTATTATAATGTACGCTTGGTGAGTAAGTCAACGATATAAGCGGAACTAACTTTTCAAAAGCGTACCATATCTTTTAAGTCGCCCATTTGTCCGAAGTCTGAATGGAAGGAGTTCGCTCTTGAGGCAGCTGGTGATCCTGAGACCTTCCATGAGGATTCGCCTTTTGGCCACCAAAGGATCGAAGGATATCAAGGCGAGTGGACCCACGACAATAGGTCCTGGAGGAGACGTCATGGTTCCGCCCGTCACCCTTAAAGTCATACCATTTCGAATGCCACCCGATTTGCCCTACGACGATCGCAATATGATACTGGGTCGGCAGATGTCGCCACACTTGACCATTTACAAGTTGCAACTGACTTCCGGTTTGTCCATATGCCTCCGTATGAGTGGCTTTGCTTTGGGCATTTTCGTTTGGGCCCTGGGAATCGCAGGACTCTGCATGCAGGGCGATATGGATGGATTTGTCAAAAAGATCGAGAATTGCGACTGTCACGGCCTTGTGACGATGGCCAAGGTGATGGTTGTGATGCCATTTGCCTACCACTTGGTCGCCGGCACTCGGCATTTGATCTGGTACCTGAACAAATTCCTAACCATACCGGAGGTCTATGCCACCGGCTATGTGGCTATGGTCCTTTCGGTTGCTCTGGCTGTTGGCTTGCTAGTCGTGGACGTTGGTCGAAAAGGTAAAGGAAGAGGTGGTGGATCTTACCAAGCCTCAAAAGAAAGGGCAGACACCGCCGCCAAAGAAAGAAGAAAAGAAGGATCCCAAGAAGGATGCGAAGACGGAACCTCCTAAGGATGCTAAGAAGGACCCCAAGAAAGATGCAAAGGGCAAAAATAAGGAAGACGATGGCAAGAAATAATTCTAATGGTATTAAGTTTTTTTTTTATCAAAGTAAAGCTAATGCTACATAAAAAATGTTAGGAAACCTAGAAAGACGATCAACTAAGCTTAAGGCCATGACGATAGCTTGCATTGATTTTTTAAATTGGTTTCAAAATTTAAATGTATTAAATTTATCATAAATTAATATATTCACAGAAATTTCATTTTATTTTATACATACCTTATATTATACCTTATGTTGGGAAAATTATCTTTAAAGTGCAACTCTTTAATAGTTTCCATAAAAAAAGAAATAGCTATATAAATCAAGGGTAAGTCTGATGCCAAATTCTTTACTCTTTTTCAAGTTTAACAACGCCACGAAAGCATTCTGCACTCGAATTTCAATATAAAGTAGGCAACAGCAATCAAGTGCAGTATTAAGAAATTAAGCCAGGCAGAAAGTTGCTTCAGCCACGCCAACTTCAAGTCAAAGATGGTAATTAGAGTCCATGGAAAACTTGTCCAGCCCGCAAGGAAAATATGAATATATGTCTATATATGCATATGCAATCAAGCAAAGTACTACACTTGAAAAATAATATTCGCTATTTGGAAAATATTGATTAGAGTATAAATGTTCTTATTTTTGCAAGAAGGAAATTGAAATATGTTGCTGAGAAAATATTTTCAAAATTTACTACATTTTTGAAATTTTTGGTTAGTCCTTTGTTAAGAAATGATAATGTTTTAGGCTTGCTTAGCTTATTAAATTAATTTATAATAATGGGGCCATATTCAGTTTTTAATAGCTTAAACAGTTTATAATCAAGTTTTAAATGGAAATATTTTGTTTTAAAATTTTTGTGATTTCTAAAATATTGTAGTGCAGTTAGCCTTGGAGGTGGGACACGCCCATAGGCATTTTTCAACTCTACTTGACTGTGGTCGGACTGTGTGCGTGCAACAATTGTGCGGCCTGGGCAACTTGGCCAACTTTCGGGTCAAACTGCACGCAATGCAGCCACAGCCAGTTGAATGAGTTCAAGGCTTTTTTGGGGTTTTCCCCTTTAATTATGAACCACTCAACGCCAGTCAAGTGTGGTTGTTGCCATTATTTTTACTCTGGCTCCTGCTGCCCCCGTACTTTGCCCCAAGTTCAAATGGGTGAAAGTTTTAGTTGTGTTTCGGTATTTCTTTTTTTTTGTGTGCGCCCCCCTTTCAACTCGTTCTGCTTTTCTGTTTTTGTTTCATTTGAGGTGAGGGACAGAGGGATTTGCCGAATGCGCCACACGATGGGTCCGACTGGGAAATCTATGCTAGACAGGCCTCATTATGCTGCTAATGGCTTGGCTCAAACTTTTACAGGTAATTATCGACACTTTGCAGGGCATTTGTGCTGCTTGATCGTTGTTCTTGTTGCCACCGAGGTTTCCATTTGCCGCTGCAGTTGAAAAGTTAAGCACCGCATTTTGGGGGGCAGGCTCTTAACCATTTTGCGGAAGATATGGCACAACAGCTTCAACTTTTCCGACTTGGCTTTTCGGGTAATTAAGTGTGTGGCTAAAATATGCTTAAAGCGTTGATAACATGGCGTATGCTTGATATTGTGTCCACTGAGAGGTGGCCACTTGAACTCGCTCAACTGTAAAATGAGTTATGGAAAGTTTAGTTTGGCCAACAGTTTTTTTCCCAAACGGCATGATTATTGTTGGGTTGCTTAATGTGTCTAAACTTATATGACTTTAGGTCAAGTAAAAAATCGTGTTTAAATTAAGCTTAAAGAGGGGTCATTAATTTTTGTTCGGCTTGCTTAAAGATTAAGACTGATTATTGAGAGGAATCGTGAATAACTATTTTTACAAAAATTGATGATTTGCCAGAAGTTGTTTTCTTTTGAATTGTGTCACTAAATGAAAATTACATTTTCTTTTCTTTAATTGGCCTTATCACTACTCCCGGCAAAAATGTTAATTAAATCAGATTCGTGAAATTTTTCATTATATTCCGCATTACCTTTGTCAAGAGCTCAAATGAATCTTTATTTCTCCTTCGAACTGCGTTAATGAAATCTCGCCAAGCCTCTTTCCTGGTGGCTATTAAAATACCTTCGAGTATGAGTCCACTAAATTTTTATGCGTGTCGCTAAAGTGCTGAGCAAATAGCTAGGCAGCGATTTTAATTGAAAAATATTTACCCACACTAAGCTCTCCAACGTGCTTGACATTTTGACTAAGAACTCATTGACCCCACCACCGTCTATTAGGTATTTTCCTGTCAATGCACTGAGGAAAATAGGGCTATATTCTTAAGGCAAAAATATAAAAATTCAATACTATAATATTATACTGTTATATTTTTGTTGTGACCTCGGCCTGCCGTAAGAAGAGTTATATGCAAGCATTATTGAAATGAGAAAATAACAAGTGTCATTAATGCATCCATACATAGTTCTTTTAATATTTCGCAGTGTAAAACTGGGTATAATTGGTGCTCGGCTGGTTGGCTACTTTTTGCTGCTGTGTAAAGTTCAATTAATATGCGAATGGAATCCGCTTAAACAAAAGGCAAAGGAAAGAGCGAAATCGTGGGGAAAACGATGCCAATCAAGGACCACCCATTCCATTTCCCAAACCCGAGTGATTTGCGACATTTTGTCATTTTCGCTGATGCAAAGCCGACACTCGAACTCGCCGGCGGAGGATGATGCGAAGAACGTTCAAGTACACTAATTAAGATCAAACGTTTTGGGGGTCCAAATGAGATTCCATTGCCGGGGCAAAAACTACCCTCCATTCGGGGGCCATTGTTGTATGTATATTCATATTAAAATCACATAATGAAGTGTCAGCGAAAACGACGCCGTCGCCTCCTCCAATCAAAGATTAACGTCAAAAGTTGGGATGCGAGTGTTCAATCAAAACTCTGGAGTGCCAGTCAGCCTCGTCTGTCCCCGAAGTCCCCACCATTTTTGTCGCTGTTTGTAATTTATTTGGCCGCAGGCGGCCATCAAAAGGTAAGAAGTGTCCTTAAGTGGTTGCCTTGGCTCGACTCATTTTGGCTCATCTCATGGCTTAGAAATGACCTTCCCCCCTCGTTTCAGGTCGCACCGGTAATTAATGAAAAGTGGGCATTGGGACAGTAGGGGGTAACTAATTAAAGATCCTTAATAAAGTTAATGGATTCCGCAAAGACAGCGGCCAAGGGTCCAATGAGCTGTGAGCTCTTTTCTCTATTTATAGCCTCACTTATTTTTCTACTTCTTCCCTAATGTTTTCTCTGCTCGCTCGTTTTCCTTTTTTTAATATTGTTCATAATTTTGCATTTGTATTAAATGGGGTGTAGGCGCGGTGTGACGCATTTAATGCCCTCGTCAAGGGTATTTGAAGTACATTACAAAAAACTCTGGCAGATGACCTAATTATTCTTTATAATTTTAATTTGTCAAGTAGCACAACTTAAATATATAGGAACAGTATTGAACAATAATTAAGTATATTTTTGGGGAAGTCTTTTTTTTTTTTTTGTTAAAAGTAAATACACTTAACTCATTTAAAATTGTTTCCTTCGGTTTGACTTTTTAAGGTGTTTTTCAGTTTAGCCTTACTTTTAAATAAAAAACAACAAATTAATATCTAAACGTTTATTTTTATGCAATACCGAATGGTAATAGACAATCTGTGGCATGCATGAGAAAAAAAAGCAGAAGTACACATAAAAATCAAAATTCTTTGCTTAAATGTAGGGTAGAAAATTTCCCTTACCCTGCATACATGATTTCTGAAATATGAAGAATAATATTATGTTTGACTTTCCTGCTTTACCTTATATACTTTTCTTGTACTATTTTGTTTTTCAACTCAAGCGTTTATGACACATTTAGACGGGAGCCAGAAGGCAAAGAGTGAAAGAAAACATATTGGGTCGGAAAAAGTACTGAAGAACGTAAATACCTACAGTAGAAAATCAAAATAGCAACCTGTATAAAATACCACTTTCCTAAAAGCTAAGGAGAAAAGACCTAGGTTCGGAATGCTTCAAAATGTACGCATTTATTTTTATTAACTTAATTCAAAGAAAATTTTAATTGAGTTAAACACATTATTTTACAATGTACCACAAATCTAAGGCAATTGGTTTTTTAAACTTTAAGATACTCATATAAATCGTATAAAATATTATATATATATAAAAAAATAAAATATAATATATAGTTTATGTTAATCATTTCCTTTTTACGAAAAGTTACTTTACATAAATGTTCTGTATGACTTCTGGGCAAATAGGGGTTGAGCTGCAAAATTTAAACGTACATAAATATATGAAAAGTTAATTTGAAAAAATCTCTTTTGACAGCGAATAGCAAAAGCAACAGCCAAGGATGCGAGGTGTTGTTACAGCTCCTCGTTTCTATTTGCTGCCCCTGCTGCTTTTGCTCCCGAGTCGCAAGTCAGTCACTTGCAGGATGATGTCGTCCTGCAGCCACACACCAATACACACCAACAAACACACACACACACACTCATACTCGTGCAATGTAAACGATGAAAAATGGGCGAAAGGAGAAATATACGCGATATTCTCTCGCTCTTGGGGGAAAAGGAAAAGGGAGCTGGTCCTGCTGTTCCTGTTCCTCTTCCTGCTGTTTATATAGCCTGGTCTACGTGTATAAATAACGGTAACATTTTAAATCAGTCGAGTGACTGCAGGAAAACGCCAAAACGAAAAGCTCAAACTGGTGCCAACATCTGACAAGCGGCCCTAGAAGCCAGCCACAACCCAATCTTGGCATCCCCAGGAACCAGGAACCATTTCCTATTCAGCTCTCTCGCTGACATTGATGTGCATGTTTTGGCGTGTGTGTGTGTTTGTGTACTATATGTGCGTGTAACCGCAAAAATTTCATCCTTCAAACATTTCCGAGTATGTGTGAGGTGGACTTGCCCTATTCCCCTTTAACGTTCACAACCATGTCCATTTTGTGTCTCCTCTCTCGCATCCTTCAGCTCTGACACTCTTTTCACTTTTTTTCTTACGCTGTTTCATATTTTCTGCAAAATTTATGTAATTTTAACCCATTTTTTCGCACCCTGCCATGCTGCTGCTGCTGCTGTTATTAAATCTTGTCGCAGATGTAATTGGTTTTTTAAATTTTAATTAAAAGCCAGAATAAGCGATAAGTTTGGACCGAGTGGGTGGACGGTTTTTGTTTTTATACACATGTGTGATTTATGACTGTCAGGGATTAAGCGATGTCTGTATTTTGAAATAAATAATCAAGCAGCAAGAGATTTTCTTCACTTGAAGTGTAAGAAGATTTTGTCTAGAAGATTTTATTATTCAGTCATTAATAATCAATCATTTTATAACTTTATCTAAATGTTTTAAGCATCTCGGTAATATTGGTATAATATTTTATGCAATAACTAATGAGCAACAGATACAGTAGGAATACAATTTTATGTTTAATTTTAACACGAATCTATAGAACATTTTAAAGAAATCTAAATCTTTAATTTACTATTGACTTAAAAAAAAAATTAGTTTACCCTTACAACATTGGACTTAAAAAGTAAAAGAGAATAATTTAATTCCCAGACGCCCATGAATTTTAGACAAAGAATTTTTAGTTGTCCATTTGGGGCTCCATTTCATTGATTTTGGCTGCAATGATTGCCAACTTCGTCATTGCCAATTGAACTACTGCAGACATAAATCAGACTGGCCACAGGCTTCTGCAGTAGTTGCAGCTGCCGCCGGTAAAACCACAAAATGTCAGCCTTAAAAATGATCGGCTGCAGCTGCGACTTCCGTTGCCCATTAAGGTGCCCGTCGTGTCCGGACCGTATAATTGTATTAAAGGCAGAAAAATTACAGGTAGTTAAGCCAGGACACGATTGCCTGTGCTGCTCCACCTTGCAGCCCCTGTCGTCTAATTGAATTTTTCTGCGCAACGCTCATTTATTAATCCGATTTCAATCGACCCAGAAATCCCCAAGAACCCCCAGCAGTGGGACATTGCAGTTGCCTCAGCGAATTAATGGCATTCATTAGCCGCATTTAGATAGCCATCACAACGAAATTGAAACGAAACTGAAAACTAAGCTAAGCTAAGAAACACAAAATGGCATTGCAGTTGGGGTAAATCTTTGTTCTTGTCTTGAAAAGCAGTTTATGAAATATTTGCTTAGTCTTATTAAAAGTATAAATCTGCTCTAATCCTAAAACCATTTTGTGTCGCACTATGTGAGAAATGTTTTTTTTTGTTTGTTTGCATTGTGTTTTATTATACCTTTTGAGGGTTAATTTTTTTGCTTGATTGACAAGGATAAAATTAGGTCAAACAATTCCACATTTCTCCACTATCAGTCCGTTGCTCCGCTCCTCTTTCTTTCCTTATTTGGACGCCCTTTAATTAGCATGTTTATTTGACTTTGCTGGGTAGCTGAAAGTTTTCTAGGGGTCTAAGGGCTGAGCCTTCGTCCCGGGCACACGTGCCGTATGTGTAATGCGAGTTTCGGGCTGTGTGGGTGTAGCAGCTGCTTGTGCGTCGAGTGTTGATTAAAACAATTGCAAATGAGTTTCGGATTTTTTTCTGGTTGTGTTGTAGTTTTCGTTTTGTTCTGGGTAAATGTAAATAAACAAAGAATTGGGTAAGACATGCACTTGAATAAACTCTTATAAAACTAAACAAATACACGCTGTCAGCAGGGTAGAAACAGAGAGAAACAAACTGTTGTTAAATGCACAAATAAACGGCACATGTTGTTGTGTGCGAGCTGTGCAAATGACAGTGAGTTATTTAAGAAATGCAATTTCAATTAAATATGCAAAATACTCAAAAGTCTAATTTAGACAATTCTCAATGCCGTCCGGAAAGAGAACAACGGCAGCAACAATGCGCAGATACTTAAATATTTATATAACCAAAGGGACCGAAGGGCGTGGCAAAGAGAAGGATGGGGAGGGGGAAGGGGGGGCAAAGCTGCAGCAACAAAAGTTTGTAATCAACAATTTGCATATTTGCTTTGGCAATGGCAAAAACTCTCTCTTCCAAGCCTCTCTCCTGCACCTTGCGCGCATTTCCCATTGTTTTCCCCTCGCAGAATCCCTACTCGTAATACCCGGCACTCGTAGAGCCCAAGGGAATATTGAATTCGTGTAAATGTAAGTGAAAAGGAGGTAACACACCTGTAAAGGAAAAATTATAAATATAAATGCCTTCCATATCTTAGTTACTTGAAGATATATTAAAGAAATATACCAAATAATTAAATCCCCAAAAAGTATGCTATCATTTATATACAAACAAAGTGCCGGGTGTCCTTCAGTCGAAACTCTCGACTACAAAGTCTTTTAATTTTTTTGTTTTTATTTTTGTGTTGTTAACAGTTGTTAGTTCTAGTTGTAGTTGTTGCTACTGTAGTGTGCACAGTTGTTTGGCTGCTTTTTGCACGCTCTTAAGCATCGCGCGGGCATGAAACTTACTTCATTTGCGTTTATGTGATTTTCCGCTCTAATAACTTTAAGAAGAGTGAAAGGCTTACCCAACAATAAAAAAAATGAATTACGATAATAATAATAATAATAATAATAATGGGGGAAAAAAAGTAAGCTCTCTGTCGACAATCCGTATTAAGCCACCCAAAAGCCACTTCAACCCACTTTCGTGTGAACTCTGCTTTTTTTGTTGCCCTGTTTGCAGCTTTCAGTTTAACGTTAATTAAGAATGTGTTAGGATGTGACTGTGCTTTTGGAAGGTCCAATGTCAAGTGCTCATTTTGCTTGTGTGTTTTGAATTCCATATCCTATTTGGACATACAATATTCCTGGCTCATAATATTAAAAAGAAGGTTTAATACCTAAGATGCACAGTTTCAATAGAATCCGTATGGGACCTGAAATTTATCAGTGTTTTCAAACTTATTAAGTAAATATTTAACTTAAGTGATAAATTATAACATTTCTATATTGATTTATTATCCAGTTTTTATTTAATCAGAATAAATACAGTAAAATCTAAAGTATAAAACAATAAGCTTGATAATTTAAAGCAATACCGTTAGATGTCCTGTCCTTTAAATACAACGTTTTTTAGTATTAAAAGTAATTTTAGATAAACATATAAAATTGAGCAAATTAAAAAGTTCCAACATTTTCAGAAAAAATACATACATTTTTAGTAGAGATTAGAAAACCTAAAGATAAATACCTTTAAATTTATCAGAGAACATAAAAGTATATTTTAACCGTAACTTATTAAGGGGGTCTTCTAGTCTAGAAATTTGAGAAAATCGAAAAATTTTTTTTTTCATAATTCGATAGTTTGGATATTCAAAAATATCTCCCTAAAAGGATTTTTCAAAACTCATATTATTTTCAAAGTTATAGCCGTTTTAGTAACGTGGCAACTAGACCGGTTGAACGAACGACTGGAACTTTAAACGGTTTTTGAAAACTACTTTTTTTTTTGGGTGCCACTCTAACTCAAGTTCTAATCAGTCGATTTACCTAAAATTTGGCATGAATATTCTTTAAACATATCGCTATCGCATGAACCAACAAAAATAAAAATTTTAAATTTATAATATTTTTAAAAATTCGACAAAGTGGAAAATTAGTGAAAAATCGACTTTTTCTTTGAGTAGCCGCCATTTCATGAAAAAAGATTTTTTTTTTGGTGGTTCTGCCAAGCGACATTCGTACTCATTAAGAATCTATCATTGTTTTATTTTTCAGATAACTACAAGCATAGATATCATGGCGCGCGGACACGGCCTCTTTTTTTCCTTCTTCAAGAAGGATAACTCAATGAAAACTATTTTTTTTTTAAATATTTTTTTTTTTTTTTTCTTTAAGTTTAATAAACAAATGATAAAAACGGATAGCAAAAATATCTATTGCTTTTTTTTTATTAATTGTTAAAAAAAGGTCGAAATTCGAGCCTCTAGACTAGAAGACCCCCTTAAACCTAGAAAATTGGAAGTAAATGGATGAATAGCATAAAACTTGCTCAAACTTCACATCGATCAGGACTTATTGGGCTTACTTAGCGGCCAAAGTCGAAGAGACACCGATTCAAATGCCTTGTTCAGGCTCCTGTCTTTAGTAACTGCCGTACGCTTCGGGCTTAAATGTGGCATTAGCAGCGTGCTCCTGCCACTAAGTAGTCGCAGTCACTGGGCGCCACTAACTTACTCAATCGCAAAAGGGGCCCGTTGGCATCGTCCATTCATTCGGCCGGTTATTCAGCGTTTGTTGGCTGGATAATTATGTTGTGCGTGCGAGATTTATGCGCACAGGCCCCCCGAGGACCTCGAAAAACACGTAAACCCGTCCAGGATTAGAAGGTGCAAAGACGCCATTTTCGGATGAAGGCCATCGCCATCGCCATCGCTGTTGCTGCATGTGTTGCAAATAAATTGACTGTCTGTGGCGATGAGCAAACAAAGCGGACCGAGCCCAAAACCCACGACCAGGACCGAGGACGAGGACCTCCTGTCCATGGGCCATGGCCACTAAATAAGCAGGATCGTGTAGGTGCAAATGGGCCACTGTATGGGTGTGCGAGGGTATTTGGTATGCGTGCCAGGGGCGCAGCTTCAGGGGGGCAGCTCTCTGGCAGGCTCAACATTGATTTCGCATTCATTGGCTGATGAAGAGTTTATCGCTGTTTGGCTTCTCTCGTTTGGCGAGTTTGGTTAGTTGAGCTTGTGCTAGGCGAGGATTGCCAGGATAGATAACTTTAAAAGGGATTAGTACAGATTGAAGTTTGAGGTGTTATTCATTTGGATAAAAAGATAACGATAGAATCCCTAAAATACTTTTATAAATTGATAAAAATAATAAAAATAAATATTTAGTTTAGTTTTTGCTTATAATAACCCATCCATTCGGAATTTTGTTTGAAGGATACCATTTTTTCGGTCATATATTGTTCTAGACCCCGTTGTTTCCCACCCAACGGCGACCATGTCTCTTGAGTAAGTATCCGTGGAAGTCGCTTCAATATTCAATATTGCAGGCTCGTCCTGTGCGTGCGTGCCTTGAAATTAAATGTCGTTATAAGTAGGCATTTATATACAGAGTAAGACGGTCGCTATATAAAGCGAGAGACTCACACGCATGTAAAGCCATATCCCTGTGCCATGTCAGTGTGTGGGCGTTTGTCTTTCAACACACAAAACAAATATTGAATGAGAAATAAACGCAAGCTAAATAATACAGAATGTTCCCCTCCCATAGCCAAAAACATTTGCCAGTCAGGCAAAGTTGATTCTAAAGAAAGCTGACGCTGTCATTAACTTCGATAGACTTTTATCTTTCCCCCAGCTTTTGGCCTCGCAATTTGTTTTGTTTCGTGCAGTGGTTGTTGGCTAAGCAAATTCATTTAGAATTACTGCAGATTTTGGTTATAATGCAATACACTGACGATGAAATACGGCTGGAATATAATATGGGTTGCAGGTATGGTGAATTCAATTGCCTGAAAAATACGAATAGCTTAATGGGAATTTGGATTCAGGAACAGGAGTAAGTACAAATAATTATTGATGTAAAGGTAATATTCTTAAATAAAAATCCAATTTTTAAAAGCCAAATTACTTAAATTGAATAATAAATAATAAAGAATTTTAGACTTTAATTAATACTTTCCCCATTAAAATATAATGTCGAAAATTCCTTTTTTCTCCTGAATTTTTATATTAGGGTCTAAAAAACGAGCTTACACAGAAAAATCTTACTGACTTTAGATAGTTATTCGTACTATGTTTATGATGTGTATAAATTTATTTGACTTGGACTATTTTAGGGAGTACTGCAGAAGACTGTCCTCAAAACTCATGACACTCATCTAATTATTTTCCCAATTATAAACCGAGTCTCCCCCATTCCCGCAGCTTTTGTGCGGCTGGCCGGCGCATTGGAAATTAGTGACATGGCGCATGCATTAGAGAACGCTTCAGCATTCGATGGCAATGCAAATGATTGTCATTGCAGGGCGTAACCACACCCCCGAGAGACTGCAGGGACCCCAACCCAAAGCAAACCCCAGACCATAACCCCAATTTCCGAAAACCCCAACACCAACCCCGGGGCTTTCCAAGCAATTTCCGCACAATTTTGTGGCTGCCGCGGACCCCAAGTCGTGTGCTGCAAGTGTAATGAGCTTTAATCATAATTGATTTAGTGTGTGAGCCCTGCTGCCTGGCTGTCATCAATGCCAGCCGATTTATGCGCTGCAATAAACTTGCCAGACAAATTATGACGACAGCCAGAAAGTCAGGCCAATCTGCCTTGACTGCTGAGTTCATTTTTCAAACGGCCAAAAGTTGCGACGCTTTGCAGCTCAACACTAGCTTATTGACTTATACCCAAGCCAAAAGCCGGGAGCCAAAAAAAAAAGGATTCGATGCCTTCCACAAAAGCCAAAACTTTTCGACTCTTCGCTCCTTTTCTGCGCGAGGGTATGCAAATAATTCCAGCCAGGGAAAACTTTTACAATGGAAATGCGAGGGATTTCACTTCGTCTTTCAGCGTTGTGTGCTTTTAACAACTGTTAAAATCAATTGCAATATTGATATGGCCTCGTCGGATTTGGTGATAGATTTAGTTGGTCGCAGAACTCAGATTTTGCCCAGAATAATAATGGGATTTTTCTTAGCTGACAAAAGCCATAATATTCTAAAGAATTGATTTGCACAATATTGAAATATGTCGTTAACTACTTTTATTCTTCTTAAGTAATACTTAATTATATTATTTAATTAACAAGTACAAGCATGAAAAGATTCAGTTAAAATACGTTTAAAAATAATAATGTAGGTATTTCTTCTTTATTAGGTTTTTGCCATTAAAATGCTTTAGATACTTCACAAATCTCCTAAGAAATGCGAGAACAATTAGGTGAAGGGTAGCTTGAGGAGCAGTCCAAACAACGAACTAATTCATGCTGAACGTTGGAGTTAAATTTCTCAAAACACAAAACCAAAAATGGCTGAGCAGAAATCAAGGGAGAAAGTGGATTCCAGCCAAGACAATCATTTGTCAGCTGCAGCGCCACTGATTGGCCATTTAGTTATGCGCCGTCATAAAGATAAGCAAGCTGGTCCAAGTCACATTCGGATAAGTCTGGAGAAAATGACACCAGCATAAGGGCCACAAAAGGAGCACACTGAAAAAAACACAATTCAAACTATTAATTTATTGATTTTTAATCAAGCACTCTTTTAAAAAAAATCTAGAAAATCTAAAATACAGTTACAAATACAGTTAAGGTTAACTAAGTAACATTATTTAACAATTCAGATCTTTTAATTATCAAACGAAAACTTTAAAGGAATTTATTTTCTTTTTTTTAGAATTATATAAAATTGCCTATTTTGTAAAATCTCTGAAAAAAAAAAATTTAAGAACCATAGGGAGGCCACAAAATATAATAGGCTTTTAGTAACTCAAGTTTTTATGGTTCACTATTGTATGTGGTTATTTATTATTATAAAAGTTTAATTCTTAGGTTTTCCTAAGTGCATTAGAAGCAGCTAAGACTTGGCATTCATTAGCACTGGTCGAGCTGTCAGCTGTCGCCCATGGTCCATTCTCCTGTCCTTAGGTTAGTTAGTGCAAAATGCAAATTTCTATGGCTGCACTTCACTAGCTTCAAGGCTTGCGATCCACCAGCCCGCTACCGAGTTCGTCCCAAAAGTTCTTGACTTTGGGTTTTTGTTTGTTTAATAAATTTGCCTCGGCAAAGACAATTTTAAATTCTTCTAGCAATTGGCAAACAGCAGCCACAGCTAGACCCTCAGCCCCGGGGCAGCCGGAGATGGCAATGCAGGGGGGATCGGGGGGACAGGATTCGGGTCCAAAGCGGATGCAACCCCATTACCGAGGGCCGAGGACAAAGGAAACCAATTAACAGACGCCATTGTTTCACTTGGTAATTCAACTAAATTGCATGGCATTGCAGCTGTAAGCAAATCTACCGGAGCTCCAACACCTCCCACAGCAACTCCATCACCTCAGCTTTCCCCCCCCAAGCCAACCATTCAGGATCCAGGACTCGGGCTGCCTTATTGGTACAACATTTCCACAGCAATGTGTGCCAGTGCCGGATGTGAAGGTGGTGCCAGTAGTATATGTTGAGTGCTGAAAGATAACTGGCAGCGGTAGCGAGTGGAAACAAATGAGTTGGAAGGGAATAAGAATGGGCCATTGTGAGGAAGGAGTATTGTTACTTGTGTAGTCTTGGCTTCCATTTGATTTTCGGTCAGTGCCAGCAGGATAAGGAAGAGATCGGCAAACTCTACAAAGGATCTGCTTCACCTGATTAAAACCTCTCTTAAAACCGCCCTTCGGACATCTGTTTTGTTTCATTGCCCATGCTGGACAAAAGCTCAAGGAAAATAAAATTTAATTGTTTCACTTAGCAAATAAACAACTATTAAAAGTTGATGTTGGCAAAGTAAAATAAAGTGTCATATATCTAAATTACGCTTCATTGAAAATTCAAAAAAGGATAAGCTACCCATCAAAACTGCTATTTTCAACAAATCAGTTGTTTTAAAAAAATTATTCATTTTGGTTTAAGCTACAAGGTTGTATGTTAGACTACCTTTTCCGTAGTTTTGCAATTTTATACCTATTTTAATGCTTTTTTTTTGGGAAATGAAAACCATAAATTAATCTTAGTTCGCTTTAATCTTATCTGTGGTATACAACTATTAATGGAGTCTGTTTAAAATTAGTGAGTTGAAATATCAAAGCGGAAGCTTAGGGTTTTTTTTCTGTTGGAAAACAAAAGTGAAGCCAGAAAACTAATGCTAAATCCCTAACCGCAGCCACAGACAGCAAGTGGTAACAAGCAACTTTTCATTAGCATTTGCTATAACAAATTCTGGCAACTCCATCGCCCTCAAAATGCCACGCCCACACGCACACAGGCTACGTGAAAATGGAAGCCAAGTGCATTGTGAGCGGGGCAAACATTTTCATTGGTTTTCCTTTTGGCCGAGTGAAGGGGCGGGGAGCGGGATCGGATTGGTTGGCGGCGCATTTGAAGCGCGTCGAAAATGCATTTACCCAGCGAGCGATCGAAAGCGGTTGCCTGCCTGGATGATTATCCTGTGCAAGTGTTCCTGTGTGGGTGAGTGTTTGTGTGTGTGTGTGTGCTGGTGTGCCTGTTTGCCAGGATAAACGACGTAATCCACACGAAATGGAACTTTTCACATTTAACTGCCGCTGCTGCTGCTTCTGCTTCTGCTCTGCTTTTCCATGCTCACGTTGGCTTCAAAGGTGGGGAAATGGAAAATTGGGTGAGCGAAAAGTTTGGAAGGTGGTAGGGGAGCAGGCAAAACTTGGACGCTGAAGAGTGAGAAGTGCCAGGCTTGATAATGAAAACTTGAATCATTGTAGGCAAACTGCATTGCCGGGTCGGTCAGCGCATCGCTGGCAACTAGGCGAATGCGCAATGTCCCTGCAAAATTGTTCAGATAATACTTAGCAGGATTTATCATTTATGACTCAGAGCATCTCGGTTCTTAAGAAATCCTTAGGTTTTTTGTTTTGTCTTGTTTAAAATTTTGCAATAAAAAGTTCGATCAAGTTATCGTGAAGCTTTTTATTTATCTAAATAAAAAATACCAAAAAAATTGTGTTATTTGTTATTGTGTTTGTGGTGACCTTTGTTTTGCAATAACTGAAATATTATTTCTTGTGTTGAATAGATTTTTAGACAAAGAATGTTTAAAAAAACTATTGAAAATATTTTTTATTTCTATCTAAATATTGTTCTGCTTGTGTGGAAAATCTTTTGTAGGCCCAACTAATGTGTCGGGTCACAAACCATTTTCATGTGGCAGTGCATCGGGAAATGCAGGCTAGTCATCTGGCCAACAGGACAACATGATTTGGACTCCGAACCCTGTCTCTAGACACTATCTCTGTCTGGACTCTTGCCTTCTCGCTTGCGCTGCCTGCGTGTAAAGTGTTTTCGTTTCGTTTTCGTGGTCCGTTGCGTGCCAAATCTATGAGAGCGTGCGATGACCGCAAAAAGTTGCCGGACAGAATGTGGATGCCTGGCCGAAGATGGGCGTACACTGTGGAAAAATTACTTTAAATATAAATAACGCAGTTATCTTACAAAGTGCATTTTCATTAAAAACTTAATATATGAGCATACAACTTAAATTCATGTAAAAAAGGCTTGAGAAATGATTTAAACAAAAACTAAAAAGATACACTCATACCAAAATTAACCCTAAAAACAAGAAATTCGCCTTATTTTTGACTTCAAAGGCATCGCACCTTAAATTTTAGGGTACATTTTTCTAAAATTAAGGGCGTTCCTTTCTAAAATCTAAGGCAAAGAGCCCTAAAAACAAGAAAAACTTTTCTAAAAAATAGAAAAATATTTCTTAAATGTAGGGTATTTTTTCTAAAAATTAGAAAAAATGTGCCTACATTCATCATGATGTAATTTTTCATTCAGGATTATATGTACATATATGATTTTTAAGCACTTCGCTTTTCATTCAGAAAAGTCACCAATTTTGTATTAGTATTGCACTAATGAATGAATTGCCAATATCGATTTCAACTGTAATTCTATGGGGAAGAGAGAGAGAAATTAGTACAATTATGATTTATTTCAGTTCTTACACATAAAATCCGATAAGTATCTTATCCGAAAAAACTTTTAATTTTATTGGTCCGTCGGTGGGATTCGAACCCAGGTCTCCCGCGCGTGAGTTCAAAGACATTGAATGGAGCCACGGTCGCGCGCGAAGAGCGCATGGCAAACCAAAGACTTTATGATGGGGCGTTTGCAAAGAATATTAGGTTAAAAAAGTTTTTAGAACTCGTTAAGTCGCAACTGTGAAAGTCGAAATATTTAAAATACATTTTCTAAGATGATATTTCATATGACAAAAAATATTTTAATTACTTTTCCATAAAGGGTAAAACCTTTAGTCGTTCTAAGCATTACTCTTCATCTGTGATTATAACACAAGTAAAAAAGGAAAAAAGAAAGATGTCGGCAGCTGAAATTGAACTTGCGGTGCTTAGATTTCTGGTCAGACGTTCTAACCCTAGGCTACTCAGACAGGGTTAGAACAATTTTATGGTCATTTTAGAAAATGTTTCCTATGTTATAGAAAATATTTCTATATTTTGGGATTAATTTCTATTTTTTAGAAAATATTTCTATATTTAAGAAAATATTTCTATATTTAAGAAAATATTTCTATATTTAAGAAAGCGTTTCTATTTTTTAGGGTTATCGAATTTTTAAGGTTAATTTGAGAAAATTTTTCTATTTTTTAGGGTAAATAATTTTTTAGGGCAGAATTTCTAATTTGAAGAAAAAAATTTATAAAAATAAGTACCATTTTTACTAAAATATAGAAATTCTTTCTTGGATTTAGGGTGTGTTCAGTTTATGGCGACAATTTCTACATTTGAGAAACACTTTCTTGATTTAAGAAAAGTTTTCTTGTTTTTGAGAAAAAATTTCTTGAAAATAGAAATCTTTTCTTGGATTTAGAAAAAATAAAGTTTTAGGGCGAATTTCTAAAATTTAGGGTTAATTTTGCTATGAGTGTATCAGCAGTCATTTTGTATACAAATTGTTAATTTATTTGAAAAATGAATGATTAGTTTATATAAATAATACTTTTGTGAGAAAGATATAACTAAAAATCGATATATAAGTGAACTAATTAATTACCAAATCCACCAATTGATAATAAATTAAAACCAATTATAATAATAATTATGTGCAGTGACAATTAAGTTTTATATTTGGTCATCTCCAATACAATGATTTAAGATATGTATTAAATAAATATAAAAATAGGTAAAAGTATTTTCTCTCAGTATCGAACAGTAAAAAGGAAGGGCTACTGACGATGGGGCATTGCGGTGATGCTGATGTGGTGGCGGTATAAGAAGGGGAATAGGGACGCTCACTGGCCATTGCCTGCGTCAACCTTTTGATGACTTTTTGCAGGCACTGTTGTTGCTGCTGCTCCTGCCGATGCTACTGCCACAGCTACTGGAGATGTTGTTGCTGGAACCGCAATTTTCTTGTTGTAGTAACACGCCCCATTGTTCTTGTTGCTGCTGTTGCCGCTGTCGTTGATGGCGTTCAAATGAAAACTTTTCCAATTATTGCGGTGAGCCGAGCGGCGAGGAGCCGGAGACAACGGGCGGGTGCAAAAAAAGAAAAGAAAAAAAAGGGAAGGAAATCCTGGCTGAAAGAAAAATCATGGGGCAGACAAACAAGTAAATGAGCATCAAATCGAACTCGTGCGGCGCATAATGAGTGCTCAGTTCGCGTCGAATTGGTTTGGGGTTTTGTTCGACTCTGTGGTTACCCCACTTTGCAGTACCACCTCCCCGGTCATTAATCTAATTTGATGTTTGATGCCGCCTACGGCCTGGGCAAATTTAAAATGATTTCTCGACCAACCTGGGGCCCAAGGTGTATATCGATCAAAATATTTGGTCCGGCCTCACCGTTAATGATGATGACGCCCAGACAATGGGACAGCAACTACAATGACACCCACTAAGCTGCGGCACGCTTCATGACAATGCATTGTGGCCCCTAATTTCCCCACTGGCGTTGCCTGCTGCTAATACGCGACCGGAAGTGGCGCCATATTGTTTTCAGTGCTTTCCTCTTTTTATACCCTTTGCTTTGAGGACTTTTGCAGGACATTTGTGCATATAAAACCCGAGTCATCTCAGTTACTGCCAAATATCCATAAAATACTCTAAATAATGAACTTATAGAAAGAACTAGTAAAAAGTTGTATGGTTAATTTCCTATTTATGTTTTTTATGATTTTTTGTGCATATTGTGTTGTTAATACTCAATGATCTCGAATTTAAGAAATTCTTAACATATACATATTTTTTGAAACGAGTGATGTTAATTTGCCCAACGAAAAATTGTAATCATTACAGCTTGTAAGAGTAAATTAGGGAAAATGTAATGAAAAATCTTTGTAAAATAAATTATTTAAAATAAAACAAATTTTCCATTGCTGAACCATCGATTAAGAATTTTTTTAATTTTAATAAACATTAGTTTTGACTTATTACTTTAGAGATGATTTTGATTAGGTTTAACTCAAAGCATATTTATTTAATAAAATATGTAGCTCCTAAAATACTTAATTAACCTTAATCCACTTAAAATTTAAAATAAACTATTTTCTCAGCACACTAGATTTATGAGATGTATATAACCGCAAGGGTATTAAGAGTTCGATCTTCTTTTCAAAATATCAGTTATATATTTTTCTTTGTCATTTACCGCCTGGCGTTCCCAAATGATGACAATGTGTTTTCTTCTACTTGGCCTTCCTGTGGATGGTATGGTGAATTTTGTGGTGTGGGATCGGTGGGTTCAACAAAAGGAAAAGCGGATATAATTTTGTTTGCACGCGGAAGTATTTTGTTGTTTCGACGCCACTGCTGGTTAAATCCTTTTTTGCTTAACTAAATTACCGAATTGATTAATAATTGTCGTCATCGTCATTGGCGGCCGTGACTCTTTGTTTATGTCAAAGTTTAATTAAAGTTTAAGCGTTTCTTGCATTAGCATTGCCTTGCCTCTTTTCTCAGCCTCATTTTCAATCATTCTGAGCGTTTTCGTGGGCGTTTTTTGCGGCTGGTATATGTGTCGATTAATTACGCGTCTCGTCTGTGCCAGTGTAGCAAAGTTTAATTAGTTTCGCTTTTAATTGACAGTTGAAAAAGTTCAGGCAGCCTGCCTCATGTCAAATCGAAGGGGGTAGAATGTCCGTAGTGCCGGGTGGAAATGGGACCCACGTCTATTAGAGTTCGCTTGCGAAATTTACTCCAAATTGGCACAGGAAGGAGTGCGAAAATTACTGGGTCGTTCGTTACCAAAGTTTAATAAAATTTAACAAAAGTGAACTTTGTACTATTTACATTATATGAAGCCTGATAAAGCTACAGAAAAATATATAACTTAATTGGAGTGTGACTTACATTTTGGTTTCACCTAAAGTTGATTCTGATATTGCATTTAAATTTCAATGATATTTGCAATGATTTCCATAAATAACATATTCTTCAACAAATATACATATAAAAACACACTTTTTTTCTTAAATGTATGTATACCTGATAATTAATTTGGTATTAATAAAGGATACAACAATATTTTATTAAAATGTTTAATTAATACATTTTCAAAAATACGCATTATCGATTTGATGGTTTTGGATTTCTGTATTACATTAAAAAATGTTAATATCTTTTATTAAATATGAATAATAATAAGCTTTTCAAGCCAAATGTTTTTTTACTTCCTTTTTTAAATGACTTTAAATAACTCCCTTAATTATAATATCCCGGAAAATGTCAGACCTAGATAGATTAAGGCATTTATATTTAAAAAGTCAATGAAAGAAACAGTTACACTTTGTCTTAATTGTTTGGGCCAACAGGCACTCAATCTTGAATAGACCACGCATGTCGTTAGCCACAGACTTAAATGGTAATGGTTTCCGTTCCAGCTTTTGGTGTATTCCCACTTTTGTGGCTGTTACTGGTTCCACTTTGGCAGTTGGTCGTAACTGTTTCTTGCTGCGTAAGTCAACAGTCGCAATGTTGTGTTAATGTTGGCTATACGTTTGGACCCCCCCTCCCCCCTCCCTCCTCTCGCTCCTGAGCAGTGTGTGTGAGCGAATGTCCTGTCATTTGTTGACCAAATAAGTACTTGGCAAGCAATTTGTATTTGTTTTACTTTTGCAAAGTGCTGAGTCCTGTCCGGTTTTCCAGCTCTCCAGCTTGCAGCACGCACCGAAGCCAAAAAGCAAAGGACTCAACTAATTTCATATTAAAACATCGTTTTGCATGCAGGAACACAAGCAGCATCGGCAGTCCAACAGCCAGGACACTCCACACATCCCGTTGTCAGTGCGAAGCGTTTCTAATGAATTTGATGTCCTGGCCGAAAAATTTCTTCCCCTTTTTGGCTTGTGTGTGACTGTGAGGGCTCACATAATTGTCGGCCTCATTTCATCCAGCTGTCAGGAGACAATGGGGCACACAATGCAATTAACATTTATGGGATTTTTCAGACATCTCCTGCTCATCCCATCCGCTTGAGGGCCTAAATCTCCAGGCCCCAAAATCAAAGTCCGTTCGATAATCCAATGAGTCGGCATCTCATTCCGCCTCTCCTCTCGTTCGCTCTCAAACGATCCATAATAAATTGCAAATAAATAGACAGTGAAAGTGAATTACAAATGAGCCGTGTCCATCGAACCGCAGCCAAAAAAGGGACACCAAAGCGGCCGACAAACCCCGAATTATCGAAAATTTTTACTCATTATTGGGGCCAGAAGGGCGGTCCATAAATTTATGGGCTGTCCCTTTTTCGTTCTGACCAGGAAATTGCCCCAAGCCAACAAGTTTAAGATGTTGCACTGAGAAATAATATTTGTTTTTCTAAAAATTAATTTATCCTGATAAAATAATTTCCTTGTGTGTACATACGATTTCTTAAACATTAGTTTGGAAACCCAATTGATTTCTTAAAATATGTAAAGAATAATATTATTTAATATATTGGAAAGGAGGATATTTTGCAATAAAAGCCCTGAACTATACTGAAAGTATCACAAAAATAAAGATAGTTTAAAATATGTAAGGGATAATATTACTTAGTATAGTACAACTGAGGATATTTTACTGTCAAAGCTGTGAGCTATTGTAAAACTATTTTGAAAGTAACTCAAAGATAAAATTATTAACTTAATCAGGTCCATTTTTTTTTAGTGCTGAGGCATTCAGTCGAGTGCCATTGATGCGGTTCTAATCAAATGGAGAAATTCCATAACAGATACACAAGCATGTATACAGAGAAGGCCAAATTTGATTTCGACTAGGTCATGTACGAGTATTTGCGTTTGGCTATTTTCAAATGTTGCTCGTCGGCGATTGGTAATGTAAAAAGGATTTGGCCGCATCATCTGTCTATGGCATTGCGCACACATAAACCTCCTTTGGCCTACGAATAGGATGCAAACATAGCGATGATTGAAGCAGTGAATAAATCACGAGCCAAGTGGCATTAGATTTGCCAAAGAACATAAAGGTTTGGAGGCGTTTGCCTGATGAAAATTTCATGGTAAGAGATTGGTTTTGACTAATTAACGGGTCAACGTGTGGTCTGGCTATTTAATTCTGACTAGCATTTGACAATTAATGATTAATTTTATAGGAAACTCATGAACACATTTATGTATACAGTGAAAATATATCTATGTATATAAAAAACAAGAACGAAGGCAAACTTCGCCAAGCCAAAGTTTATATACCCTGACAGATGTTAGAAAAATTATATATTTTATATTGCGGTTTCGATGCTGTTAAACAATTAATTTAAGTCTATTTTCAGATAAATTGTTCGGTCGTTCCTATGGCAGTTATATTATAAAGACGTTGAAATTTTACAAAACTAAGCATAAAATCATACAAATAACAAAAATTCCACCAAAAAAAATACAAGCCAAGACTTAAATGCATATTTTTGGAGAAACAAACCACAACAATTTAAGGGTATGCCATTTTGAAATCGGATGTCTCTAAGAAAAGATATGAGCTTACAAGTGCAAGTTTTAGGTCACTTTTTTTTATAGCCATTTCTCGAGAATATCATAAAAATTGACCCAAAAATAATAACCAAGCTGTAAAAGCTGATTTTTGGAGAATTAAACCACAATCACATAGAAGTTAGACGCTTTGAAATCGGATGTCTGTAAAAAAAGGTTATGGGCTTGGATGTGCAGGGTTGAGTTCACTTTTCACTCACTTTTCAAAAATTTGGAAAGTTGTTACTCATAAAAATGACGAAAAATTGACCCAAAAAACATATCAAGATTTAAACGCGTATTTTCGGAGAAAATAAACACAATCATTTAAAGTATCGGATTTGTGTAAGAAACGTTGTGAGCTTAAAGTGTAGTTCTCTGCAAAGCAATTTTTCGAAAATGCCACTAGTTTGCTCAGTTTTTAAGCTCTTCTGATGCTTTATGTATAAATACAATATATATACAATATATATATAATAATTCTTTTATTTTTGAACATGTACGGATACACTTCGAGATATAGAAATCTTAAGCAATTGTTTATTGTTTTTTAATCATATACGAATAGAAATGGAAATATAATTAATACTTTATTTATGTAACAGCTTTGGCTGGGCAAACCTATTTTTTTTCTTGTTAAATGTAAAGTTAAGTTAGGGTCCACCCTAAGTTGTAAGATTACAGCTAACATTAGACTCTATTTAAATTGATTAAGCCTGATCATTTATTTATTGCTCACCAGCGCTTTTTTAATTCGTCCGCTTTTTCTGGGGAATATGCATTTCCAATCGGATTTCCGTTGGCTTTGTCGCACGCCATGATTTCTCTTTTATCGACTTTCCACTTTATTTGAGCGGGTCCAACGTTGGATTGACCAGACAGTGGGCATCGTGTTTTATAGGTGCCACGCCCCCGGCCACCGCCCCTTGTACACCCACTCTGCGGTCGAGTGGGGCATCATTATTATGCCATGCACAGTTATGTGCCTGACCCGAACGGAAAAATATGTAAAAAGGCCGCGCAAAAATCCTTTTCCATTTTTTTCCTTCTTGGGGTATAACGATACCCTAGCCCAAAAATTTGACATATAAAATTCAACTTTTGTGTAGAATTTTTGAGTACATTTGGGGGAGGGATGGGCGCTGAAGGTCGCAATGGGTGTGTGTGTGTGCCTAATGTCAACTTTTGGGCATCGCTCTGGCACCAGCTCAATTTCGCTTTATGTTAATTTAAACATGTGCCGCTATGCGCATAAAATATGAACTCAACCTCTCGCTCAGCTTTCGTTTGGATTTGCCCTGTTTTTATATATATATTTTTTTTATCCAACCCCCCTCCCCCTCGAAAGGATAACCAGAGTGTCCGAGTTTCTTTGAGTTGTGGCCTTGCCATTTGTTCATTGTAGTTTCGGGTCAAGTTAGTTTTATTTTCTGTGCGAGAATGTGTGCCCGAAGATTTTCCTTTTCTTTTCGGCTTTCACTTGGTCAGCGGCAGGGGGCGGGGGTGGGGGCGTGGCACGTCTGGCATGTGTGGCCAAGTGATTTGTATCTGTGTGCTGGTCATATGTTTGCCTGTGTATGTGTATACATCTCTCTGATTTCTTCTTGTTGATTTTTATGTAAGCATACTTTTTTCTGGGCCAGTGTGTGTCCGACAAACAAGCTAGTGCGTTGATTTTCCCATATTTGTTATTATTTCGACTGAGGTGCTTTAATGGGTTTTGTTTCATAAATTTTATATGCTTGTGTGCAACCTGAAAGAATTTAATTTATTCGGTCTTATTGAAAAGGTGAAGTTTTAAATGAAGGGTTATGATTTTGCTTGGTTGTTATTTTGTACATATAAGCCAAAAGCTAAAACAATAATACAATACAAAACAGTACACTTATCTTAAATTGAGTTATATCTTAAGATTTTATTATAATTTAAGATTGTTTTATAATTAAATATTTTATATGATTTTATATAAAAACATTTATTTAGTTTTATTACCAATGTTAACTCCAATAGTCTTTATTCGTTTATCTTAAATATTCTATTAACTTGATTTGTCTTTTGAAAATGTTCAAAGTTGCAGGACAACTCTAAGTCGTCCAAGCCTCATTTTCCATTTCCTTTTCATTTGTGGGATAAAACAGAGATTATTGCTTGTTCTTCCTCACATGATCCCCCACAATCCCTTGACCTTGAAACTAAATTATGTTTGCTGCATGACTTTCGGGTGCCTTTTATTTACCTTTTAATTTTTTGGGATGTACACATGAGCCAAAAATTCTCATTTTATTTTAGATTCCTTGTTAGGGCTCTCATTTGTTGCACAGATGGTTGGGTGCCATTTAAGTAAATTGAAATGCAGGCATTTTTATTTGTTTGCGTACGCTCATGTGCTTTGGTCAAAGGCCTTTCTGGTTTTCTATTTCATCTTCTAATTATGAGCATTTTAATTAAATGCTTAGGTTAAAAGCATTTCTGCATGGCCCGCAAAATGTTTCATTTTAATTAAAAATTTTACCAGAAAATCAAAGACAGGGTGTGCGGTGGTAATCTATCTGGGAAAATGTTTTATAGGAATGAGGAGATGTCCTGGCTGTTGTCGTGTTCTCGGCACATTTGTCAATTTATATTGCTTTCGCTTGGCACTCGCTCTCTGAACATTTTTCGCTGCTCGGGGGCATTTATCAAAGCAATTGCCATAAATTTGCAAGTGCCCCAACAGATTAACAGTCGAAATAGGCTATCTCTGGCCCAGCCATTTGCTCCACTGTCGAAACAACAATTTGTGGCAAACAAAATGCAAAATTAACTGCATTTTGCTGGGCCCATCCAGATGATATTTTGACCCTATCTGCGAAATGCGAGCAACGTGCGCCACTTAAAACGTTCCCACCACTACCACTTAACCCCCCCCCCCCCACTCCCCATAGCACCAATACAAACGCACAGGGCACGCACACAATGACCGGCTTTGAATGCCGGCTAATTGTATTGGTAATGCGCATGAAAGCTTTTGATTATGGCCGCCATCGTGAGTCGCCAATCTCTCCCGACCGCCCATGTCCCATTGGAAGCCCCCTTTCCATCTCTGATTAGCTTTTACAAATTGCAACAGTGTCATTTGTTACACACAGCAACAACAATGGAGGGCAACAAAGGTCCTCACTGCATTTAATTTATTTGCAGTGCAACAGAACAGGCACAACTACTACTAAAACAAAAACAACACCGAAAACAACAGCAAACAACAATCGCAACACCACGACAACAACAATGACTCATTGTCGTGTGCGTATTATTGGCTTAGTGCCAAAAAAGTGTCAATGCATAAAATATTTATTGCCTGACCAGGCACAAACATAAACGTACGATTACAGGATCCAACCCATTGGACCCACAATTTCCATGCCCTTCCACCGCTTTTCACTTAGATTTGGCCAAAATGACATGCGACACGGTGAGATGAAATTAACTCAGCAGTTCAATTCAATTGAATACGAATAAAAGGTAAATTCCAATGAAAATTAAATGAGCGTCTGAAGTTCTAGTTTGAATTTTGCAATAATGCTATTTTACGGCCAGAATTTAAACTGGTTTGGGACTTATTTTTAAAGATTAAAATAACTTGACATTTTAAGCCAATCAAATAAAGATATTTTTGCTCCAAGGATTGACTATTTTTAATTTATTTTTATTTTAAAAATGCCTGTTCAGAATGTTGTATGCTCGTAAAAAGTAAAATAAGTATGTTTGTAAAATTCCAATTCCAAGTATTATTATTTTTCAATAGCATTTTTTTAAATAATAGTACAAATATTTTTAAAATTTTTTTGCAAGTCCAAAAACAAAAAATGTTGTCGCTGCCTTAATAAACTTTGTGTACCTAAATCTTTCAGTTTGAATCCACTTTTTAAAGCCACCTGAACCTATTTAATCACGATAGTCCGACACACTGTTTTCTTCCTATCAGTTTCCTTGGAGCAATTGCCTTGTCACAGCTCAATGGCAATTAAACAACTCCTCCAGTATGCATTGGAACTTCCAATTTTACTAAATAAACAAACTTTGCACAAGACAAACAAAGTGACAGGCGGACGGACAATGGCAAACTGCTCGGTGCGCTGGTGCAGTTCCTCTCCAGAATCTCCGGTGGAAGAACAACATTTAAAATGTTCAGCTTCCCTTCTCAGCAAGGACTGCTAATCAACGACCGGAGACCCAAACGGCTGCCATTTATCTCAGCCTTTTTTCGGGCAGATGCAATGCCAAAGTTTTGTTCTCGTTCTTGTCGGGCTCTTCTCCTCTTGTATCTCAAATTAATCGATTTAATTGAAGACTGCAACGGGATGTAAGGAAAAGTTCTGCTCGACTCTGCCACGTTATTTCAGTTTATTTACAAGTAAAATTTTCCCAAACGAAGCAAAGATGTAGACAGAAAAAATCGAAACACCTTCTGTTTTGATATTACCAACTAGTTTTTTTAATATGAAGGTGAAGAAAAATATCTTCTTTTATTTCTTAAATTCCTCCTTATGTCAATACCACATTTTGATTGGATTCCACATTCAGATTAAAAGAATTCTGATGGTGTTTTATTTTTTTTTTGCCTACCCCAGATTAACAAATGCATGTTATTATTAACAGAACTAAAAACAATAATTCCCACTAAATATTTTTAATTAATCACAAATATATACTTTTATAATATTTTTAGTAATAAGATTTTAGTAAACCCAATAAAGCTTTGATCGAATTCAACAAACCAATTGATGACCAATTAATAAGAATATTTTCTTAGTGTAAAAACATTCCCGGCAAGAAACAATCAGCTGCCGATTATTTGGGAGCGATGGATGCTGTCCGATGGGAAAAAGTAGGAGCATTCAGCGGCTGATGAAGTATCCTTGCCTGGCAGCGTTGAAAGGTGCACGAAATGCGCACATTCCCAGATAAAACCGAAGGGGTAGAAGGTGCTCCTTCGCCAAATGTAAATAACTTAGCCGCCGGCAAGGTTTCCCGACCCACTGAAGTCTTGTAGCACTCGTAAATAGTTTTTGCCTGCGAGTGAAAAGTAAACACATTTAGTTTGAGTGCAAATCGAGTTTGAATTTGCTTAAAGGTGCACTGCGCCAGAGCCCCGGATGTATAGATCCTTGGAGCCCGGATTCCTGCCCGGTTGAGTGGTGCTGTGGAAATGGAGCGAGAGCAGTGCCAGCAGCAACTAACTAGATTTGCCAAATGCATTAAGCGTGAGCGAAAACATGAAAAAATATATTTGACTCAGACCATATGTGCAGAAGGTGTTTTTTTCAAGCAACATGTGAAGAAAAGTGAATGAATATGGTAAAACTCGTACACTAGAAAAATTTAAATGAGAAAGCAATTAAAAATGTGCTCCTGAATTAAAAAAATATTAATAAATATTTATTTGATATAGAGATAATGTATCCAGTTCCGGTATATCTTAATAATTATTTGTATATACAGCTTATTTGCAGAAAACTTTCATACATAAGTTTAAAATCTATTTGGTCATTTATTTATTAAAATTCGTATACTCGTATAGTATTTATGTATACAAAAGCTTCTCTTAATTGCTCTTATTATTACAAGTTTAATATAAATAATTCCTATTCAATTTGACGAGTACTTTTCAGTTTGAATAGTTTACAAAATGGTTTTCCACATCCACCATTTCTCCCTTCACCGCCCGCCACTCTTTTAATGGTATAATGTCAGCTGTCTTCGGTGTACTTTTGCATTTAGTTTCTTTTTTGCTTCATTTCAAAAGCTGAACAATTCAATTAAAGCCAGGAAAAATTATATTTCCACTGCACGCCGCGAGAAGTTTTGTTGAATATTGCCAGTGACAGTCGCAGTTGGCAAACTAAAATAGAACTAATTCCATATGCCTTGTAGCCAATTGCCAAAGAGACAGCGGAGCGGAGGAGACTGGCAAACAGCTGCCCAACTTATGACATGAAAATAATGTGGGCGAAACAATGAATTATGCACTTGGAAATAAGTTTGGAACTCGGCAGCGGCTAAATTGGAGCGCGCGACGATGCGGTGGCCAACAAAACCAGTTGGCAAATCACTCATAAATGGCACAAAACTGGGGCTCTCTGGTCATGGCTGCAACTTGCAACTTGCAACCACGGCCTGCATTACAAACTGCAACTGGGAAACTTTTCAGATGGCTGGAAAATGGTTCGCAGACAGGGGCAACAACAAAATTCGGTGCCATAAAATGTTGCCAAATGCAAAATGCGTGCATGGGGCTCATAATAATTCATAAGCAACATTTTGCGATGGCAGAGGAGCTTTTCCGCTATCCCCTCATCCAGTTCTCCTCCCCGTGAATTTGTGTGTGGCTCGCGTTATGTTGCACAATAAACGCGTTAAGTTGAAAGTAATGCATCAACGTTTTGCGCGCGCCCCAAAAATGCAACCGGAAATAACACTAGCTTACATAAAAAAGTTATTCAAAATATCGGAGTTTCTAAAAATTTTTAAATAAATCAAAAATTGACTGAAACATTTTAGAGCGTAAAAAAAAAAAAAAGAATGTGATAATTTAATTGTAGGATAACAGAGGGCACATTATATAACATTTAATGGCTATGTATCCCGATTGTTTAGGGCTTTATTTCATTATAATCAAATGGCTTAATATATTTGCATAACTTTCTTGAAACAAATAATAAAATTAAAAGCGTTTGGAAAGTATCCTTTTTTTAGTTAACCCTTTAAAAAAGCTAGAGCTTGCCAACTAGTGTAGTGGCAAGAACACCAGCCACACAATGCGGAGTATGTGCCTCCATATGTTGCCATCAGATAGACTGACAAGGATGGAGTGAACATAGGCAACTGGATGAGGGCACCAAAGCTTTTGAAAGATGAAGGAGCAAATGAGGTTGCAACAGCGGACGTGTAAACTGAAGCCAAATGCAGCCAAGGAAAATGAAATGAAGTGCGAAGCAGACAGCGACTTTAAGGAGTTGCCACCGATCTGCGGATTAAGCAGTGAAAGGTGCTTTAGAAATGAGAAAGCCAAGCTTTAGGCGTTTAGATAGCGAGTTCAGAAATATTTAATGCGATTTTAAGTAGGGCAACTGCGAAAATATACGCATTTCAGACCGTGCAGGAAGCTCTCTGAAATTGTGTAAATAAAATGAAATGTGCAATTTTTGCATATTTTTAAAGAAGCTTTAAATTAATCTGACACGTTGTTGATATCTTGCAATTTGGCTTGCAACCAATTAACAACGTTTCCTCAATTAAATTAAAATAATAATTATTTTCTCTGCCTTTTTATTTCAGCAAAGAGTAATATGTAATGGTAAATATATGATTGTTCATGAATTTATTTCATTTTAAATTATTTAATAACAACGTTGTGCATATAGCATTTATGCAGCCGATTCTGTCGATCTGTGCTTGTTTACTTAAACTTAATTGTACTGTATTTTAAAACATAGATCATATTTCTTGCAGGATTTATTAAACCAAGCAGAAATATTTTATGTAAAGCCGTAATTTCTGATCTCGTTTCACCCTTTAAAAACATTTAATAAACGTTTTTGTGCATCCCTTTTAATAAAGTTTTTAAATGAAAGCCAGTTGGAAAATAGCTACATCGTTATAGTATAGTACAGTTTTGTTTGTAAAATCCAATCAATAATAACTTTGGCCGGAGACATGAAAGTAAAATCACAATTAATAAATCCATCATTACGCTACCGCTGGTGCTGCAGTTTCTTTTCCGTTAGTTTCTTTCTTGTTGTTTCTGTTGTTAGTGACACTCAACTCCTGTCGGGGACAGGCAGTGCCACGCCCCCTGCAGTGTTAATAAAATGCGTGAAATTTCCATAGCCAGCTTGGGGGCGTTTATGCATCAGATGTGTTATGAATTTCAATGCAGCGCATGGAAAAAAATATAGACCGAATTCGAACTGAAAAAGTGCACTGCAAAAAAAAAAGGGGGAGTAAGTGAGTGGGGCTTACTGGCATTGAGTGCGTTTTTGCGAGGAAAGAAAGTCCTTTTCTCCTTTATTTCGGGAAGCGTGTAAAGTTCTTGACGCTGTCGCTGACATTTCACATTACATAAGCGTATTTATGCAAATGCGCTGCGAGTCCTGCTTTCTACGTGTTTGAGTCCTGCTGCTCCTGCCATTCCGCCTGTCCACCTACCCGTTGTATCTCTTTCTTTCGCTGAGCTTCGGGTTGAGTTGGTTTTTTGTCGATGCGCCATATTTGCATGCATTTTAAATGACTCGGATATCAATTTTGACATATCACTTGACAGCTTAAAAAGGTTTATGTATTTATACAAACGAACACGCCAAACCGACAGGCCTCTCCCACTCGCTCTCGCACAATGAGTGTAGGGTTCTTTTTCATAATAAAAGAGGCGGATTTTAAATTTATTGCTTCATTAAAGCTTAATGCCCAACGGCATGAGTTTGCGTTTCACTTTATTCATGTATCAGGTGAAATATTCAGGATATGGCTCTCACTTTTTTCTGTTCTTGTTTTTCGTTACTTCCTATTTTGTTTAACAATTTTGTGGGTCTGTATTTTTATGCGGCTTTAAAATATTTGAAAGTCATCCAGCATTAGTCCCCATACGCTAAATTCAATGGCGATATTTGTATAAGCCGGTGCTAAATGAATCCATTTGTAATTTAAATGTTTTGTTGCCAGCCGAACATTGAATAAAATGCCCCAGCAAATGTGCATGTAAAACGCATGTTAGGTATTCATGTCATTGAACATGTAAACAATATTAGCAAGAAAAATTAAAAAACCAACCTGTATTGGTGGATTTCTATTAAATAAATAATTTCTTTAAAAATCAATTTTAAACTGGTCTGACTGTTAAGGTAGGCCGTTGAGAGCTGGGGGCAAAGTTAATGATAAAGCTAGACTAAAGGAGAGGGTGGTGCGGTCAATCCATTAGTTTGGCCCACAAACTCAAGTCGAAAAGTCAGGATAAATAATTAAATTTGCTGCGTAAATAAAACTTGGAGAGGCCGCCAAAATGGCCGAGTACGAACCAGAAGCTGAAAGAACCACTTGAGCAGCTTGTCTACAATGTCAAAGGCAGGCCCTTGGCTTCTCTTTCCCAACTTTCTCCACTCTTTCCACACTTTGGCCCCTTCTGTCAGCTACTCCGATTGTGGAGCTGCTTTCATTTGGCATTCAGTGAAATTGCTTTTATTAGCGTATAAATCAACAGTGCAAAAATCGTAGCATACTTCCCAGCAGTCCGGCGTTTAAATTAAATTTATGCGCCATTTCGACTTGTTTACAAGTTGTTTGGCCCGAAGACGAAAGCCAAAGACAAAACGGGCTAGAAAATGGGCGAAGAGGCAATCGTTGTGTGGCGGCGATTCACACTTGAAAAGTGCATGAAAGGCCGAGCTTAACGACTGCTCGAAGGAGTGAGGTCCTCGATACTCGCACCATTGCCCATTATTATGCCCTGAACATAATAATAAAACTATAAATTAAATTAACTCATAAAAATTCCGTGTGCATAAAAAGGCAAAGACCCACCACCGCCGACCGTCCGGAGCCCGAATAATAACTTTGTTTTTGTTGCAGCCCGCCAAGAAAGCAAAGTGGGTGGCCATCTATCTATCTGTCTATCCGGGGCGATGTCAGTCTCAGGCTGCTGCGTTGTCCAAAAACTGCCCGCCAGAGACCGTTCACCACTCCGTTCATATCCCCAGACCTTCCACTCCTTCCCTCTTCAAGGACTGAGAGAAAATATGTCTAAAATAGCTCACAATCACAAAAGAAATTTTTGAATTTGTTCAGTTATAAAACACTACACATATTTTTGCAAGTTCAAATAGTTTTTATATTAGTGTAATAATTTAAAATTAAAACTATAAAAAATAATATTTCTTTGGCTTAATCATGTATATAAATATTACATGTTTATCTTTGCTGCTTAAAAAATATAATCCGAGCTCGCCAACTATAAATAAATAAATATAGAAATGTAATACGTATATTAAATATAAAGAATTTATTTTTGAGATTTAGAAAAATTTTAAGTTCATTTTTAGAAAATTGTAAAATGGAAATATTTAGATCAGAGTTTTTAAGTCTGGGCTAAGCATTACCCTTTTTAGAATTTTCTAACATGGGTAATTTCTAAGTCCAGAAAATTATAAAAATAAATTTCAGTGATCCGTCTGACTTTTTCCACTTGCCCATTCTGCACTCGGTTTTGCTCACATTTTATGGGGCATACATATAGGCGCTTTGGCTTGTAAGTAGCATGTAAGTCGGATGATTTAAATTCTTGTGAGCACACCAAAGCGAACGATGCTGCTGCTGCCTCCTCGGTGCGATATATAAAGCGTCAGCGCGCATATTTGATTTGATTTCATTGCCAAAACTGAGACTCGAACTGCCCAGTAGGCCATTCCATTGAAGAGGACGCGACGTGCCTGTAAATATTTATTAATTCTGTGAAACTTTCCATTTGGTTTGGTCTCCCAGCATTCTCTGTGCACGAGTGTCCAACGCGAAGATTCCTCAGTGGCTTTGATTTTTATTGAGCTGAGTTTGAAAATGATTTTGTGGCTGCTGCCCAAGGAAAGATTATTTCAAATTTTCATAATCTAAATTAAGTGGCAAACAAAGAAAATTGATTTGGATTTCATTTATTGCTTTGGCTTGATTTAAATTTGAAAATTGTCTAATTCGATGAGAAATATTTATAGAAATACGATAAGTGGTTATTTCCAGATGATCTAACTTCTTCTTTATGAGATTATAAATTGGTTAATTTAGTAGGCCTCAATAAATTTTGAGCAGTAATTTTTGAACGAAATTCAGCAAAGCTAATGCCATAGAAATAAGCTTATAATAATCTGTTAGGTTTGAAATTTGTCCAATTAAATGTGTAATTTTTATGGACTCGTTCAGAAACTAATTATGCAAATGTCCATATTATAATTCATAATTTAATCCACACAAAATAGAAACCACTTCATAATTACTTCCATGTCTTGAAAATCATTATATGACTTACCCTGTCACTTAGTTACTACTTTAAGCTTCTGAACCCTTTTCTTGGGCTTTTTTTTTGCTAATCGGTAAAAGAGATTTTCGATAATTAAGTACATGATGCGATTTTTTAAATGAAGCAGTATTAATTCCTTTTGTCGTTGCTTGAAGATGTTCCTGCACTTTTTAATGCGCTTTTTCATCTGAATTACTGGCAGATGTTTCTTTGGCTTTCCGGTGCTGACAAAGCCGATTTCCCGCCACGGATCGTTCATCATTTCATTTTATTATCTAATAAGCTTACAACTACAATTTTGTAACAATGCCAAACAAAATGAAATATTGATTGCTAAATCAAAGCCGAATTTAATAAACTTTAGCAATCGGGCCAAACAAAGCGCCGTCGTCCAACGACGACAACAATGAATGCATTCTGCTGCGGAGCAAGAGGCTGTGATGATGACGTTTAAAGCAATTACTAGCGAAACCAAGCCAAAGTCCACGCCCACTGACGCCTGCTGAACAACAATGTGCATACAAATGCAAATTGCGCTCTGGCATACGTTGCGTATACGTAACGCCAAATGCCAGCGGCAAGTGCGGCAACAACAATGCATTTTCGCATTGCGTGAACAAAATAGTTTTGTGTTGCGGTTGTTTTTAGTGGCTCCACGGGCGCCATCGTAGTTCTCTGTGGGCGTTTAAGGGCGAATGGGAGTGGCAAGCGTTGGACAAGGACTACATCTACAACAAGTGCAATGGCAATTACTGGGCGTGTAGTAGCAGCAGTCGGAAGGCAGGACCTCCAGCCAAGCGAGGGGGAACTTCTAGAGTTGCAATTTCCAGTTTCTTTTCGCGGGCTTAACAAATGCATAACCAACTAAGAACAAGCAGGCAACGTGGTAACTGGCGGTAACTGCGAGCTCAGAAATTCCCTAACTCAGTGGCTTCTGATTTAAATGCATACAAACTTGAGAAAGACTCGTGTTTTAGTCTTTTTTCTATGAGTTCTCTGTATTCTGTATTAAAATTTCGTTATTTTGGTAATTACTTTAATTATAATTTCTCCTTTTTTTAATATATGTACAATGATCTCGTTTATTAGAATTGCTTAACATATGGGAATTCAGTTCTGTCTCTCTATATAAAAATTACCATTTTTTCTTTTTAAAAATATTTAGATTTTTGAAAGTTAATAATGTTTTTATATATATTACTTAATTCTGTTTTAATATGTATCAATGTTTATATTTATAATATATATTTTAGACTTTTTTAGATGTCCTTTTAATGCTTTTAAAACGTTTTCAATAGCTAAGCGAACCCATAATTCTAGCATCAATACCCTACCCTAAGCTAACCCTGCGGCATTGTTGAGTTTTGTTTGGTTGATTGCTGGCTGCTCGGATGGTGGGTTGAATTGTATACAGAGTGCATAGCTGTTTCGCGTGCTGAGCATTTAGTGACACATTTTAGTGGTTGCCGCGAGCAAATTGCAGGTGCAATCGAAAGATGTTGTCGCCAGGCCAACGGATCACGCATAAATGCCGAGTGCCCCAGAGCCAAATCTTAACCACTACCCACTCAAAGTCTTATTCTCACACCCATCAAATCATGGCAAGGCAAACCAAAATTGACTTGAACAAAATGAAAAAAGATATGAGCACTGATAGAAACATGGTTATCTTAAGGAATTTATTCTATCATTTTTAGAGGAAACATCTTTGAATTGCAAAGTCAGTAAATAATGAATAACATTTTTTTCAAAATCTATTTCTTTCCTAATAAGACAAAGATCGAATTGTAATTTAATAGATACTAGAATTATTGGAATTACTAGTGATTTTTTACCATGAGCATAAAACAGTAACAATAAATCCCACAAGACATTGTAAAAATAAACAATGGTGGAATATTTTGCAAAAAAAACCTATGTCATTAAATTTATTTTTGTATAGAGATATCGAGTTTTCCCCCAGTGAACTTTTTCGGGCCCATTCCTCCCCTCGGTCGTGTATAAATAAAGCTCCCAATATAATAGAAAAAGACTTGGGTGAGCATAACAGAAGGGCGAGGGTTGACGGGGTCAAGTTCGGAATCCATTTGTGTGCATTTCAGTTTCGGTTTAAATCAAGAGCGGGACACAGCTCCGGACAATCATTCAGGCTGACAGGATGTGCGCTTCACTGCGCTGATTGTGAGTCGAAAAAGGCTAACGAAATGCGAATGCCCATGCACAGAAGCTAATATATTGTGCTGTGTTTGGGCATCTTAAAGCTGCTCTCAGGCCAACGCCACTCGGTGGCACTTTGCTAATTGAATTTATGCCGACGCCACTTGACAACTTCCTGCAACAAGCGGCAGGACCCGTGCCCGCTCCTTCGTCTGGCAACAGTTGGCAACGTGTTAATTCAACAAAAATTACAGTTGCAAGGCAGCCAGGCATCCTCCTTTTTTTTATCCTTCATCTTGCCTTTTTGCTCATTAAGCATATGGCAACAAGGTGTAAATATGTTTGCCAGTGCTCCGTCAGGCAGTAATACTTTTTTCCCAGTTCCCAGCACAAAAAGCACAGCCAAGCGAGCAGACATTTGCGCCACCCACTCCCTTTCGTTTTTAGACCAGCGACAAGCCTTTCTGCGTGTCCTTGTAGTCGGCTGTCGTCTAGGCTGCTTGCCATGACAATTTAAATGCCTGTTGTCTGCGCACATCCTGTGCAAAAAAGGGGTGAGCTGGCTGAAGAGGGAGGCGTGCGAAAGTAATAGCCGCTTCTAGCTGCGGTTCCTTTAGAATCATTTTCCATCTTCTCAAGGGTAGCAAAATGGATATGTTGGACCACACAAATGTTCGAAAAAGATAATATCTTTATCTTATAAAAAGTTTACTAAGTAGCAGAAAAATATTTGATTTTAATACATGTGTAAAGAGTTAAATAAATTTATTCTTAAAATGTTTTTCACTTTTTATTTTTTCTTAAATACTTATGTTTGACTGAAACTATTTAAACAGTTTTTAGTTTGTACTTTATAATGAGGCCAAAGTCGATTTTACTAGATAATAAGATAGCCAACTCTTCTTCATAAGTTTTAGGCTTTACGATCATTGCTTATTGATATTTGCTTTATGTTTTCGTTTTGAGAAAAAATCTAGATCAGACAATAGTATCCCGTTGTTATAGCACATTGTAAACCAGTTGATCATCAATATAATAACACTTTCAAATTTGTTGTTTCAGAATTACATTTTCCCACTTTATTGCCTAAGGTTAATGAGTCATCACTTAGTCGAGTCCTTTATTCCACTTGTAATTGTTAATAAACAAGTTTTTTTTATGTTGTATTTACACTTTAATGAATTGCATGTAATTTCAAATGTATGAGTTGTTGTTGTCGCGGCTTCGCGGTCCTTGTTGCGGGTTTTCCTCCTGAATTTATTGGGAAGTAGAATAGGTCGAGTAGTAGAACAAAAGTAAAAGCAGCGAAGGGAACAATGCCATTGTGGTAGATATTTAAAAAAGAGGGAAACGAAATGACAACGTCAATGTAAGGAAGAAAGTTTTAAAAAACCATTAAATATTATCAGGGTCTTTAAAAAGGTATTAAAAAGATGAGCGCGAAGGCTGTCATAATTTCATGTGGTTTAACTGAACAAATAAGGAGCCTTCTTCTCGTGAACTTAATCTTTTCTAATTCTATTGCTGAAGAACTTTATTTATATGTGTCTCAATAAAATGTAACCATTAATACCAGCTTGAACAATAAGCTTTCCCTTAATTTTTATTTATGTACACATTTTAAACGCAATGAATTTTGTTTTCTCCACATTGTAATATTTATTTATTCACTTTAAACATCAGATAAGATCGTCATGGAAGCCGGGAAAAATAATTTAAGGGTGGCACTAACACCCACTCTTCGCAATTGGGTCTGCTCCATTTCGGGCAACCAATTTTGTCATATCTTTTGCATGAAATGTAAGCCACTAATTAAAACTAAGTGGTGGGGGCGGGACATCGTCGAAAATATCGCGCCCAAGCCGTAACCTCTATTAACCCGAGCGACGCCCAATTACACTTTCGGCTACAGTTTTCTTCTTTTTTTTACGCCTTCCCATCGTTGAAAGTGTGCGAAGAAAAGTGGGCGGAGGCGCGGGAAATGGCGCTGACTACCCTCCAAAAATTTTTGACATTTTGACAGGGCTACAAGTTTACAAGCACCGCAGGCTACAAGAGGCAACATCATCAGCAACAACAGTAACAGCAATGGCAGCACATGGGAACGCATTACGCATACGCCGTGTGGCCGGGGTAAAACCAGAGGTGTGAGTGTGTGCGAGACCCAATCCTAATTTGTTATGTAACTGTGTGTGCGGGCGTTTGGGTTAGATAGAAAACCGTATAAGTGATGTTATAACGTGCGGAGTTTTCAGCGCTTCGAGCATTTTGACCTGGCTCATTATGCTTCTTGCGGCATTGAAGATTTTTGGGGTGGGATTCTAGTTGAAGGGCATATAAGAAAGGCATATAAGAAAGTAATCGGAGTAGTGCCTGTTTACATTATCCTGCTTGTTCTGCTCAATCACTTCACCCTTGCAGAGAGTTTTATTGCAGATCTACAATAATAAAACAAGAGAGAACGCTATAGTCGGGTGCCCCGACTATCAGATACCCGTTACTCAGGTAAAGGGAGTGCGAGGGAGATGGAGATAGAAACTTTGATCACGCATAACTTTTTAACGAATGGTCCGATTTGAAAAATTTCTTCTACATTTCGATAGCTATTGATAGACACAATAAAACTGCATTTTTACTTTTCCGAAATATTTAAATTTTTAAAATCGTATATAAGCGATTGTGGGCGTTAAAGGGGCGTGGCACCATTTTGAAACAAACTTGCGCTGCGTAGGAACTTCTAAAATCTACATGCAAAATGCCAATCTTCTAGCTTTTATAGTTTCCGAGATCTCAGCGTTCATACGGACAGACAGACAGACGGACAGACAGACGGACAGACGGACAGACGGACAGACGGACATGGCTATATCGACTCGGCTAGTGACCCTGATCAAGAATATATATACTTTATAGGGTCGGAAACGCTTCCTTCTATCTGTTACATACTTTTGCACGAATACAATATACCCTTTTACTCTACGAGTAACGGGTATAAAAAGGAAATGATTTAAATTATTTACTTTGGCTTTCATTTTTAAAGTTTTACTAAGTACGTCATCTGTCAGGTTAATTTTGTATTTATAATATAATTCAAGAGGTAAACCAACTGCTTTTAATAATATAATTAGCATAAACACATTTTAGTTATCAGCAAGTTGAAGTTTAAATAGTTTAATTTAATTTTTAATTATGAAGGGTATTCAAAGCAGACTAGCATAGCTCGCGGCGCAGTAGTTTTAAAAGGTCCCCGAGCATGTCACCTTCTGCCCGCCTGTCTGCCTGATAAATGGCCCACGTTTTACATATGTAGTTACCTCAAAAACCCTCCTAATTTTCCGCACTCCCCCAACCGCTCCGCCCACCGCTATAGCTAGCTCCATCTCCCTCCCACCGGCGGACTGTGTAAATGTTATACAAAATGCCGCAAACGTGTGCGTGGCAAATTTGTAAAGTGCAAAATTTATGCGTAATGTGAGGGCGTTACCAAGGCGACCCCCTTTCTCTGCGGCTTCAAAGTTTCAAGAGGTTTCACGATCCCTAGCTCCCACTCTTTCTAACACTAGCCTGCCGTCTCTTTTCGCCCCGCAGATGAGGGGTGTGAAGTTTTTGGCACATTCAAGTGCGAAAAGTTGCAATTTCAGGCTGCGAACCAAAAAATATAACTGTCTAGTCTAAAACCGGGGCGCTGGCATCTATGTGTGCGCGTTTAATTTTCTCACCAAACTAAAATGTTTTTGGTGGCGCAGCAGCATCCTCCGGGTTTTTCCTCGCGCACTCATGCAAATATTTGGGTTGACTCTGCCGCTTCCATGGCAACCGGCGGAATGGCGGCAAAAGGTTAGCAAAATAACTTTATATGCTCACCGACGCATATTTGGATTTGGTGAAATTCATTAAAGTTTATGTTTGCCTAGATGTTGGGACAACAATAATGTCGATTGCTGACTTTTAGGGCCTGCCTCTCTGCGCTTAAAGTGTTAAAACTAATTTAAATTTATTTCAAGATGTAGCAACGGCAGATGAGAACATTTTTGGGCCTCTTACACGCACCGTTCAAGGGGTTAATAAATAAATTACGTATACGTGCACATAAATCCAAGGAGTCAGGGGGCAAAAGTTCAAAGCACAAGGCATAATTAAGTGTAAGAGTGTGTGCGGAAGCTGGTGATTGGCATCTATTTCGTGAGCCGAATGTACCATTAAATTAGCCAAATTACAAAGACATGGGAATCCTTAGGCTGAGATGCCATTTTTTTTTAAAGAGTTGCAAAGGTATTTTCAGCCATTTTAGATTTTGCCAATATTTAACAATGTTGCCAGATGAACCGAGAAATTAGCTTTCTGCTATAATTTATAAAATGAAGCCAAATGTTGAAAGGTTTAGAGAGATTTATAGGGGGCGTGTGGCAAAGCGGACAGGCTTAGGCATAAAGTTTGAGGGAAATAAATGTTTGGATAACAACGAAAATTTCAATGCACTTCCAACATTCTTTAGTTATAGTTATAGTTTTGGTTATCTATGTAAAGCTGTGTTATTAAAGTGTCTTACTCAAAATAAATATGTTAATTTAAATGTGAATTAAGATAAAGTTATTATTTTTATATTATCCTATATTTTGTTTGTTAAAGAAAATACCTTTAGTTTTTATTTAACTATTTTATAAAACTCCATTTTCTTACCTTAAACATTTCTCTAATAATTTCATTAACAACTTTAAAGAATTTGGAAACCAAATTTGTATTATCATAAAATGTATTGAAAATCCAAAATAAATTGCAAATTATGCCATCGAAAACATAATAAACAAGAAAAAAAGCAAAATTTTATTATGATAAAGGGTATACAAATCGCGAAGAGCCAGGAATGGGCCAAAAGGTTCGGTAGCGTGCCACGTGGCATGCCACAAAATGTACTCTCAAATACTTAACAATGCAAATAAAGCATTGAAATTTCAGTTGCGTTGGCAATTTAATTAAATATGAGGTAAATACGTTTCTGTTGTGCTGCTACCATAAAAGAGGACATGCACAAAAATTGCATGCGACGCACACAGATACCGGATAAGAGGGGTCAGGGGTCAGGAGACAGGGGAGGGGCGACAAACAAGGGGGACAAACAGACAAACTAGTTAAAGTGTGTTGCCTGTTGGTCCTGGTTCTGTTTCTGTTTCTGTTTGGCAGACAGGCCAAAGGCCACAGCCAAAGACAAAGGCAAAAGGCAAGTGGGAAAGGCAGTGGGTGGTTGGGTGGCTGGGTGGTGCAATCGCTGGAAGGCTGGCCGGAAAAATGGGTAATGGGGGCGTGACCTCAAAGCGACACAGACATTTAAGTGAAAGCGTTGAGCGTTGACACGCAACGAGCACAAAATTGAGCTGCCTTCATTTCATTTTTCGGGGGGCCTCTTCAATGTTTTAGTGCTTAATTTAATTTGCCAACTCGTGCGTTTTCACCCCCAGCTGACTTTGTTTTCTTTTTTGTTGATAAATCGAATTGTACAAATTGCAAATTGTAAACATGCAATAAATTAAGCAACTTGCAAATTAAATCTACTTTAATTTCATACTCGGCATACATGGGCCGACTGTTGCTGTGCCATTCCTACATTTCTGGCTGCCAGCTGTGCTAATGAAATTTCCGTAAATAATTGCTCTGCTATATAGGCCGCCTAAAAAGGGGCGCGGCATTGGGTGGCGGTGCACTCTTGGCAGCGGTTTGTTGCCCTCGAAAGGGCGGCGCATTAAAACTAATGCTGATGCGGCGCCTCAACAGCGAGTGGGAGCGAGAGGGCCAGACAGACACTCTTAGACACGAGCTTATGGACAAGTCCATAAGGCCGACCGTTAACACCTTGTAGCAGCAGCCACGTCCAAGTTGCCTAATGCCAAAGCTCAGAGCCATTGCCACAAACTGTGTCAGCAAAGCAATTTTTAATACCCTAGACATTTCGCACTGGAAACGGGGATATAGCCAAGAAAATTAGGAAACAATTGAAAATGTTTTATATTGAATAGAATTATTATTTATTTATCTAAGAAATATTTTATTTTTACAATGTGCTTAATCTTCAGACAATGTTAATTTTATTACGATAAATACCAAAAATAAAATACAAAATTACAAATACTTTATTTAATACTTTAACTAAATACAACATTTAAGCTATATCATATTTTTAGCTAATTATTTACAGTTTGTTAGCTACAACATTAAATAGGCAGAAAAGATAAAAATTTGATAAGTCTAAAACATAAAAATAAATCCCAAAAATCAATTTTTTAGAAAAAAATAACCAATCTACCAAATCTATTTTAAGAAATTAAAAAAGAAAGTCTTAACGTTCTCTTAGGATATAACTTGATTGAATAACTTAAATTATTTACTTATGTTCTTTAATTTGAATACAGGATATTTCACAGTTCACCCTTACCTTTAAATAATATTTATTCCTGGTGTATGAGTGTGACCCCGAGCAAGATGTTTCCACCTACCCGAAAACCCCAGGCACACGCACATGCACATATATAAGGGGAAGGCTAAGACATTTCGAGGGGGATAACATCCCTGGGGAAAGAGGGGGTTATGGAGGGGGAACCTTCATATGGCAGTGTGTGTTTGTGTGCGAGTGTGGCTTTTGGTATATTTGTGCTATGTAAACGTGTTTTTTGACAGTAATAGTTTGTAATATAAATTCACACCAGCATGCCAACGCCAAAAACGCACAAAAGGCAGCATCCTCTTTTCTCTGCAGACTTCCAGACCAAACGTTCACATCCTTCCCCTTCTGCCACGGACAGACAACAAAGTATTTTGCTACGTGTAACAAAAAAGCCATTTAAGCATTTTGAGGTCGGCGGCGAGCATAAGAATAAGGAGGGGGACGGTGCGGGAACCTTACCATTTAATGGCTCCACACTCCAGGGGGGAACTTCTCAGATGTGTGTGCTGCTCGGATGATCCCTTTTTAATGCAGGTTACACACCGAAAATATAAAAACGCAAACTTTATCATTACTTCAAAACAATTTTCCATAAATTGACGAGCAGCGAACGAGGGCGGAGATAACGTTTACTTTTTTTTGCAGATGTCTGGCCTTTCCAGATTATCGGACTTTTGTGCGGAAATCTGGAAATGGAAATGGAAAACTGAAAACTGTCACATGGCCAGTGGCCATGTCCTTGTGCATCCTTCGCTGCCATTCAGTCATCCATTCGCATTGTTGATGATGCACATTTCATGTTAATGCAATTAAGTTTTAATTGTTGAATTGTTGATCTTAACGCATGATTTCATATTTATGCGCATTAATGTGAATCGGTTTGGTTTGTCCGGGCTCACTCGCCTCATCCTTTATTTCCCCTTTCGATTCGCTTCCGTGTCGGTCAGCATCGTTGTCATTGTAATTGCGCGTCCGATAAGCAAGGCATTTAAATGTCGCATTTATTGTAATTACACAATTCTCCCTCTACTCCCCCTCTCCCCTGATCCCTTTTTTTACCAAGCTTTTTTTTAACATTTTTTTTATGCGTGAAAACTCATTTGACTTTGTATATGGATTTATTAATGCTTCGACAAATGGGTATGTTGATTTTAGCTCAGACCATACCTTTACTTAAAAAAAAATTGAATTTTTAAATGTTTTAGTCACAGGAATTAGTACGGGTGGTTGTCAAGTTTAATTAAAAACGCCATAAAAAATCAAAAACAAATTTTTTTTTATTTTGTCTTCTTTCTTTTTCATTTGTGAAATTTTATAATTTGAAATTTTAAATTTAATACTACTCTAAATTAATATTACTTCTATACTACACCTGAATGTTACACAAAAATAAATTGACATATTTTCTAAAATATAGACCTTTATGTTTAAATGTTTTCCAATTTTTTAGTAGCTTATTTTTTGCAGTTTGGGATTTTTTCCTATACTAAAAAAATACTTGAAGCTTAATTTATTAGACAAGACAAAATATATTATTGGTCTTCCTGGATTTTTCATTAATTTGTTACTCTTAAATCTTTTGGACTAAAGTCGCTGACATGTGTTGTGATCGGCTTTGTTTATGTGTTTTATATTGTAATGAATTGATTCATCTTTTCCGAAGGCGGGATTTACGAGCCAGTGACAATAAAAGTCTGAAAATTTGTGGGGGTAAAAAACAGATAAAACAACAGATTGATCTAGGACAAATTGCTGGGAAAGAATGTAAATTAAAAACCAGCATAGTAAAATAATGAGAGATTTTCAGAGCGCACAAATAAAACCAGTTGAAACTTCACCCTTGTACCATTAATTGATTTAGTTTTTTATTGCTCTTTGGCAAGGCAGCCGAAGAGGGCTGGAATATTTAAAAAATATTTAATTTATTACACTTTGCAGAAGGTGCTTCTAGTGCTCCTGATGTTGGCTCTCAATACTCGTAACTTTGAGCTTTGTGGGTGGCAGCAACTAACCTGGAATTCGTCATAAGACAAGGGAGCGTACGAGTGGGTTTTTATTAAAATCCTGCAGCTTGCTAACCTCTCAACTTTCCGTTTTTCCCCATACTAATAGTTATTCACGGTATTCACGAAAAATTTAGGTATACTGGAAGTAATATAAAAATCAAAGATGTTTGTTCTCTGAAACGATTTCATTATAAAGAAATGTTCAATATATTTTATGTTTTTATTTATAAGAAATTTATATTAATAGATATATATATATATATATTTTTTTTTAAATATATTAAGGAAACGGTGTGCTTTATGGATCGATTCAGTATTCATAACAAACAAATTCATAAAACGTAAAACAGGTAAAGATATTATTATAGACTTAAAATATTTTTAGTTTTCTTAGAGCTCATAACTCTTTAACTTAAGCTGCAAACTATATATTATTTATGGTAATCCTGATCAATTTAATATTTTAAACTGTATACAGGATATTTACTGTTCGAGGCACTGGATATAAAGTTCTTACTTGTTGTTTTTGCTGCTGCCTGTCACCAGACATCCTCATATTATGTTTTACCTCCACTTTTTCCCCTCCTTTTTGTGTTTTCCGACGCCTTTGTTCTGCTCAACCACATGCAACAAAGTCAAAGTTTTCAATCACATGTCAAACGCCGTCTTGACTTGGGTGCTATATGTGTGATGTGCGATGTGATGTTGGGAGATGAGTTTGGGGGGACGTCTTGGGCCCTGGCATTTTCAACAGTTGCCACATATTGCTCATAAATGTTGAATACTCGAAAGCAGCGCCCCCGCTGCTTTCTTCTCCCTGCTCCCTTTCACTTTTGGTTAACCGCAGCCGCATGCTGCAAAACTTTCGCCTGTCACAATTTATGTGCCAGCCACATAAACCCGAGTCTTCGGCAAAGTGTCGCAATCAACTGGTTGAGGTATTTTCGAGACCCATACAATACCGTACCCCATATTTCTAAGAACTGATGCCAAAAGATTTGCTTAGCAAGTTATTAATTGCCTGGGCGAAAGGGAGAACGTGCTGACAAAACAGCTGCATAAATAATTAAAATTTTCCACTTAAAAATCACACAGAAAATCGGTTTGTTTTGTAACCCTTTTCTCGTTCAAGGATAATCAACACGAACCACCGCAAAAAGGGTTAAGAGTTCCATTTGTGTGTATGTGTGTTTGGGCGTTGAGGGCGGCCAATCATCATTAAAATTTTGGCCCAAATTAGAGTTGAAATAAAACAATTTTTGGCCTATTTGCTTTACGCCCTGTCGATATTTAGTTTTGGTTTTCATTTCTTTCTCTTTCGCAATTTTTGTTGTTCTCCTGTTTTTGTTTCCATTTTGCGGACTGTTTTTGTTATTGTTGGAGTTTTTGTTTTGTTTTTAGGGTCATTTTACGGTTGAGCGCAATCAAAATAAATGTCGAGGGTTAGAAAGGGGTTTGTCTAATGTTCCCGTTTTCGTTGTTGGTATTCTCTGTTGCTGATATTATTGAAATGAATGTTGCCTGTTATTGTAACCATTACCATTGTTGTTGTACTTTAATAAAATTACCTTTTCTCTATGCGAAAGGGCGAATGCGTGCCCGGAGTTGTCAAAATGTTCGACGTAACAAATTGCGTTGAATACCGCAAATGCAAAATTTTGTTTACTTCCAGCTCACACACACACACACACAAAGCCATACGCATATTTACGCACACCGATACGGGCAATTGATTAGCATATTCAATTTTAATTATTGTTAAAACCCATTTCAGCAGAGAATTTCCTTGCATATCCTTTCTCTGGGCGAGAAACCGTAAATAATGTTTTCATTTTGATTGATCAATTTTATGTTGTGGGTCCGAAAATTGTGTTTTCCTTTTGGCCGTGTGCAGATTTTGGTATTGCCATTGTTAAGGTAACGTTTTGTGGCTGGCAAATGTTGTGATTGGATTAAGGCCGTGAGTCCCTGATTAAATAAACTGAAAATTTAACTGAAAGAACATTTAAATCGCATTATTCCTACAGTAAGAAGAATTTATGTTCCCCTTGCAAGCAATCGACAATGCATTTGAAGTGTCTCAAAACTTTCACAGATTGAATAATACTTGTGCATAAATTTGAGTGTTCGGAGGAGAACATTGAAAAGCACTTAGGAATCACACAATATTTACTGTCGACGTATATAGGCCATCTAATTTTCGTTTTTATTTAAATTCTTTCTTAACTATTTTTACTCCTTTTCTCAACGTATTCCATTTCAATTGCATTTTTAATAAGTGCAGTTAGGAAAATAAATTAAATAAAGTAATGTCTATAAGTAAAAATTCAATATTAAATAATTCATTTATAAACTGAGTTGAAACCTTTACTATTACTTTAATATTAAAAATCAGCTTATTAAGACAATAGCTTAGAATGCATATAACAAATATTTCGTTCTCATGAAATATTGTGATAGGATGAAAAAACGATAGAAAATAAATAAATGTCATTTGTTCGTCCAATATAATTGAAGACTAACTGAGTATACAATGGTTTTTATGCGCTTTTCAATTTCATATTTATTATCTTTATTTTTTATGTATTTGTTAACTTAAAACCTTAATATTTATAAGTTAATTTAAGCACATAATATTAATGGGTGTGTAGTATTCGGTACAGTGCCTGGAAGCTTTACTGCTGCATCCTGGCCTCCTTCTTTTAATCTGTGCATAAAATATTGCTACAAGTAATATTTCAACCATTTAGTGGCAAAAGCAGAACCAATACCAAGAACAGGAATTTGCATACTTTCCCATGTTGGCATCTCTTTCTCCCCCGCTCGGGCTCTCTCTTTCTGGCACACATGGGCAAACCCATAAATCTCTGTGACTGGCGGGTAACTGGAAACTCGAACCGCTTCTCTTCTGCATTTGATTCATGAATAACTCCCCCTTTTCCTCCGACTCTCGTGTTCTTTCACTTTCCAATTTTGATAGATTCCCCCATATTTGAATAGGGTTCATATTGAAATGTGGCCTCTCTTGTTCTTCCGCTGGCAGTCTGCATTTGTCATGATCCTCATAACAAGACTCATTTCGCTGGGACAGAATTTCAGTTCAACAGATTTCGTGTCTTGCAGTTTAACGCATGCAATTTAAGGCAAATCAAATTATAATCCAATGCAGAGCCTAGAGACTTGAGGTTGGCAAATATTGTGCATGGAACATCAACATTGTTTCAAGCAGTTTGACAGTGTAAAGGACCCAGAGTGCCACCAACAACAATAATTGCAATAATAATAACTGACCAAACACTGAGCAGCAGGATTCCTTCGCCTCGGTTCATGCTTGCCTAAGTAAGTTAATATGCCATTCGAATGTTGTGATTTTGAGATGGCTCAGACAGACTGCAATGAATTTTAATTAATTAAAGATTGTTTGTGTCCAACTCTCACGTAATGTGCATTAACCACAATGTCAGACTACTTGCCATCCTGTCCTTTCGCCGTGCTCACACTAGATTGCTCATGAGGTTTGCAGATGGTCAAGGAGCAGAAACCCAGACCAGGACAAATGTTTGTCCAACAGCGGTGGGGCACATTCTGATATTGCAACATTTCGGAATATTGGTTTCAGCAAAATCACATAAAATATTTCAACTTGTGGCATAACATTCAGTTAATGTAATTGTCCCTGCGTCAAAGCAAGAAAATGATTCTTGTGGCAGATTCAGATATACAGAGATGCTTTTGCGTATATAAAATGTTGTGTTTTGTTGTAATGAAATTTTGATTTTCATCATAATGTATTAGTAATAATTACCAACATTCCCCAAAATGTATTAAATTAAATTTTAGCTTATTCCAAGTCACATAAATTCCTTATTGGGAAATATATAAACGGGTATTTGTAGAAGTAATTTACAAATTTTACCTAATTTACTGTTGTAGATTAGTAAAATAGTTATTATTATTTTTTTAAAACACATTAAATGAATATCTTACGTAATGTTTCTGAATATTTTACATTCTCTCTAACTCACATGTTTCGTTTGTATATTGAGTCCGGATTGAACACGTTAAGATGGTGTTTAGGAAACGATAAAAAGTTCCCACCCAATGGTTTCGCTTTATATGCCAAAAGGTTAGAGTATGTAGAGAATGTCGGAGGTTAATAAAAGTCAGGATTGGACCAACATATGTTGCCTGAAAAGTGGACAGAAATGCTTAAAGTTTTCTGCTCGACAACATTGTTGTTCCCATAATCTAACATTCCGAGAGGGCAAAGAGTGGATCCTGCCCAGGGTATCATCATAAACGTTTATTACGCCCATAAATAGGTGAGAAATTACGGTGTTTGTTTTTCAGCTTCAGTCGAGCTAGCAACTTTTCTTTGGGCTCCATCTTTGGCTGCAATTTTGTTGCCTCCTTCAATCTTCTTTAATATTTCTTGCTTTTTCTTTGAGATACTTAAAACAGGCCACAACTACGGCTTTACCATAAAAATAGTAGTTCTTGCTTTTCTCGTGCGTTTCGTTCGCTAACAAAGAGCTTCAAGCAAGAATCTTAAAATTAAAATTTAGGAATTGGCATAACCTAGTTAAAGAAAAAGGATTTTGTGAAACTTAGTTCAAATTATTAAAAACTTAATTTTAAAATGTCCAAAAGGCTTGCTAAGCTACAAAAATGTGTAATTCTCTTTATCACACATTTAATTTACAGAATATATAACAAAATGATTTTACTAATTGCGAGTAGGGAATTTTTTGTCTGTCATTTAAAAATTTCTCTGTTAAAAATTAAATAAATTCTTGAAGGCAAAGAGTGAAAATTAGCCTGCGGAGAAGTTTTTTTTTTTTTTTGACAACTTTTCTGGTCACATTTCGCGGAACATTTGCTGCCAAGCATAGATTTTTCACACTACCGTGTAGGGGGTATTTCTGGGGTGTGGGACCTCCAAAAAAGGCAGTTTGGGCGGTGGGGGCGTGGCAAGTTGACAAATGAGCGGTAATTTGTTGCGACGTAAATTTGAATGGAAGCGCCTTGATTGCCACTTGAGACATTTGTGTGGCAACAGCTGCCAGCGAAAGGGATTCCTCTCGGTCTCGGTCTCAGTCCCATTCCTATTCCCATTCCCAGTTCCACTTTCCTTCCGACTCCGGTTCCAGTCTGCTCTCATCCTACGCCAGGATACTCAATTTTCCAACAGCGCCGGATATGCAAATTATAATGATATATTGGCTGTGAAAAATTTTGCGCGACAGCAGCTACCAGCCCAAAAAATAAAAATGAGAATGGTTTTAGGGGAAACTTTTCAGGCAGAACTTACCGCTTAGCTGGAAACACAAAAGATGGATATCTCAGGCATATTGGTTCAAGCTGGTGGCCGGTTACAGATTGTTGGTCTTTGATGATAAATGTGATTCATTTGGAATGCGAACTATGCAATCGTGAATTGGTTGTATATTAATTTGGTTAGCAATCTCAAAAACTGTGGAAATTAAGATTTTAAAATGCTTAGTTTGTCTAGGAGTAAAGTATATCTGCAACAGTTTATTTTAGTTTATTTTGGTTCATTATGTCGCAGAAATCCCGAAAACCTTAGATAACAACATTATAATATTAAAGTTTTTATATTGTTTTCTTATTATTAAGTAAGTAAAGACAAGTTATGTTTTTTTAATGATCATATTCTTAATTATGAAAAAAAGGCTGAACCTAATGTTTACTTATTAAAAAAGACATTATTGAAGGGTATCAACGAAACCCTTGTATTTTCCTTGGGGATACTTTGTTGCTTTGTGCCTTTTGTCTTCTGATGCCGCTGACGAGGCTTAGGATTACCGCTAACGGTAATAAATAGACCTGCCACGCGTGTGTAATTTAGACGGACCAGAAAACGGGAAAAGGATCCGAAGGAGGGGTGGCCAAAAAGGAGTGCGACGGCATCAGCAACCGTGAGGCGGTCGTTGACAGTAATGAAATTATGACATTGCTAATAACAGAGCCTCCCGACGTGGCCAAGTATTACTCACTTTTGTTGTTGTTGCCTTGTTTCTTGGCCAAAAGCCTTGAAATATGATTAGCCGCCATTCGCCACCTGCCATGGGAAAAAACCCTTTTTCGAGGCGACTAAAAGCCATTTGTTCTTCCTCTCCGTCCGTCAGTTGATGTAATTTATATTAATTAAAATTTACGCTGATGAAATGCTGTTGATTAGACTTGAAAGAACCTTCCAGACAGAAAAAAAACAGAAAAATAAATGGCGCGACGTATTTTTTCGAATTACGTTTTTGCTTTAAACCATTGGCAAAGAGCTCTAGTCATACCGATAAGTCTTTAAATAAAATACTAAATGTTTCTTCAAGTTAGGCAAGTGTTATTTTTTTTAGTTTTGTTAAAGTTATATATTATATTTATTAGGAAAAAACAAAACAGGTGTTCTATTTTTTTCCGAAAGTTTACCAATTTGGGACTTGAAAATACATTTACTGAGTTGCGTCAAATCCAAAATCCTTTACTTGCTTCTCGGAGAGCCATAAAACACCATCTGAAATAGCCATAAAGTTTTGGCTTTCATGTTTTACTCTTATTACCCAAATCTGCTGACTGCGCAAATGGTAAAAGAAACTTTTTCATATGTCATATGCAAAGCCAGTTGAGTCTTAAAAAATGACCATCAGCTGCACAATATGGCTGGACATGTGGGAATGCAAAAAAAAAAAAAATCAGAGAGATCCATCCAACTAGGCAGAAATCTTAAGACGTTGTAGAATTTTTGGGGACTCACTCCATGACCGGAACATTTCAGAATCTAGCTGACCATCCGTGTTTGGGTTGTTCTTTTAGATATGTTGTTAAATCTACGTTTTACATATGCTATTAACATTTATTAAGAAGATAAGCAATCTTCTTCAATTGTAGCTAAATAATTGGTGGTGTATAAACAGTTAAAATTTCTTAGTAAATAAGTTTTTACATGGCTTAATGATAGAATCAAAACTGCAATGAGAAATGATATATAATTTGAGGTTCATAAAACAGTTGGCATACCGCTTTTTCATTATTGATAATGCAGTATTTGATGACAGAAACTAACTGGGCGGATTTTGTATTGAGCAATACACAGAAACAAATTAAGGTTTGTTAAAAAGCCATAAAACAACCTTTAATGAACTCAAAAAATTGAGTAACTTCCAGTTACTTTACTGACTTTGGCCAGGGGAACTCGACAAGTAGGCATTTGCCTTCGGTTTTCCATCCTTCCCCACATGCATGGCTGCAATTACCCATGATGAGGTGGGCACTTGGTCCTCCAGCTGGTGATGATCGGGTTACAAGCTCGCGCATTTGTTCGTGGTGTCAGATCCTCCAGCTGCTGCTCCCGATGCCCTCGCCAGCTGGCTGAGTGCTACAATAAATCACTGAGGGGCATTTCTTTAGCCGAGCTGCTGCTTTGCCTTATGTCTTTCGCTATTATTTCGCTTGACATTGCGCTTGTCTGCCATGTCCCAGTACCAGTTTTAGCCAGAGTCCCAGTGCATTTGTGTCAGCGAGCGCATAAGGCAGCTGGCTGCTTGTCCTGGTGCTTTTGCTTTTGCTTTTGCTGTTGATTTTGCTGCTGCTGGTGCTGCTCCTTCTAAACCGACATTGAGTTACATGCAACAAACGTATTTTGACAAGTGAACATGCACAGGGCCAAGAGACAGAGTTAGAGCCGGATTCAGCCATTCATGCAATATGCGGGAGGAGGGGGGGGCGATGGGTTGAGCTGATTCCACCAACATGTCCGACATGACACACATGGAGCAGAAGCCGAAGGACCGGGAGAGTTATGGAGCCATTTGCTTGTCTGTGGGCCGGGATAACTTGAGACATTTGCTGCTGCTTAAATTACTCAAAATTTATGCATGTGCCCGGCCCAAAACACGCCCCCCCCAGAAGGAATACACTGTAACGCTCGACTGAAAGTCAATTTCATGTCATGTGCGGCAGGGAAAGGTGCAGTCAGACTCATTTTCTTCCTGCTCACACAAATCAATATTGCTTTGCATAATCAGAAGCAACAGTTAAACGAAATTCCTATCAAAAGGATTGTAGTAGCTGGCAGATCCACAGGAAAATATCCGAAATTGAGTTTTAGTTCCAGGAAAGATGTCTCCTTTTATTGGATTCGTGTGACGAGTAGAGTTTCATAAGTCTCTGTTGGCTCCTAATTTCAGGGAAAAGTTTGGCTTTGCTATGTAAACCGCCAAGATAATTAAATTTGTACTTCACAGATAAATTCAAATGAAATAAAATACACTTGTGAAATTATAATGATATTGCATTTCCTAACTACACATACATCAGTTTATGAGTTTGTATTGTTTCTGGTAAAAGACACAGATAAATTTAAATTAAATAAAATGCACTTGCGACATTATAATGATATTGGATTTCCTAACTATACATACATCAGTTTATGAGTTTGTATTGTTTCTGGTAAAAGACACAATCAAACAAAGTTCCTTTAAAAAATAGAAGATAGATTATCTAAATAGTTAATCACTATATTAGAAACTTGTTCGTTTCGTGTCCCTAACATCATTTGCTTTACCAACTTCACCATTAATTGACTTAAAATTGTTACAAATCGCCAACAAAGGCAAACTACAAATAGACTCTGCTACTGTATTGTCTTTGCATCTTTGCATATTGTGTAAATATTAATGCTCTTAGCTGCTGCCACAGTCATCGGGATCATTAATCTTTCTTAGCTGGAAACGGAGTCTGGAGTCTGAGCACGTGCCCTCTGTTGTTTGGGCATCGCGACCTGCCCGAAAATTCCTTTCGGCATTCCAGAAGAACTTCTTGTCACCTGAGGGGGAGATTGTTCAAAAAAAAAAAACAGAAAAAAGAAAGAAAACAAAGCCATCTCCCTCCTTCCAAGTTGTTAGCCATGATTAGCGGGCCGACTAAACTGGTGGCCAGAGTGAGGCTTAGCTTTCATCGCCTCTTTGTCACACGGTCCATTTTGTTTGCCATTTGCGATGATAAATCGTTGACGGCGGCTGCTGCAGGTCATAGGTCAGTTATTGGATATATTGCAAATATGAGCGCTGCTCACTTTGATTGATGGTCTGTTGACTTTGGTGGAATTTGTTTGATTTGCAAACTGTGCTGGCAGCGAATTTAAAGCCGCCTTGTGTTTAAAAAGCACACACATGGCAAGCACTGAGACCACATACAGGTTTATGGCCACTGGCAGTAGAGCTCCTTTGCTGCCAGCCGCTTGGCCCTGTCTCAGCCACATAGGCAAATATGAAAAGATCATAAATTTTCATTCAATTTAATGCCTCAGCAAACAATTTTTATAGTAGGGGCACAAACTGTCAGAGGACTTGGCTGCAGTCAGAGTTCTGAGCTGCTGGCAGCTGTTTTAACAGCTTGTTTTGTGGCCTCTTTCATAATACAAATACTGGTTCATATATGCGGATATATGTATGTGCCTGTGGAAATACATTTTATGTGGGCGCCCATTTCATACATGATAGCATAAATGGCTCAATGCAAAGTTGTCTGCCAAAGGAGTCTAACCGGGGAACAGCACCAGGACCAAACCGAAATACAGAACCAGGACCCTTTCAAGTTGCCGCAATTCTCTCGGTTCGGTTCTACTTTGTGTGCTGCAAGTTATTGACTTCAAAACGTTTTGGGGGCAGAAAACAAAGCAGCACAATGCTCATGGAAAATAAATAAACTGAGGAGTGGTCCAGACATTACGCAACTGAAAAGGTTGATTTATTCCGGAACGAAGACGATACGTACTCACTTAAAGTCAATTATTAAAAAAGAGTTACCAATTCCCATACTTTGAATGCAATTTAAAATAAAAATCTAAATTGGATTTTAATTTTTGGTTCTAGCTAATACAATAATTTTTTCTTAATTTGATTTCATGTTTTCAAAATGTTTTAAGACCAACAAGTGTTTGATGATATTTTTTTGATGAAACTCTTTCTGAGTTGCAACTTGACCCAAGCAATTAATAGAAATATGTCTGTCATGTTGTGCGAATTCAACCGAAAATTTAAAAACACAAGACCAGACTTATTTCTTCACCAATTAAAACTACGTTGAAGGATATTTTCTCAACAAGATAAGTACAATTAATTTATAAATGCTCCTAGATCCAACGACAGCTGAAAAGTATTCTAGGGATTTTGTTTTGGACAGCCTCTAAGCTTTCCCTTGGTCTGTGCTTTGTTGGTCAGTCTGCTCTTATTGTCTTTATTGCAAATCATAAATCACGAAATTAATCCTTCTTGAGTTTATTAGCGAACATTGACGTGGCTCGTTATCTTCTATGTCCCGAAAAGCAGGGCAGGCGGAAAATAGCAACCATAAATTATGCGCACATCGAGATTTTCTTCTCAGTCTCCGCCAAGTTGAGTTTCTCTAATAAAGTTGGCAGTCAATTTGTTAGTGACCAAGTACAGAATCACGCTTAGAACTTCATTTGCTTTCTGTAGCCAAGCAATACTGGCTATGATAAACGATTTGTCTTTCGATTTCCAATCTCAAGGCCTTGGTTCAATGCTCAGACCTGACTTTCAAAATGCAAATGTCTCGATATAATAAATATACAAAAAAAGAAGCGACCCCCGAGCACGAAAAGTCTAAGGCTCGTCTAGACACAGCCAATGTGGCACTTGATGATGAAGTTCAAAATAAGGCTGATGAAGCTGGTGCGTGTGTTTCATCGCCTTAAAAGGCCAAATCGCAGCAGGTGGCGATAATGAAGAAGTGTACATAAATACAAGAGTTCAAGGTATCAATACGAACTCAAGAGGAGCGATATGTATGCACATAAAGTAGGAATAAGGAAAAATTTAACAGCCCTCATATTTATTTTCCAATAATTTAATTGCTTTCACATTTTTATTAATTAAGCAAGACAGCTAGCTTCCCAATTTTGGAAGGTAAAAATAAAAGGCTTAAAAGCTTCCAATCAAATGTGGGTATGGCATGACTTAAAGTCTAATAAGCCTTGAAAAAAAGTTAAAGGCAACGGAGAGACTAAATTGGTGACATCGGATTCTCTATAGTTCTTTGCCCAAGTATCCTTGAGCGAAGTTGAAAATCCTTTCATCTCACTACTCAACTGGCTCACTTTTCTTTCTTATTGGCCCACTTCCCCATTAGTTGCTACTATTTCCCCGAGTGGCCACTCAAGACAATTGCGTATTCGACATGTGTGCCGAGGTACTAGAATTCGAAAACTTAGCCGGCGATGCTCGCTATCGGGCTTGCATTCATCGGCAAATTGAGCCCTAATGACATAATTTACTTTTTTTCAGCTAAATAAAAACGTTGCTGGCAATAAAGCCATTGAAGCATTAATGCGACACCGATGAAGAGGAGCAAGTCTGGGGATGAGATTGGCAAGTGGAAATAACAAATTGAATTTCAACAGCAAATTATTTTGAAACTGATTTCAATTCGATCGGTGGGGTGGGTCAAGGGCGGTCGACAACCAGTTTAAAGTATCTCCAACACAGAAGCAAACATTCTTTAGCATTCCAAGGAACTTTTCCCCCGGCTTTCCCTCTGGTTTTCTTCGCTTTTCCCGCTTGGCTTGCAAGTCACGTGTTGCCACAACAACCGCCAAAATTGTCAACAGCGAAAAATTGTGCGGGCGTGAGTTTGCTGGCGGAGGTGGGGGCTCAGAAAGTGGGCGGCCTGTCCTGTTCGGGGGGCGTGGTCGCCTGCAAATGAGCGCCAGCAGCACAAAGGAATTTCCGGTAGTTAAAGCGCTGCTGACGATTTCTCAGCTTTCCCAGCATATTTTTCTGAATTTCCTTTCTCTTTTATTTATTTTTTTTTATTTTCTTTCTGCTTTGAAATATGTATTGTATATTTCGCTTTCTTATTCAAAAGAATTGCTAATGAAATAAGCAGCGCAATGTCAATAAAATATAGACACCCATTCAAGGAAAATATAATTTTCTTCTTAAATTTGAGTGCTGGGTGCTCGTGGTGAAAGTCATAAAAGAAGTTACACAAAAATATGTCTGTGTATAAATAATAAATAATATGCAAATGTAATAAACAAAGAGACGATGATGAAGAGCCAGCCAAACTGTTGAATGAATTCTTAAGTACACTTGACCACATTAAGATGGTCTGGGCCGAGTGCTCTGATATTGCTTGGGTCTGGGATTTGGCTTGGCACTTACCAAACAAGAAATGTATTGAAAAGTTGACATGCGGCAGAGCATAGGCTCTCTATTTATTTTCCTCTTACCTACCTATTAAAATGTATGCATATTTTTACGGTGGAGACCAGCTTTCCGTTTCGTTTCGTTAGGCTGGCTGTCAAAATCACGGAAACCCAACGAACCAAAATGTTGGATATATACGCCGGCATATATATGACCATTCGAAATCCTCGAAATGCGGATCAGTGTGTGTGTTCGGGCCAAGTTATGCAAAATGGCACCCGAAAAACTATGGCGAGAACTGCGGAGGGGCAACGCATTCCATGCAAATGTTGGCAAAACAGATTTTTAACCACCTATTTTTTTAGGCTGCTCTCCTCCCGGAAGGATTTCTTGGCCAGCTGGCTGACAGAGTGACTCCCTGGCTCGGATAGTTAGTCCCTTACCAAATTGGCTGCCAGCCAGCTTATGTAGATTTCAGCAAGCCAAACACGTGCCCGCATCCAACTTGAGTTTCGTTTTCAGTTTTCGGTTTCTATTTTCGTCTGAGCAAGTTGATGATGGCTTAGTTTGCATTGGACTGGGGGCCACCGCTTTTTTGGGCTGGTGCCTATAACTTGGTCTGGCCATATTTTTGTAATTTGCATAATTATATGTGTGATTTATGGATTTAAAACTGTATACTTAATACGGCTCGTCCCCTGGGTGCCTTGTTCATCTCTTTCCGTTGGTAAGGTTTGTTTGATTTGTTAGTTTTTTGGCTCCAGCAAGTAGCAGGCTTAATTGGATGGGATTTAAGTTATTTGTGTTTTTGCTTGGAAAATAACATTAAGAGCGCTGTTTTATCACATTTTTTAATATACTTAATTTATAATCAAATACATCTTTAATAAGTATAACAATTGGAATAGTTTTGTGCTTTATATAAAGATGATATGTTATAACATGTATATTCTCTTTAGAAAGTTTTTTCAGCTAAAGAAACTTTCTGAGATAAGAAAAACAAATTTTCAAATTGCATACCATTATTTTTTGGCTTAAATAGCTTACAATATTCGATATTATTCATATTTAGTTACACTTTGAGAGCATCCCGAAAACCGGCAACGAAAAGATCAAATTAAATGTGTGTATAAAAAGAAATATTAATCACAATGTTTCGGAGGACGCTGCTACTGCGGCAATAATTTCAATTTTCGCTGCAATGTGACAGGCGGCAACAACAGGGCAAACAAATAGCGCGGCAGATGAAAGGCAAAAGCACAGCTCGCACACACACACACGCGCGCCTGTGAAAGCACACAGATACTCACACGGATGAAAACCGCACACAGGCAAGGGTCGAGGAAGGGGAATGCAGCGTCCGCATTGCATATGCAACATGTTCGAATTCCTTGCAACGGACACGCCTTCGAGGCATCCGAGGCTCCACTGTACCATCCCCTCCAGCTCCTTGCCACTTGTCGCTGCTATTGAGATAAGGAAATTTATTGGCTGCGCATGTTCTTTGTGACAGATTTCGATTTATGTGCCTTTATGTGCAAAGATTTTTTCTCTCTCCTGCTTTATTTAAATTTTGCTGCCTGTTCTGTGACCGCAGGCATTCCACATCCCACCTACCCACTGGCTTAACTTTAAATGGTTGCTTACCTTAAAGATATTGGGAGGGGTTTTGGATGGAGAGGCCAGCCGGCAGACATTGCAATAAGCAATGAGCTGCAATTGAGAACTGGCAAATTAAAACGCGTACACAGAGAACAAAAATATCCTGGTGACCTAGAAATACCCTTGGAAAAAAACATTTAACTACAAACCCTAAAAAAATATATGTTTAGAACACTTTATTGCTACATATCCAAATTTATAATTATATTCATTTCATCTCAGGCCAAAGGCTACAAAATTTTTGATTTCTAGTAGTTCTTAAACTTTAGACATTAAAAAAATATTTCTGACACTAAAAGTTAAAACTGAAAAGTTTCTTAGATATTGCCATAAAAATAACATATATATTTTTAATACTTAGTATTCTTTATTTTTGTAGATCATAGTGTATATTTTTTGCCCTTGTATCCACAAAAATCGTCAAAGGATATGTACCAAAGAAGGAGTATAGGAAAGATATTGAACAAGGAGGATGAGAAAAAACAGATAGCTGTGCGAGAAAAAAGAAAAACCGTCATGACGATAAGGACCCGGGCAATACAGAGAAAAATTCAATGAATTGTGCATGTGGTTAATGTCCATTTGGCAGCCTTTTGCCAGCCAGGCTATCTGCACTTCGATTTGCACTTCTTTTGCCGTCCAAGTCTGCCTGTAAGTCGGAAAATCTGGCCTTTTGCTGGTCTACAGTATATGGTATATGGCATATATGTAAATGTATGCTATGGCCAGACTACTGTTGCTTCTGCCGCTCCAATCCCGTTTAATGCTGCAATCAGCTTTGCCTTTTGAGCCTGCTGCTGCTTTGCCCTGTCTGTTCTTGGCTTTATGTTAATCATACGCCCTGTGGCAGCCGCCACTGCAGGCCATGTGCAGTTTCGTGCTGGGCCCCCAGGTCGGTTCGACATTTTTATGACCACATCAAAGACGGACGTCATAAAAATAACTTTTGGACTATCGAGCGTGCCCAATCAATCGTATATCATTGATGGGAATTTCTCGCATGTGCCAGACTTAAGCAATTAACGCTCTTATTGTTGCATTAATGTGAAATTGCCTCAAAGTTTTCGGGGCCAATTAAAACGCCTGAAAAGAAAGTGAGAGAGAAAGAGAGAGCGAACAGAATTGCCTCAATTAAATTGAAAGCTTTTTAATCGTTTTACTTTTACTTTCTACTTCAAGAGGTGAGCGGTTTTTCGTCTTGGAATTACTCTCTCAAAATTTCCATCTCTTCGTCCTCTGAAACTTTTTCTGCCTTTGTATTTATGCTCTGTTTAATTGCTGTAAAAAAAATATTTTAATTATATGCACAAGCGCAAAGAAATATTTTCTGAAAATAGCAAAACGAAATGGAAATTATGCAAACGACTGCTGTCTCTTGCTTTTTATTTGAGGTGACTTGCACACGATTGCAGGTTATTAATTAGCATTGCAAGTTTAATTGGCTCCGGCCAAGCGACACTTTCCATTTGAGAAAATCCCCCCTCCCTGAGCCGAATGTTTACTTATGCCGTTTGACTTTCCCTTTCCGGGGCAGGGGAAATTTTCAGTTCGTCTTGCCACTTTTCTTGAAGGCTGCACACGTCAGCCTCGGCTGGCAAAAGTTTTGTTTGTCATAAACGAAAGCAACGTTGGCCAAAGTTAAAACAAAAAAAAAGTATGGTAGCAAGAAAAACAAGACCACCAGAAGCATCAACCAACTGAGGAACGGAAAAGTAATGAAAAGCCAGCCAAAGTAAACGAAAGAAAAAAAAATGTTATCAGAAAAGGTTGATACAGCAAATTTTAAAATACCCTCATAAAATTGTACTTTTTATAATATAATAATTTATAGTGCTTTAGGGGAAACTGTTTTGCATACAGCTTAATTAAAACCATTATACAGTTTTTAAGAACCTTTTTGAAAATAACCTATTAAAGTTAGAAAACTTGTATTTAAACTAAAACATAGATTTATATAAATAAAATATAAAATATGTTTATGCTAAGGTATAAATCAAAACAGCTTATAAATTATTTCGACAAACCATTTCTTTGTGTTTATTGTGTAGTTCTTTTTGAGAAGTTCGGTGTAACGATCAAAAGTACAAGACTGCATGATTTAGAGTGTAGAAAAAAGGTCAAAACTGGAAAATCAGCTTGGCTTAGCAACGGAAAGAAAACGCAATTACAAGCACAAGTCAAGTTTTTCACTGGGTCGAGAGAATCGGAAGGAGAATTGACAGAAAGTCTGAGCGAGGAAGCTGCAATAGAGAGCGATGTAAAAAGGGATCAAAGTTGCTTTTGACTGGTCGTAATTTAATTAAAGACCATTCCCTTTGTCCTAAGACTCTGGCTCACTCAAAATTCTCCTTGCTGCCGACCAAGTGACTAAGCTGGCCATTTGCTGATTTCTTCCAACTTCTCCTTGCAGTCTCGACTTACGGTTTCAATTTCAATTTTCAGTCATCAAGTGGACTGTTTACGAATGTTGCTTGTCCTGCCGAAGTCCCTTCGCATTTTTTTGATGTTATCCAATTGGCAATAAAGCCTTGCCTTGATGACGGTTTTGTAGACATTTTAAATTGTATTTAAAAATGCAAGAAAAGATTGTGACTAACATTCGTTAAACATTCGTTTAAATCCCTTTGCCTCTAAAATAAATGAGAACTAAAAGGTTTTTATTATTAATGGTCGTTAATTTGAACAATTGGATAACTCATTGAAGATAACTTGGACGATTGTAAGGTAAAACATTAATAATATATTCACAGAGCTTTTTACCAAAAAATTATTAAATATTAAAAGTAAAATATGACGACTAATAATTTAATAGTTAATTAATTATATATATATTGTATATATTTATATATTTAATGGTTTAATCAAATACATAACAAAAATGTGTGCAAAATATTATTTTTATTATTATTAATATTAAAGTAAGGATATGGATAAGCCATCGAGCTAATGGGTTATATAATGGGGAACATTATTAAGGGTGCCATTAAAAAATATATACATTTATTTCTAGAAAACATAACGATTTTTAGAAACAAGTCGTTGGAAATTGTTGCTGACTCCCTTGAGTGCTATGTTGTTTGTCATCCACTTTGAGAATATTGTACGACTTATTTCAATCAGAGCTTAGCTCTTCGACCTCTGACATAGCCAATTGTATCTTGGACAGGCCAGGGTTCGACTCTATTCTTAGAAAGGAATCAGCCCCAACCACTTGACCTTGCCCAGCTGATGACGCAGGCGCTTTCTAATTAGCCAAATGGCCATTTATTGTTACAGCTGCTGTATAGGAGCTTCAGTGACGGCTTTCGGCACTGAACGGCGTTTGTAACGTTCGCAACAATTCCGCCCCACTTGCCACCCAACGAAAGCCAAGTGCATTTTTGTTTATTTGTTAGACTAAGCTGCTGTCACATCTTAACTCAAACCCAAGTTCCCCCTTCCCCTTCCCAGCCCCTCCCCCACCCCCTTCGGCTTTTGGCCAACAGCAGTTTGTCTTTCGTTTTTCATTTTGCCAACGTCTTTCTTTCGCTTTGTTTCGTTTTCGGATGGTTCATTCTGTTTTGCTTGCCGCCCTCGCTTTTGGCCCTGCATTCGTTTCAATTAAACAAATCCCCTTAAGTGCCAACGAGTGTACGTGCAGTGGGTGGGGGGTGGTGGTGCAGCAAGGGGGCCACTTTGTCAACACAGACTGAGTCTGGGATCTTTAACAATTAAAGGAATGCACTTGAAAAAAGGCCATTACGTATATGCCGCGTTAACAAATATAGAACAGGTTGGGGGTACACCGAAAAAAATCGGTTGTAGATTTAAAGTGCTCTTGTTATTTGTAATTCTTATTTTAAGTCTATAAAATATAAATAAAATACATAAATAATATGGCTTAACAACGTATACAGAATAAAAAAAATACAATTTAAGATGTTTGAAAAAATTTAAATTAAATTAATGTTCTAAACTAATTATCCGGATTGATTTATATAATTGATTTTTATTTAAATTTTAAGACCTAAGTTTAAGTAATCTATAATTTTCATTCTTCGCTTTTCAGTCTTTGTTGAAATCGCTCAAATTTATAAAAGGAAATCTTGTTTTAATTAGCTTTTGAATTTATAAAAACCTTAAATAGAAATTAAGGCATAAAAGCACGAATTATGTTATAATAATCTTTAGATTACTATAAAGTGTTTTTTCTATTTTTTTAATTTTTGTTTTGTATTTTTTTTTTTATCAGTGCACTTAAATCAAAGGTGCATAGGTAGCAGCATCTGACAACCAATGCGAACGCATTGTCTGATGATAAGTGTTTGATGTGTCGTTCCTCCAGTTCCCAATGCCCCCGGCATATATTTGCATACGTGGGATCTGCAGGTGGCTGCAAGGGATTCAGAGTTGCGACAGGATGTCGGGTGTCCGCAGGATTCGGGATGCAGGATGCAGGGGTGCAGTGGCCACCGCTGCCAGCGCTCACAAAGTATAACTAAGCGCTGCGGATTTGATGATGTGACGTTGAGTAAAGATGATGGATTCATCAGCGTATGCAAAATGCTGTCACACGCTTTGTCGTCCGCTCCTTCGCATCATCATCTAACCAATCCCGCCCGACGTCCCGTTCCCGATCCCACTCCCACTCCCGTTCCCATTCCCATTCCCGTTCCCGTTCTTTATCATGTCCTTGGCTGTCTGTGCGCTCATCAACATCAGCATCAACATCATAGTCGGGACGATGTCGCCGGCGATGATAAACGAACGTGATTTTGTTGCTGGCTTTCTGTCTTTCCGTCAGTTGGTTCCACCATCTTTTCCCGCCCATTCCCTCCAGCTTTCTGGCCAAATCCGTCTGCTGGCTGGCATTGCATAAGTTACAGCGTTTCAGCGTTTCAGCGTGCGGCGCATAATGAAAATTTCATGTAAATGAGCATGAAATATCTTTTCCATTTCAGTCAGCCAGTCAGGCAGTCAACGTTGGCCAGCGAGACAAATGTCAGCTTATGAATTAAAATGCCTTATGATGCTGATTTCATGTCTCCCTCAGTCTATCTTTGTTTTCCGCAAAATCTGTTCTATTTGTCTATCAGGGCACTTTGTGTATCTTCTAACCCAACGGATAATTGTGTCCGATCTTATTGCAGCTGCCAAACGTTCGACTAACGATCCAAATTCTCATTCTAATTAGCGCGAGGGGGCAATTTAATCCACTAAAGGGGAATAGGATGGCCTCGTGTCGAAGCACTTTGAGCTGCCTCCCCTTGCGAATGTAAACCACTTGATAATGAGCGTGACACCTTGACGCCGAGGGCTGCACCACCCAACCACCGAGATGTCTTTCGCTGACCTCTGGGCGGCAATTTAACCACTAATTACATGCAGTGTCAGCCGGGACAGGCCAACTCACCTGGGGTCATAATTAGTGTAAGCAAATGTAGAAAAGAAATCTTAGACGAGGCCACAAAGAAATGGGAAAAAGCGGCAACTAGGCAAAGTAACAAGAAAACCGCGCAGAGTAAAATGTTTAACGAGCGAGAGAAAAGCGATTGAACAACATTATTGGTACTCTCGGATACCTCAAGCGAAAAAAAATATTTATATTGATCACTTTATATCAGGGACGTTATTATAGGAGCAACCTGAAACCACTTTACCCCACATTTTTATTTTTATAAGTTTATTAAAGCATCAAGAAAACTAAAGTAATGCGGAAATGGTTATTAATGTATTGACTTTTAAATTATACAGTGTTGGTTTTAAAATAAAATAGTGCAACAATTTGCAATCAGTGATATAAAATTAAATAATCTTATTTATGTAGTCCCAAACTTTCAAATTCATGATTTGTAATGTATATTATTTATTTCTCTATATATGCCTAAGTAATTTAAAAAATTTTTTTATTTTCCATTTGAATCGGAAATCTGCAGAACTCAAAGTCAAATTATTTTATTTTAATCTTAAACGATCTTTCTAGTTGAGTGAAGCAAATGAAATGTTGACCAACATACCCATTCAGAGCTGGATGCTGGAATGATAAGAAAAATTGAAGGAAAACTCAAACTGAGCACAAAGTTGCGGCCAGGTCAGGCTGATGTCTCTGGGCTCCGCCGCCTTACGGGGCATTTGCTGGCCAAAAGGTGTGAAAACACAAACAGTTTGTTGCTGTTTTCAGTTTTCTGCATCTTCGCCGCTTATCCCTCGCCTTTCTATCACTTTGCTTTTTTTCGCTGCCCTGTTGCCAAACTGTAATTAAAATTAATTGGAGGCTCTGACTGTGGTCAGGCTGAACCGGGCTCACACAGCACCTTAATTAACACGCCTTTTGCCAGAAATTCACTAATGAATTTTAACGCTTTAAAATTACTAGTGGCAAGCTGCGTTAAAGTAAATTGCCGCCGCCGCTCTTGGCCTTTGCTACTTTCTTGCGCAGAAGCGAAACTTGAGCGAAAGTATCCCAAAAGCGCACTAAACAAAACAGTCAATAAATTGTTTACATGGCAAATTGATCCCCAGCGTGCATTAGATGAGAAAAAATGAGTTGACTTTGAGTGAGAGCAGCAAGTACACGGAAGGAGCATTAGGAAAGGCCAGGATGGAATCAGGATGGAATCGGTGGAGCAGCCACACGGAGTCGAGCTGGGAACTCAGTCCTGGACATTTGGGCCATTCATAAATATCAGGATCTAGCGAATAGGGTTCGGGGCATCGACTTGGCCAAGATAGTTATCTGCCCGGTCGTGTCCAAAGTGTTTTATGTTGAGATAGGTCGCAGAATGCCTATGAGGCGTATACGTAACATCTGACTTGCAAGGCATATATAAATTTCTCATTATGTATGGAAACGTTTACACTTAAAAAAGGTTTAGTTGCGTATTTTGGCTTACAGTGAACTAGAAATTAGATCATTTTATCGTCTACATTTGTATCTGTATAATTTTATTTTTTTAAAACTTTAACTAAAATGTATGGTGCTAAGTTAGACCAATCCATTTATAAAATAAACAAAAAAAGGAAGTGTGTACAATTTAAAAGTGATATAAACTTAGTATAAGTCGTTCAGCAGGTAATATTTATAATTATTTATAGATCCTATAACATCTTTGTTATTGTTCGGTTTGAGAAAAATTAGCTTAGTCTTGCTAATACTATTATTAAACCTTAACTAAGGCAAAACATGAACTTCTGACCAGATAACCGTGGAATTAACCCCATTGTTTGCCCCGATAATGTGTCTTCAATGGCCGACCGTATTTGCTTTGGGTCAATGTAGCCATTGCTTGACCCAAATATTTAAACGCTAACCCACCAATTTGCCTATTTGCTGATAGCCTAAGTGCAGCAAGCACACACAGGCGCACTAATAATATGTACAGGCTGGCCAAATGAAACTGGCTCACTCACACATGAAGTCCGTTAAGCTTAATAAGAAATCGATAATAATCAAAGCCATGACAGCTTTACAGGCGGTGTGTATGATAATAACCCATGATGACGCTGCTGCCGCCCCAATCCAATCGAATCGAATCCAATCCAATCGTCTGAATGCGTTATTGCGGATGTGCAACGCGGCGTATGAAATTAATGCCGTTGCGGTTTGTAACACATTAATTGATAATTAATTAAACATTGCACAAAGCGGCGGCGGGTCCTGCGGCTAAAAGTGCATTTTATGCCCAATCCCATGCCAAATAACGCAAACAATGTCACGCATACGCACTGTTGCCAGTGTGGGAGGAGTGAAACACATGATAAATAGTAGCTCTTAGCAAAGGAAGGCGTGACAGCTCATAAATGTTGAACATGAATTTCGAGCAATATATTCCAAGTGCGGGCTATAATCTACTGATTGGTTAACGAGCAAAGTGTGTTTGAGTTGCCAGCCAAATAGGTTTTCTGGACTAAGTGAAGAATTATGTTAATCGATTAACTGTCGAAAATATAAAGGGTTTAAAGTGTTCACTCAAAAAGAAAAACTGAAAAAGGTTGGCTTGTTCAACATGTTGTCCTTCGACCATTTTAATTCTATGAAATGACAATAAAAATAGTGTCACCATCATTCCTTATCCATGGCAAATATAAGATCAAAAAGCTATTTATAGCTATTTGCATTCCAAACTTGCACTAATGGCTGTACATTTGTTATTATGTGTAGCAAGATTTAAGGGCAATAAAAATGTTAAAAGAAAAAAATCCCCTTAACGAAGTGCCAATGAACAAAAAAAAAAACAAAAAGTGTTTTGAGCTAAATAAATAATAGCAATCCGCTGGACCTTGAACAGGTATGCTGTCATCGGCACAGAATGCACTCAGACTAAGCCAAGCCGAGCTGAGGGAAAATAATGACAGGGAGCAAATAATTTTCCATTTGGCCGGAATGGCCTTGAAATGCAATCCCACCGCCCCAGTCACCCCACATACTTTTGCACCTGGGCTCGGACTTGGATTTTGGATTCCATTCCTGGCCCCCGGCGCCTGCCAAGGCAAACTTTTCCACCTCGTTGGGTCATGCAGCGCGTATTTGTGTCATGGCATATTTTTACAGCGACGAGGTTGAGTTTTCCCCAATTTTTTTTTCTTTCGCTCGGCATTCTTTTCTCTCGTTTGTAGCATGCCCCAGATGCTTAAGGCTTGTTCCAGGCAGCGACTTGGCCGCATATTTCCAGCTGCACCAGCAGTACCACCACCAGCTCCATAATGCCGCACATATTTCGGTGTGTGCAAAAGTTGAAATATATTTCATATTTTACTTGGGCTCGGGGAGTTACGGTCTCTCTTAGCTGCACTGCATGGCGTATACGAAATGTGTAGTGCAGCTTCTTAAGAGTGCAATAAAATGTTTTGTGCTCGCAAACTTTTGTTTCAGCTTCGACTGCCAGGCAAAACTCTTTTTTTGGGAAATACTTTTACGTTGCCGCTGAGTTTTTAGTTGGATTTGCAGTTTTGTTTCGCCCAGCTCTCTACACATCCTATTGTTCGTATGTCCATATGAAAAGTGTCGCCAAAACGCGCATTAGACACTTTTAGGGGCTTCGCCAATGCCATTGCGATAAATGGCATCCAGATGGCAGTTAAAGTTTTTGGGTTTCCAAAGTTTCACCAAGGTGGCAAACTCGTTCGGCAGCCAAAGCAATTGCTGTTTAAAAGATTTTTATGATGAAGGAAACACAATTGATTCACTTGAAAGTTGGTAGAGTCTCAGTCCATTAAGCCTTCGCAAGATTCTACTGCAAATTGGAATATTAGCAATGAAATGTATTAGTTTTTTTTAATGGAGCTACATATATTTAAAAAAATATATTGAGTAAGTCAAAGCAACAGAACACTGAATTAAATATGATAAAACGTGTTTCGAATTGAATACTTCTGAAAAAATAAAAAGTTACCATAAATCGATAAAATGTTCTATTTCTGGTGTGCTTGGGATTCCCCCTTTAATAAGTAATAAGCTAAGCTATTTCTGGATCTAAGGCCACCCCCAAAAAATTCGATGCTCATCCGGTCTGGAATAGATTTTTTTCCCCATTTTAGCGCAAACAAATGGGTTCAATCATATTTGCATCAGTTTAGACAAATTGAATACCCAGCTCATTTGTAAGTTGGCCAACATCCGATGGAAACCCGAAAACCGGGCAAAGCAAGATAAATGTTTTTTGTGTCAGAAAACTACTTTTGCAACGACTGACACAGTGAGTGTAATAAAAGTCAAACGTGGTCGCTTTTGTGAACTAATAAGACGAGCACCGGATATGAGAAACTCGGATACAGATACACAAGCGAGGAAGGACACAAGTCCTGGGCTAATAGATCATTAGTTAGCAGTTGTGCTGCTGTGACCATTTTTGGGGTTGCCTTGGATTCCTCTGGTTTTGTCCAAGCTATTTGAATATTTATTGCAGGCGTAACTGTAATTTATTGGCCAACATTTGTCATGCGAGTTGCAAGATCTCTGTACTGTACTTCGTTTCGTGTCTCTTCTGCATGCGAAGTATTTGTTAATTATGCCATAGCCTGCTTGGGAAAACGCGCTGGCTTCAAAGGACATTTTAATATCGAGGGTTGGATGCCAAAACTTTACCACTGATGATAATGTTGATGACAACATTGTCGACGGCGGAGGACAAAAAATAACACTCGGCGGCGATAAGGCAGTCTGCGAGTATCGAACGAGCAAACAAAGCCCCGCCAAGTCAAAGTGCAATGCAGCATAAAAAATGCAGCAATGGGTGAGCAAGGGGCTTTTGGGGCGGAAAATGGGAAGTGGAGATGGGAAATGGGGCAGGATGGGGATGGGAAATGGGGCTGGGAAATGGGGAGCAGACGCGTCGAGTGCATTGACAGCTGACAGCAAAGAGGCTGAGCAGGCCCCGAGTCATGCATACGAGTACGTCTGGGGCGGAAAAGGGGTGCTCGGTAGCCGAGGAGGGGCTGCTTTCTTTTGCAAAATTGCTTGTTTACTTCAAAGCAAGCAATTCCTGTAGCATCAGCTGCATCATGGCCCAAAACAATGCTGTCAACTTGGGCGTCGCTGCCATCGCACAGCGCCATCAGTACTGCAACAAGGGGCAAAAAAAGTGGCAAAACTTAAGACAGCGTTGCGACCGCCAAGTAACCATTAGAGATTTCGATTTCCTTTTATAACTTTTTCCTTAAAAAAAAAACACGAAATGTGGCCTTTTAAATAAAGTATTTATTATATTGTTAAGAGTGTGCAACTAGATTTTTGATACATTTTCTATGTCAAAAGCCTGAAATCAGAATGAAATGTAAGCAGAAAACAGAGAAAATAAACGTAGTGTCATATGGATTATATCAAGTATTATCAGAGTTATTCAGAGTTATTCCAGGCAATATTTAATTCAATCAACTAAATTCATATTTTATTTGTTTAAAATTAAAAATTAATAATATGGAAGAAACCTATTTTTATATTGATTATATTTTAGTAGCTATACAAGTCATTTTTATTAGAGTATTTTAGCAAAGTTACAACTTATTTTTAAATAAATTTAATAATTTGATATAAATCTGAAAAATGAAAATGTAGCATAGCCAAATGCAACCTACTAAGCCATCAAACCCTTTCCCTGACTTGAGTACTGGGTATGAGGAGGCTGTAACAATGGCTACGATTCTTGGGACAAAGAGCGAGTGCTTGAGACTTCCTCGAGCAAGTCCCCGAGCTCTGCCGAGTGCCCCGGCGGATATTGCTATGGAAATTGATTGAAAGTTTGAGCATCTTAAAAGTAATGGTAATGAGATTGTTTTGCTTGCACTGACGTTGCTCAGATGTGGAGGGCTCACATGTGCCGGGTACTATAATCCCCAAGTGCAATAATTATAAATAGTGCTCGAAAGTACGGGGCTGTGAGTGCGATTAAGGATTGCCTGGCTGCTCTTTGCATCGTTTTACATTCTGGATGCTCTGTCAAATGTTATAAATACGCCTGCATTATGCTCCCCGATTCTGATGAATGGGTGCCCAGCAAACCTTCTCCCTGGCTGGAATAATCTGACCTGGTTGCCATCGAGCGGTGTTTGGTGCTTGGTTGGTCTGCGCATAACAAATGGCCAGCAGATAACAATGGATGATGGGTACAAAAGCGAAGAGGAACCAGCTGAAGGGTTGTTCAAGAGCCAGCCAACCAGCCGTCGGGGGAGCCTGATTGAAGTTCCTGCCATATCCCGCTGAGAATGGATCGATGGCGCTTATAAATATGTATGGGGATATGGTAGAAATTTAAAATAAATGTGGCTTCTCAATTGAAGTATTTTCCCTCATGAATTAGCCCTTCTTAAAGCTCTACGGTCTTGCAAACAATCATATGTGACAGAACACGTCGAAAACATGTTTAATTGAGCGTGGTCCTTTCAGTTTTTAATTTGGCCAAATCTGTCACCAAAGCAAAGAGCCAACGACATTTTCTGCCCGATAAAAGGCGGCAAATAAATTACTCCACAAGGAGTCTTCCAGGGCTGTCCGAATACAATGTGACATGTGAGGCAGTCTAGTAGCGACACTTTGTATTATTTAACACTTGAAAAATATCCATTATATTTATACAATTTTGAATATTATTACAAAGACATGTTTCTTTAATGTTCAGTATAAATTGGGAAAGTAAAATATAAGCTAATGTTTGGTTTTACTATAAGTTTTAGATTCATACGTTGTGTAAAATTCAATTGAGAATTAAAAAAATATTTTCTGAACTAAAGAACTTAAAAAATACTTATCAAAGCTCTTGAAAACCTAAAAGAAAAAAGGTTTGAAGTGTAACTGAGAAAAGACCGTAATATTTGCACTGTAGCTTCATTTGCTGTCCGTCCAGCAATCTCAATTTCTGCCTTCTATTCTTCCTGTTTTGCGAGCCCTTGTATGTGTGTGCTTTTTAATTTTGGACCAAGCGAAACAAAGTAACGCAAATACTTGGAAAGTCATGGAAAATGGCCAGAGAGCAAAGTCAGGAGCATCACGGGTAACTTGTCAAACATGACCATTGCCATTGCCAGGCCACAAATCCATGTGATGTCTCCTGCTGTCGTCTTATTTCTCTTAGATCTACGCTTCGCTGCACATGCAAACGTTTGCCAAAAAAAAGCAAAAAAAAATCCGACGATGAAGGAAAATGAAGAAAGCCAAATGGAAGAGAAGTTTATGCCCCGCTCGCATACACATGCCGAAATAGCTCATACGCCATGTCGTCGCTTGTCCTCGGCTGTGTCCATTTGAGTGCACAATTTGAAAAGGCTACTTGCCTCGGTTTTGGCCTTGGGGCCTCTGCTGCAAGAAGACGCCAACGACATTGCATTGTCAATTTATGTCCGCCTGTGTGTGTCTTTCTACACAAAGAAAATTATTATGCCATTAATGAAGAATATCAAAAATAGCATTAACTTTTAAATTCAACTAAATATTAATGAGTTTTTTCTGCATATTAAAATGGTCTCACTATTTTTTTCTAACAGAGTAAGGCTGGGATTGGACTTGGAATGTTTTTCTCTCTCTGTATTTGTGTGTGCATTAAAATTGTTGCAACATTGCAGCAGTGAAAGCCTTGTCGCTAATGGGCCGAGACTCCTTTTGAGTCCTCATCGCTGACTGAAAAGGGATAATACAACCGGGATAGACATCTGAGATCTAAAAAATCTGGAAACCCGCTCTCAAAGAATGAAAATGCTTGGCTTTTCATTGAAATTTTGTATGGATTTATTTGGTTGAGTTCATTCAGTTGTTTGCTGTTCAGTTTGTTTCTTGTGTCTCAAGTTATTATTGTATTCCTTGTATTTATTGGGATAGGGGAGGGGTATTTTCCATATCTTTTTGAGTGCTTAATCGTAACATACATTCATAATTCATTTGTAGAGTATATGTCTTGCTTTAAACTAAATCATTAATATATTTTACAATTATTTTTTATGACTTCGTTTAGATGTTAAATTAGCTACACTTAGTTTAGATTCATATTGGTTGGAACACTTACATGCAGAAATATACGCAGATGATGACCGACCTATATATTTACGTTTCTTTGTATTTTATTCTAATTGATGTAAGAGAAATCACTTGTTTTTTAATTATTTTTTGCTCTTTTCCTCTTAACTAGCTTGGAATGGAAATTGCATTTGCCATGCTTGCCCATAATTCTTGTCTATTACAATTACAGCTCAACATTTTGTTTCATTCATACTTTAAAGGAGTATAGCTTTTCGTTTTGTTTGTGTGTTCACTTTTCCATTTATCAAACACAAATATTAAAATGTAACAATAATTTACAAGGTGCATTTATTTTGTTATATTTATATATTTTCACAGTTTAAACATTGATTTATACATTGAAGAGAAAAAATACAAATTGATATATAAATGCAATTTACAAACAACAATTATTCCCTTTGTTTTTCTTTTTCTGGCTTTGTTATTTTTTCGTTTTCAAAGTTTACATACCAACGATAGGTCCTTGTTTTGTTTTCTTTTTGTTATTTATAGTCTTTTGGAGTTTTTCGAATCGAATGTGCAACTAATTTACATTCATTAGTTTGCAGCGTTTCTGTTTGATTTGCTTTTGGGTTTTGTAAAATAAATTTGATTTACGATTTTGCTATTTACACATTAATACTTAGTATTCATTTATGCTAAGCTAATTGCAGCTAATTTGCTTGTGTTTGTGTGTAGGTGTTCTTTTATTTATATTGTTTACCATAGATTCGAATAATTTAATTTATTTTCAATATAATTGCCAAGAAGTTGCCCATTCGCATTGCTCGCCTATCTTTGGTTGAGTGAGAGTGAGCTTTAAGTCTATTATATCAAGGATATACTTACTTAATATGTACTAAATGTATGTGATCTTTGAGCCTAATTGCTAGAAATCGCTGCTCTTTGCTCGCCAGCTTGCATTTACAAACATTTACAAAGTCTCCTTGGAAAGTTAATTCATAGTTCTCGTATGTGTGAAGGAATCTCTTGAAAAAATATTGCATAGACTGTGTGTCCATCTGAGTACTTACTGTAAGGAAGGAACATTCTTCTTTTGCTGCGCCATTTTCTTGTTCTAATTGTTCAAAAGAGACCAAAAATAAAATTTTCCTGACTGCTTTTGAACATTTTGCCATTTATATTAGAAGTGCTACAAATAATAAATACCAAATCTTCTTTTCGTCCTATTTTTTGGAATCGATTTTGATTTATTATTACTACAGTTGCATGAATTGATTTTTTGATCTAATTTTAAAATTAGGCTTAACAACAATAGTCCGTTCTTGTCATATTATAAAAAAGTTGCAGGTTAAAAAATTATTTTTTCATACATTGATTATTTTTCGAATTAAGTTTCTATTGTAATAAAAATCAATCGTTTTTGATAAGTGATTGTTCAGTCGGATGGTTTCAAATAGGGAGTTTGGCAAAACTAGAATAGGATCGCCACAGAAAATTAATTTTGTAATGTAGAAATGTCTGTCAAGGAATTTATTAAACAATTATCCAAATTAAATTTGTGGAAAGATAAAAAACATTTTCTATTTCCTTTTTAGAAGAACAATTTCTTTATGTGACAGCCGTGTGTCAAGCCTTTGCATTTAAAAATAATCAGTTCCTCCACGAGCACACAAACGATTCGCCTCAATTCTCTTGAATGCTGTTATTTAATTCAATTCGTTTTGGCAACACTTAGCCTAGACACCAACCACGAAGAGCTCAGGACTTACATGACTAGAAAATCGGGTATGTTTTGGGGCGTGTGTTTTGGGGGCATGGGGGCATGGGTCATCCCTGCCTGGGAGTCCTTAGACGCAGCTCTCCTGCTGCGAATACATGAGCGGGGTGCGAACGGTGACGATTTCGCGCGAATAGGACTTGCCCACGCCCGAAAGTCCCGAGAGCGAACTACTGGGACTGGCCACAGCCGCCGTGGTGGAGGCCAATCCGCTGCTGTTGCTCGAGACCAGCATCTGGCCGTGGGCCATCTGATGCTGCTGATTCTGCTGGTGCTGCTGGTAGGAGGGCGGCATGTTGGGCGCGGGATGGTGGTGCAACTGCTGCTGCATCATTTGCATCATCGAAGCGGAGTTCTGGGGACCACCTGCTCCTCCTCCTGCTGCATGGTGATTGTGTGGCAGAGTGTGGTAGCCACCGGGATGCTGGGGCAGGGTGTACATCTGCACGGTGCCGGGCGAAACGGTCGAGGGGGTGCCATGCGATCCGGGCGAGGAGATGCATGCCCCGGCCCCCGACACCCCCGATCCACCTCCTGCTGCTCCTGCACCTGTGGTGTCCACCTGCATCGTCTTGTACGCATCGATTTGCGCGTATATCGTCGGCTCCTCAAAGTAATCGTAGTCGTACGTGGGCGGCGGAGCGTGCTGGTGCGGATGCTGCATTCCGCCCGCATTCGGCTTGTGGCGCTGCAGCGTCGCCGTCGCCGGAATCGTGGGCAGCAGCTTCCTCATACTCGACCCGTGCGGCAAGGTGCCACCCATCAGGGGGTGGGGGTGCTGCCCCTGCTGCACCTGCTGCTGCTGCTGTTGCTGCACCACCCCTACCGGCTGGCCCTTCTTCGAGGCGCCACTGCTGCCGGACGGCATGTTGGTCAGCGACAACTCCGCGTAGTGCAGCTCATCGTCCTGAAGGGGGAGAAAATGGCCATGGATTTAATAAACTGTCATCGGGGAATTTCCGGAGCTTGGGGACATAAAAAATATTGGATGAAAGTGTACAGTCGAAACAACGCTAGAGAAATCAGCAAACAAAATAGGATTTAAAAACTATCTAATTAATGTTTACAGCTTAACAAGCTTCTTAAGCTAAGGACGGAAGTTAGGAAACGTCTCAGAAACTTATACAATTATTAAACTTCACTAATTTAAAACTTCTGAAAAAAATTTAAAAATTTAATAAGAGGAAAATAACTTAAATAAAATAAAAAGAAACTTTAAAAAAGAAGCTATGCAACTATATAATTCAATCCATAAGCTAGATGAAAAAATGTACGCTTAATTTTATTTCTTAAATCATTTGTTTTACTGAACTTTGTAATCTGCAAATAAAAATGTTGTTCTTGTCTTATATTTTCCCTGATTTAATCAAATTGCTATCAAAGGCCTTTGCTGGTATTTCTAGGAAATGCGTAACCCAAATCAAGGCATTTGTCAAGCTAATTAGAGGCAACAAAAATTTCAATTACTTTTAAAAACAACCAATTTGGTCTTCTTGGAAATAACAGGGGCTACAGCTAAGTTAACTCCTTGAAGGGAGCATCCTTCCCCAAGGTGAAACTGTTTTCCAACGGGGGCTATAATCACAAGTTTATTTTCTAATCTGGCCCAAATTGTTTTCAAGAGCATTTGGATTTTCGCAAGAAATTTGCGACATCAAATCAAAGCATTTGTCATGGCAATGTTGCCGGCACTCGGGGGAGTTCGTCATAGAGTAGTTCGACTGTAATTAAAACTTTTCGGTGGCCAAAAGTTTGGCCGGCCGACTGACTCACCTTGCTGCTCTGATAGGTGCCACTGTCCGCCGAGTTGGCCGGTACGATTCCGGTGCCGGAAGTTGAGCCCGGCTTGCAGCTGATTTCCACCTCGCTGGTCGTCGAAAGATGTCCCGATGGCGTTTGAGTTGCTGATTTTTGTTTATATTCACCATCAACTGGGTGGAAATGTTTGGGGGATGGGAAAGAAACAGAATGGAGAACGCTTAGTTAGTTCGAAAAGTTTTGGGCTGGCCTTCGTCGTTTCTGTTTTTTGTTGTTAAGTAGCAAGGCAAAAGTTTCTGGCCCCGGCCGTCGCCCTCAAATCTTTTGGTGATTTTTTGCAACAAGTTTTCTTCCTGCCCAATTTTCCCTTCGCCAGCTTCCTTGGCTTTTCGCTTACTTTTTTTTTTTATATTTTCTTTGGCCATGAAATTGCTTTACGTTTGGAAAATTGATTAAATTGTTGTGCTGTGCTGGAGTTGCTTCTGCTTTGGGCCGTCGCTTGATTTCTTGATTGCCATTAATCAAGCGAGCACGTGCAGTGAGTGAAATTGCTGCTGCTTTGGCCAAACTCTCCCCATTTCACGTTTAAAAGGGTCTTTAAGGCCCTCGACTGCAGACACACGAGCAAACAAGCTAACCGGCGAGGACCTGACAGCAATTAGCTGTCATTTAAATATTTCAGCACTGGCACAAAAATGCAGCCAACTCTTGAGGACGCCAAGACCGTCCTGTTTGTTTTGCCTGCATGAGCCGGACGGCCTGTCAAATGCATTTGCATAAAGGGAAGCCTCAAGCCAGCGTCCATAAATTGTGAACAGAAGCCCGGGCAGACACCATTTATCTTGAAGGGGACACCGAAAGGAAGAGTACAAGGGCTTAGGGCTTGGAGGATTGGAGCCCCGGAACTTACCCTCATTGTAGGGCACAACATCGGGATTCTTCTCGTCGTACATCTCCTCGGAGTGACTCAATGGCAATGAGATTTTGTCCTTAATTTGCAAATTGCCCGGACGTGAGAATTTCGCATTCGGATGTACGAATTTCTGCTGCTGCTGATGTTTGTGCGAGCGCAGCTTCAGTGCGGCAATAGTTCCAATCCCGATGCACACGATGGCCACCAGGATGCCCACGAAGATGCCAATCGACAGGATCGGAGTCAGCTCGAAGTTGTCCGGACTCTGGGCACTGCCCTTGTACGAGGTCAAGGCGACTGCAAATATAAATTAAGAAAAAGATTCGAAAAATTATTAAAAAAGAATTCTTTTGTCATTGTTAATTTTCATATATTTTTTACTGGCTACTTTTAAATAAATACTTTTAAATCAAAATTGTACTACATTTAAAAGTGTTTTTAAGTCAACAATATATTTTAAAACTCATATAGAAATATTTTAAAAATTGTATTTACAAATTAAAAACTATTCTATAGTACAAATCATATTGATTGTTATATTTCCGACATGATTTAGGTTCATAACTATTCTTTATTAAAAATCTTTGCCTTGCTAAAAGGCCTTTTGAAATGTTCTTTCTGTTCAGACTGGTATCTTATATTCCTTAAACTTACTTATTATTTTTTGTTTTCTGAATAACCTTTCAACGCTTTTCGTTCAGACTTGTACCTTATATTCCTTAAACTTACTTACGTATTTTATTTCCTAAATCAGATTTTTGCTCTGTGGTCCAACAAGTGGAGTTATTCTTTCCTTTGAGCATTTGAATCCTCGAGAAATGCTGATCATAATCAAGCTTAACCTTTGCTCAGAGCATCCACTCTTTGACTTTTTGCCAAGACAATTTTCTTTTCTGATTTCCATCTCCGCCTGGTTTTCCTGCTGTTTGCTATTTGCTTTGCACTTTTCCCCGTCGCCATTGCTCCGACTGACTTTATGAAAAATTGAAATGTCGGCTCAAGTTGTTTACACAAAATGTGACTGTCCCTCTCAGATTCTCTTCCTGCTTTTCGTCTTCCTAGCCGCCCTCAAAAGGGAAATGTACAAAAATGAAAATAAAATTCTTGTCAGCTCTTCCTTTGGCTAATTAGCATTACAATTTCCTTTTTCGTTTAGACCCCTTACCCTCGATAAAGAAACTCGCCTTCCGCATTCTTCCAACCCCAATTCATTAATGCTAATCATTTCAGATTTTTTGCGCTACTTTGTGGGGGAAGGCTGCATAAAATTTGGCGTTTACTGTCCCCAAACTGCAGGCAAAAGTTTTGAGTCGCAGAATTTACAATTCATTGAGCAGTTTAGCGTAATTAAATTGCGAGGTGGCATAATAATCATAAAACCCTGGGCCATCTTTGGTGCGAAACTGATACAGAGGCTTTCGACAGGTCCAAGCGAAATGCAAAGTTATGCAATTCGTTTCGTTTTAAGCGAAAGAGAGCGTAATTCTACAGTATTAGCATAAAAAATTCATAAAAAATAAGATTCACTTTGAGAAAAAGGTGTTTATAAAGCTGTCGGTTCCTGAAAGTTAAACAAATAAAATAACTATGCAAGCTAACTTAAAATTAAATTTTCTTCTTTTAAGATTTCTTGATTTCTGCTATAGTTCGTAAAAATGTAAGCTGTCTTATAAAAATGTATTTTAATACAATATAATGAAATAAAATATAATACAATAAAAGTGATGGCGAAGATCTGTTTTGTATTTCATATTTTCTATATTTTAAATTATGAATATCTTTAATCATTATCATTCGGAAATACATAGTTTTAATAAAATATTTTGTAAACCATAGTTGAGTGTAAACATTTTAGTAAAAATCTTGATATTTTGCAACTGAAAAGACATTTACTACTTTTGGTTCTATAATCATTAAAGGACTGTTAATTTCCCGCAGTGTACTACGCATCTGAATGCATTAAAATTCATGGGCTTCATCGACGGCGGTGTATATCGTCACTTACCCGTCTGTTTCTCGGCCGCCTTCAGGGTGTATCCATCGAGGGCTATGGCATCGCTGCGTCCCCGTCCATTGACGGCATACACGTAGATGCGGAATAGGCGGCCAGCATCCAATCCCGTAACACTCAAGGCCGCGAACTTGGCACTGATGTTGGCCTGGAGCTGCCCACTGTGCTGATCGAAGATTTCCATGAGGAACCACTGCCGCATTCCGCCATCGAATCCTGCGAAAAAGAGGGAGACACCGATTGCATAACTTGGCACGAACTGGGGCTTACTTAGCATATTGGCTGGGATTGGCATTGGCCAAGGGGACGGAACTTCGGGCTTATTTATATTAAGTAGTTGCCAATCGACTGCGGCTCTGTTCATACTTTGCTAATGGTTTTGGCGGGGATTTCTTCAAGGTAACGATTTATTTATGACTGCGATTGCCTGGGCAGGACTTTTGTTTCGGGATTTCTTTGATGCCACGAACAGCAGATAAATGGAATTATCATAAGCAAAATTATTGTGTTGCTGGGCAAAACTTTTAGGCCTTCTAAGTTACACAAATAAAATTGCAGGTAATTCCATAACCAAATAAACACTAATTTGTCAGGAAAACCTCCTAACTTTATTAAAAGTCTTTAACATAAACAAGTTAAACGTTTTTGGCTCAGATCATCAGCATTATCACAAAAAAAGAATGGACTACTTAAACATAAATTTAGAATATCAAATTATATGAAAGAGACAGTCCTCTTAAATGTCAAGTTTGTACTATTTGCATGTGCCTCAATTGCTTTTGAAACCATAAGCAATAAAATAAATAAAGTATAACTCTGAACAGGCCAACTTAAGGTCATCCCTCAAGTTCAGCTTTGAGTAGAGCTCACTGGTAATTGAAGGACCCTCTAACTCTTTGCCGACTGCCACCGAAATATGTATTTTAAGTAATCTAAAGTTACATTTAAAATGCCATTTAATCACACCACAAAAGAAGTGGCCAAACCCACTTGAGTTTGCCCTTTTGAGAGGAGGGAGTAGAAGCGGTTTTGGCCAAAAGTAAGAGGCTAATGTTGGGCCACTTCTTCAGCGGCTGCTTTTGCTTAGCTTTGGCAGCTCAAATGGCACTTCATTGTAGACACAAAAGCCGACTTAAAACACTTGCGAAAAATGTTAAAATATTTTGTAATAAAGGCAGCGTCCAGTAAAAAGGTTTAGGGCGGGTTCCGACCAACTTCTTCAGACAGGCACACGCCGTGGGCCCCAAAGCGAAATTGTTGTGGAAAATGTTTTATATGTTGCTATGAATTTTAGTTGTTGCTGGCCAGCTTTTTCAGCCACCCGAATTCGCCCGCACAAAGAAAAGGGCACGGAAATAGAGTAAAGAGAATGTGCTTGGCCTTTGCCTCAAAGCGGCATTGTTAGCCGGTTGGGTGGGTGGTTGGGTGGTTGGGTGCTTCGGTGGGTTTATTCCATTCTTATTTTCCGTGCCCTTTCAAGGGATCACTCCCACTGCTCGTTGGCGGCCATTTTGTGCGCACTTTAAAACGTTTAGCTAATGAAATTTGCCGCAGCTCCGTTGTCAGAGTGAAAAAACTTCATTGTAATGGGTTAATTTTATTTACTTGGCTACAGCAACAATGAAGCTGCACAAGTGGAGTAAAATAATAACACAAGAGCGGCCAGCAATAGAAGCAGAAAACTCACTCAGAAAAATAGATGGAAAACTGTTACAGTTTTATTTTTCTCATAAGTATATTCATTTTTAGTGCTAACGCTAATGTAAGCTTAGAACATTTTAATTTCACTCTTTATTGTGTATTTGTAAATAATTTCAGAGTTTAGAAAAGCTTAAAATCAAGACCAAGAATTAATTAAATTTGTTGCTACTTAATTACTTAATGAGCTCTGAAAAATGCACCAGATTTTTGTTTGACTGGACAAAAATAATTTTTTTATAGGATTAATTCAAATTCATTTGCGTTTTCTATCGAAGCTAAATATTTTTTTATATTATAATATATTTTTAAATTCTTTTTAGTATATCTTTCCCCAAAATGTTATATTCCAACAATGCACTTTCTATGCCAAAGTTTCCCTCCTACAAAATTAAAATCTTTCTCAGTGCAGCAGCATCGTCGGCAGCGAAGCAAAATGTTATAAACTGAAATTTTATTATATTAAACCGACGCTTGATGAGTTTGGTTAGTTGCTGTTGCCGCTGCCCTGTCAGTTTGTTTTATTTTTGTTTTGCGAGAAAAAACAGCAGTAGCCAACCGAACTTGGCCCCAAAGATGTGGAGTTGTCTTCAGCAGCGCACATTGGATTCAATTCGAGTCGGGCACAGTTGGTTTAAGTTAAGTTCAGTTCAGTTCGGTTCGGTTCAGTTTGAGCCGAGTTGAGCTGCGGCGATGGCCACGTCGAGTTGAGTTGGCCAAGTTGCGTGCTGGCTTATTAAAGTCGACCGCAGCTAAAGTTGAGTTATTATAAAAACAAACGACCAAAGGGCTGCCGGCGTTGGGCTGTGGGTGGTGGTGGGTTGTTAAGGGGCGTGGCATTTCAGTAGTCGTTCGCCTTAATGTAGAGTGCAATATAAAAAGTATCGCATTGTGCGCGCTACCCTGATCCTGATGCTGCTGCTCTTGTGTTGTGCTTAAACAACTTGCGTTAAAGTTTTAATGATGCTGATGACTATGATAATAATGTGCAGCCACTAAATTAGCAGCCGGAGGGGTGGACGGGAGGGGCGGAAGTGGGGGTGGTGCGGTAATAAGGCGAACAATGGCTTTGAGGGAAGGAGAGAGATATAGAGCTGAAGCAGCTTAAAGCCATCGTTGCAGTGCATACGTAATGATATCTAAAGTTTGGTCATTAAGTATACGCACTGTGGCCGCTTTGAGGCGGTTATATAAATAGAAAGTGGGGTGGGAAATTCTGATAAGGGTATCGTTTTCAAAGTTGTATTAATTGGTAAATACTTTGCTAGAACTATTTGTAATGAAGTTAGTAATTTTAAAAAAAGGAGAAATTAAAATATATAACTTTCGATTTATCCAAATAAAAATAAAATAGGCTAACAAGTTAAAAATAAAAACATTAAAACTTAATTTAGTATGCGAAGCAATGGTAATAAAGTCCAATCATATCATAAAATTTTCCACTTCAAGTTCCCCATTTTAAATCGAAATATATTAAAGTACTTAAAATTCAGCAAACGAAATCCAAAAGACCCACCGCAAAAGACCCACCAAAAGAAAAGAATATAAATAGTAGCACAGATGTTAACCTATACTTCAGACTCCATTTCAATCATAAAAATTAAAAAGTTCAACATTTCCGTGGAGCCTTGTAAAATGCAACAATGAAGGCATTTCGAAGGAATTCCCCTGCATTTTGTACCGCGTAATAATTACATTACGCATACGCGGGGTGGGCAAGCACTTGAGACAACATTAAGTAAGCCGAACAATTGCAATTGCCAGCAATTGGTAAAAAAACATTGAGCGCTTTAAGCAGTGGAAAAAGGGACTAACAGTGGAATGTGGCACGCGGAGGGTGCAACAAACAGTAACGGGAAAAGAGCGCCATTAAGTATGCAGTTATTATGCGCTTTTTGTTGCACTTCTTGCAGCAGCCGCCTCGTTATGCAACGCTTTGATTTGCGTTGCCTTTTCGCAGGATCCGCCCGCCCTTCCCCCCTCCCTCTGATCCCCCGCTGCCACCGGTTCGGCACTCAAGGGCTGCATAAATGCATCATAAGCTCGGAGGAGCTGCTGCAATTTGCAAGGACATTTCTCTGTCTGCGCTAATGTGCAACTCTATCGCTGCGAACTTTGAACTCTGGGACTGCAATTTGTGCTGCTTATTTTGCGCTTTGCTGGCATTTTTCTGTCCTTCCGCTTTCCACTTTTACGCTGCGCATAAAATATGCGAATTGAATTTGTATTTAAAGTTTCCGCACTCCTTCTTCGGCAACTGGAAGGCAGCAAGTTGCCTAACAAGCCAAAACATTTTGTATGTACAAAATTTGCGCTTAACTTTCGGCCGTGCACTCCTTCAGCTCGCAGTTCATCACATTGCTACTTCTATTTTATTTATTACTACAAATTTTAAGCTAGAACTGAAATTTTAGCAACATTATTTGCCCCTTATACGCTGGGTTTCCTTTCTAGTTTTATGCTTTCATTGCGTTTTTATTATTTGTGTCTGCATCACGAAAGGAAGTTGGCTCTGCTTTACGATTGTGTGAGTGTGTGTGCTTGTCTGTGAGGGAATACGAATCCGTATCTGTATGGGTGGATAGACATACTCGTAGATGGCTGCCAAAGTGCACTTAAGTTGCTCATGTATTTTAAATGAGTCTGAAAAGCGTTGCAGGAAACTCAACATACACAAGTTACGGCTATCGCACACTCGTGCTCATGCTGCAAAGAAAGTCTCAGGACATGACCACTCCCCCTTTTGCCCTGCGGAACTCACCGCCCCCGGCCCCCGCCATCCCCCTTCTCCTCACGCCATTGACCAATGCCTTTTTCGGCCATTGATTGGCTCATCAGCAATTATAGAAACAAAAAGGAAAAGAGAGCAAGCCGAATGAAAAAGGGCAACAAATTGGCTGGCAATTTGACGTATGAGTATGAGTATGAGTGTGTGGGCCATATAACTCACCTTCAATGCAATAAACCTCCAGCGAGTCGGACGTTTGATTGACCACCGTGCAATTGGTGGGCGCTTCCGGTTTGCCAGCGGCTATCAAATGGAACACACAGGGCTCCTTCTGCTGACCCACATTGTTGTCGGCCCAGCACATGATGGTGCCAAAGTCCATTTCCTGGAAAATGCGGAGGAGACAGCGTTTCATCAATACTCAAGGGTGAACGTGGGTTAAAAATAGATTGCACACATGGAGAAACGTACGAAAATATGAGTTCCGTTTTGGAATATTCTTTATGTTATATATATAATAGCAATTGTGGTTTTTGTTACCCCGCAAATCAAAAATCTTTTGAGTGCTTTATTTACTTACTTAATGATCTGATTACAATTAGGTTTAATTTTATTTTGTTATTAGCATTTGTTTATTAATTATTTCATTTCATTTAAAATTAAAAAAAATAACCCAATTTTGTAAGTAATTCTTAAACAAGTATAAAATATAAAATGGGTTATAATCTCAATATTCTGGCAGTGCCACTACTCGAATTCATCTCTTGGACACGCATTTAAATGGAATTCAAGCAGCCGCACACGACATCAATGTGAACTTAATTCATTAAATCAATATGGATACGGGCAGTGTGTTGTCAGAGTTGCTCTTGATTGATTGCCGCTGTCAATAAGTTTTTCATTAATATAATTTCATGTCATGTCAATGCAGGAAGGCCAAGGAAAGACAGAAAAATGCCTGGCAGTAAAAACAAATGAAGCATTTTGTGGTTCTCCACCCTTAGGGCCATGGCACATGTGTATGTTGGTATGTCCGTGAGAAATGTGGGAGAGGACGGAAGTCGTGTTAACATGGCCCTAATGCCTGTCTATCCCATTGTATCCCAGTGCTAAGTGGCCGCCTGCGGTCTTAGCCATTGTTTGTAGCTCTTGTTTATTTGTTTGCATTTTGTCAAATGTTGTGCTAATGAAATCCTTCGTCTCCGGTCAAGAACACACACACACCCACCAAACTATCCAACCATTCGCACACGTCCATACCAATCGATTTGCCTTCATGGCCTGTATCTGCGTATCTTTGTATCTTTGTATCGTTGTATCTTTGCGGGGCGTGTTTACCTTTGGCCTTTCCCGTTGACTGCGGGACCAGAATCAACGCACTTAATCAACTTCAGGCGGCCCGGACTCATTAAAAATTGAAATCACTTTCGGGTGCACGGCGAAATGTCAACGCAAATTGCAGCTTATTTATCAGTCGGCACGCGTTTCAGCCTTCTCTCTTCGCTTTTGCTAGCTTTCCGAGTCGCAACTGGGCGTGGTTGTCATTTTAATTAGGGCAAGAAAAGAAAAACCATGAAAAAAGCTAGCACACCAAAAATAAAGTTTGCCAACTGTCCGGGAAAAAGGCGAGATTTATGGAGATCGGGAAATGAGTAAGGTTTTCAAGCTGTCTTAGATGCGAACTCCAATCATCTAGAAAACGAGTTGGTGAGTTGGCAGAACTGATTGATTTTTCGGCCTAATGCATCCATTCTATAAAAAATTAAGAGGGATTTACTTGGGCTCATTATGACATTGAGACACTAAACTAAACTAATCTCTTAGATATCAATGGCATAATGAGTTAACCGTAAAAATACTTAAAATTACCTATTCAGTAAACTAATAAAATACAATACAATTAATTACGCATAAATATAGTTTTCAAATTTTATGTTATTTTACCCTTGATTTATTTTCAACATGATACTTTCATCGAGTGTTTAAGGACTAATTAAATCGAATTATACTTTTAATTGTAGGCTTGTGAATTAAAAACTCTGATTGAAAACAAGCTTTTCTCGAATACAAAAGTTAAATTGACTCTGATAATTACCAAACGAATATAGTTAAAAGCTTTAAAGCTGCAAAACTACTTACAATTGCAATTTAAATTAAGTCGAGGGACAGCATATAAATAATATATAAGTGAATAATTGAAACAATATTTGAATTTGTTTAATGTTTTAATTTCATTATTGCTCTCTATTTAATCGATAGGCAATTGAAAATAACAATTAAGTTAAATGAATGCTCCTCCTTCTTCTGATTATCAGTCTTCAGCTGAAATTAAATCGAAAACTAAGTTGAGAAACTTTCTTTGTGAATATCATGATTGTTTTGCCATGAGGAGGTTTGAAGACGAAAATAAATTGCAAATATTCAGCATCCTTTGAGTTGTATTTTAAGCAACGGCGCTTATGCAAATTTATGACAAATTTATGAAAATTAAAACCGGTATGTATGTGCATGCCCAGTGTGTAATAGCTTTTGCAGTTTTTGTTGTTCTGTGGCAAAAGTGTCGACACAAAGGCGCCAAGTTGGCAGCTGCCAACACTGCGCATCAACACAACCGGGCCGAAAGGAAAGTGGCTAAAAGCAGGAGCTAAGGCTACGGCTACGGCAATATAATAATGGAAAAGCACAAAACCAGAAACTCACTTGCACACAATTGCATGGCACTTCAAGGAATAATCAATGTGCAAGATGCCCAGTTCGCCCTGGTTTTTCTATTTGCCACTGTCATCGCCCGGACCGACAATTCTTGATAATTTCTAGTCCCTGGGGCCCCTGAATTTATGCCCCTCTATTTATTATGATTATTTTATTGTGTTTATATTGTCCTAATGTTGCGCCAGCAAAAAAGTAAATATTGTTGCAGCAGCAAAATTTCCTTCGTAGACAGGAAAACAAAATGCATAAAATATATATACACCAACGTATACTGGATATTTTTCCATATGTGTATCTGTGTATTTAAGGGCTCTAAAGCGTACAAAATGCCACTTCTAGGCATTGCATTCTGTGCATTTCGTTTCCAGTCAAGTCTTCTGTTATTATTTATGCTTTTTAATTAAAAATTTAAACATTTAAGTGACATTTTAATGAGTTTCTTGCAGTGGGGTTCACACAGAGCACAGAAATAGCTATGCTCCAAAAAGCCAAGAGACCGAAATTTATTTTTGTGAAATATTTGAGAAATTTATATGTCAGCAGCGGAAATTGCTTGACATGAAAGCCTGCAAAAATTGCTCTGCTCACACATAGAAAATAGCAGTGGAATCGAGAAAAAATTTTGGGGGAAATGGAGAACGAGAAATGCCCATGCACAAAACAAAATTAATGAGCTGTTGGCTGCCTTTGAGCAAATCGCACAGGCAGGAAAAAAAATAAAGAAATGAGGGGAAAAACGAAAAGAAAATATCCCAACCAAAATGTGACGACGACGATGATGACGACAACGACGTTTGAGCTGCGGTTGGCGGAAACCGGAAACAGCATATATGACAACAGAACGGAAGGGATTTTTATACCCTTGCAGAGGGTATTATAATTTCAGTCAAAAGTTTGCAACGCAGTGAAGCAGACATTTCCGACCCTATAAAGTATATATATTCTTGATCAGCATCACCAGGAGAGTCGATCAAGCCATGTCCGTCTGTCCGTCCGTCTGTCCGTCCGTCTGTCCGTCTGTCCGTCTGTCCGTCTGTCCGTCCGTCCGTTTCTACGCAAACTAGTCCCTCAGTTTTAAAGCTATCTGCTTGAAACTTTCCCAAAAGTTGTCTTTCTATTGCAGGTAGTATATAAGTCGGAACGAGCCGGATCGGGCCACTATATCATATAGCTGCCATATAACTGAACGATCGGAAATGCCATAACTTTAGTGTTTTTCAAGTTAGCAAGTTAGGAAGTTCTATGGGTTTTATTTTTGGCTAATCAGTCTGACTTACCAAATTTCATAAGGATCGGACGACTATATCCTATAGCTGCCATATAACTGACTGATCGGAAATGCCATAACTTTGGTGTTTGTAAAGTTAGGAAGTTGGGATTATCTATGGGTTTTATTTTTGGCCAATCAATCCGACCTGCCAAATTTCATAAGGATCGGCCGACTATATCCTATAGCTGCCATATAACTGAACGATTGGAAATGACATAACTTTGGTGTTTTTAAAGTTAGGAAGTTGGGATTTTTTATGAGTATTAAGAATGCATCATATAAATAATTTTGGAGAATATAATTTACAGAATATTCTGCAAGGGTATATCAACTTCGGCTCTGCCCGAAGTTAGCTTTTCTTTCTTGTTCATATTCAATTGAGCTAAATGATTTATGTCTGTGAGTGGGTGTGTGTGTGTGTGATTCGACTGGCTGTACTTGTATGTGTGTGTCCAATCAGTGCGATGGACGAGTGTTTGTGAGCGGAACTCATTTGAATGCCGTTTGACTGCCTCGAATTTCGTTCGTTTGATCGCTGAAATGTTAGCTGAGGTTGTCGCTGCCAGTTTGATTAGTTGCATGCCCAAAAAAAAAGGGGACGAAAATAAAGAAAAATACGTAAAAGAGAGTGTAAAGGACGGAAAAGTGCAGAAGGAGCCGCAACATTTTAAACTGGGTCAGCTAGAAAAAAGCAAAGGGAGGAGCCCAAACCCTAAACCAAAACCAAACCAACTGGGTGCCATGCAACTTGAACAACTGTGTTGAGTGCCTCTTCTCAGCACCCCCCTCGTAAACCCCTTTCTGTCCAGTGCCATTTGCAGCATCCAGTTGCAGCTCCTCCACTGTCATCGCATAATGGCAGCCATGTTGGCTTACAAGCGACCACAAGCCCAGTCCGAAAAACTTAACACGTTTGTGGGCAGACAGTCAAGCGGAAATGTAGGTGCCGACTGGCTGATGGCAAAATCTAGCCATGAACAAGAAAGGAAAGCTAACTTCGGGCGGAGCCGAAGTTGATATACCCTTGCAGAATATTCTATAAATTATATTCTCCAAAATTATTCATATGATGCATTCTTAATACTCATAAAAAGTGCCAATTTCCTAACATTACAAACACCAAAGCTATTGCATTTCCGATCAATCAGTTATATGGCGGCTATAGGATATAGTCGTCCGATCCTTATGAAATTTGGTAGGTCGGATTGATTAGCCAAAAATAAGACCCATAAAAAATCCCAACTTCCTAACTTTAAAAACACCAAAGTTATGGCATTTCCGATCGTTCAGTTATAAGGCAGCTATATGATATAGTGGCCCGATCCGGCTCGTTCCGACTTATATACTACCTGCAATAGAAAGACAACTTTTGGGAAAGTTTCAAGCAGATAGCTTTAAAACTGAGGGACTAGTTTGCGTAGAAACGGACGGACAGACGGACAGACGGACGGACAGACGGACATGGCTAGATCGACTCTCCTGGTGATGCTGATCAAGAATATATATACTTTATAGGGTCGGAAATGTCTCCTTCACTGCGTTGCAAACTTTTGACTGAAATTATAATACCCTCTGCAAGGGTATAAAAATCTCTGACAGGAGTTGCCTTGGTCTTCAAGATTCCAAAAAGTGATTCAATGTTGCAGAGAAAAAAGTGGTTCTATAAAACTTCATTTTCAACAAAATCTTTACAGATAAATCTTTATAGTTATCTTTGAAAAATTAAATTTAAATCTTAAAAGAAACAGAATACTTCCATTCTGATTTTAATTTTTTCCTTTTCACATTACTTTACTTTAAGTCTCAACATTTGATTTTTAACTTTATTGACTGGCAAATAGCTGGCAATTCCGATGTGTTTTAGCTGACCGTAAAAATTTACACATATCGGAATATTAGGGCAACATCTGCTGTCGAAAGGCTGACATGGGGAATATCAAATGCAAAAACCGAAATCCCAACGATCCGACGGGAATGCAGCTCATTGATGGCCAATTTGCTTGGCCAATTGGTGGGGCGGAGCGCCGAAAGCTGCAATCGCAATTGCTGTTGGCCATTGGGGCCATTAATGCGGAAATGTTGCCAAAAACGACAGAGACCAGGCCAAGAGCGTTAGCCAGAGAGGTGGAAAGTGCTTAGGTTTATCCTCTTCATTTTGGCCAATGATGATAACTATTAAAGTCAATGGCATTTACTTCCAATAATTTTACCAGCTCTGCTAGCATTTTGCTTTTTTCCCCAAATAACCTTTGACATTCAATGGTGTTTGTTGTCGATGGTGATGATGTTGTTGTTGATGGGGAGATGGTGGCCCTACTGCTATTCGATTTTTAATTAGAAAGCAGTGCTAATAGAATTTTTAATTAAAATCGCTGGCCTGGCCCGAATGGGTGGCTTTTGTCTCTATCAGGAAGGACTGTGCTCCACTTTACTTTCCCTGTTGCTGGCTGACAACATGACACGCGCACAGGCCAAAATAAATGGCAACAACCATGTGACCCGCCTATTAATTAAAATTTTTGCTATTCAATAACAGACAACCCCCGTGGAGTTCAATGGTTACCACCGTGCACTGACAGAATTATGTGTTAATATTTAAAAATTGAAAAAGTAAATTAATAGTCACAGGAATTCACAGACAAAAGGATATGACTTACATCATAAATGTGAGTATTAACAAACTATTAAAACTAATTATTCATAAGTTAAATAAATACACTCTTCAATAAATTATTTTCGCAGGAAATAATGTGTAGTATTTATATCAGAAACTATTATTTGAAATCTCTTATTATGGTTAACACTCAGTTTATTTTATGGTAATAGTTTAAACATTTTAAGGATGATAACCGGAAATATTTAAAGGCAAAAAGGAAATGTCAAATTAGAGATTGAAAGAACTTTTGCCATAATAATTAGTGTGAATAAATAATATTTTTGCCTACAGAATTTTACACCAATATTAGGAAACAAATCATCAAGAATCAATTTCTTTCTTTTTATCCAATACTTTTTTGCCTCGGTGTGGCCTTCAAAATGTCAAACGGTGTCAATAATAATTTAAAACAAGAAAGAAAAGCTAACTTCGGGCGGAGCCGAAGTTGATATACCCTTGCAGAATACTCTGAAAATTATATTCTCCAAAATTATTCATATGCATTCTTAATACTCATCAAAAATCCCAACTTCCTAACTTTAAAAACACCAAAGTTATGGCATTTCCAATCGTTCAGTTATATGGCAGCTATAGGATATAGTCGGCCGATCCTTATGAAATTTAATAGGTAGGATTGATTGGCTAAAAATAAAACCCATAGAAAATCCCAACTTCCTAACTTAACAAACACCAAAGTTATGGCATTTCCGATCGTTCAGTTATATGGCAGCTATAAGATATAGTCGGCCGATTCTCATGAAATTCGGTAGGTCAGATTGATTGGCCAAAAATAAAACCTATAGAAAATCTCAACTTCCTAACTTAACAAACACCAAAGTTATGGCATTTCCGATCGTTCAGTTATATGGCAGCTATAAGATATAGTCGGCCGATTCTCATGAAATTCGGTAGGTCAGATTGATTGGCCAAAAATAAAACCTATTGAAAATCTCAACTTCCTAACTTTACAAACACCAAAGTTATGGCATTTCCGATCGTTCAGTTATATGACAGCTATAGGATATAGTCGTCCGATCCCGGCCGTTCCGACTTATATACTGCGTGCAAAGGAAAGAAGGGTGTGTGCAAAGTTTCAGTTCGATATCTTTAAAACTGAGAGACTAGTTCGCGTAGAAACAGACAGACGGACAGACAGACGGACAGACGGACAGACGGACAGACGGACAGACGGACAGACGGACAGACGGACATGGCTATATCAACTCAGGAGGTGATCCTGATCAAGAATATATATACTTTATAGGGTCGGAGATGTCTCCTTCACTGCGTTGCACACTTTTGACCAAAATTATAATACCCTCTGCAAGGGTATAATTAAAGGCGAGCGCAGCGAAATATGAAATATGAAAAATTGATCAGTGCGCCGCATGTTACTTTGAACCACCAGGATTGAACCGAGTGTCTGACGTGCTTAGCATTTAACATGACGACCGGGTCACGCATCTGCGGACCGCAATGCCGTTGACATTTGTCGGTTCTCAGGCGACTTTCCGGACTTTCGGGACTTACCTTGACGGGCGTGTAGGTGAGGGTGGAGCCCTGGGCGGAATGGGGCCGGAAACCACTCTGCGGCATGTCGAAGGTCTCCGCCGTGTTGTTGAAGGACCACTTGAAGTTCTCCGGCGGCGGAAAGGCATCCACTTCGCAAACGATTTCGGCCGCCTCGTTCCGCGCCACTCCATAGATTTTCTTTTGATCGGGTCGGCAAATTGGCTTATCTGTAGGGCGGAATCAGGGAAAACAGACGGTGAGTGCGGAGATCAAAAGAAAGTTGGCTGTAGTGCATTCTGCTGTTTGCATCTGCAGCTGGAATCAATAATCGCATCAAACTCTGGACGAAGGATTCTTTGTTTCACCCTCTGCCTCTTACAGGCTCAAAAGTCCCAAGTAGGAAAGTTCACCCTTTTGTGTGGCTGCCCCAGCGCCATTGTTGTCCATTCAAGCAGCAAACTAACAGAGCCGAAACGGGTGGATCAATAAGAAACGGCTTAGAGGGCTACTTTCGAAGGGCTAAATTACCTTTGCGCATCTTTAAGGTTAAATAAACTTTAAACCAATAGCTATTAAAATCCGTGACCTTTAGAATATACCACAGTTACCTCTACGCCAATATACCACAGTACCCTACGCCAATAAATACGGTTTCAAAATAATAAAAACCCTTTAAAATTGGGAATTATAAAAAATTAACTTTTTAGCAACAGACAAAATTTAAAAAAAACAACAAAAAAAACATGGATTTGTCTTTAAAAACTGCTTCTTACCAAGTAAAACCTTTTTGCATTCTTCAGTTCAAAATTCATTTAGTTTTATAAAACTACAAAACGAAGACCTGAATAAAAGAACAACTTTTGCCAGCGAAAACTTTTAGCAGAAGCGACGAGAAATGCAAGGAAAAGCCGAGTTGAGCAGGCCAGGGAATATTCAATTTTCTAATCCTTCGCCGGGGAAAATCTTTCAACTGTCTCTTGTCCCAGCCACGAAACTTGCGAAAGTTGCAAGTGGCGAATTTATTGTGCCATTTGACAACTGTCGATATTGCATGCCAAGCTGGGCAAGCCGTAAACAAATTTTTAACAAAGCTCGGGAAGCGGGGGAATACACAGTTGCCAGTTGGACACGGAGTTTTGTGGCCAGCGGAAGCTCTTTTTAAAACAAAAACCCGGCCAGCAAAGAACAAAAAATAGCAGTGGAAGTGATAAAAGGGAAATGGCACCGGAAAAAACCAAGGCATAAGGCCACAACAACAGACAAAGTGGTTAAAGGTCCTGCTGGCGAAAATGAATAGAAGGATCTCTGGCCTGCTAAATTGCTCGAAAAAGGCAAACTAATTAACCAAAGTTTGACTCGAGACAGGACCAAGTTCAGGAATCCTGCACAAATTGAGCAGAAGATTTGCGGTCCTGTCTTTCAAGAAGGGAAGGCTTCGCAACAAATTTAAGTTGAGCACCCAAACAGTTTGAAAAATATAGTTGGGGAAAATGATTTTTGTATACCCTTTATCTCATTTTATGTATTAAATTTGGTCGTCTAAATAAAAAAGAAAAAGAAGAAATTAAGCAAAAAAACAGTTCAAATACCTAAATAGTTGGTATTATCACAAAATATTTATTACTATGACTATTGAGTCTACTATACTGAATCGGATATTCCATAATTAGTTAGATACGGTTGCTTAAATTCCAAACTATCCAGGTTGGCGCCAAGCCAGAGAAAGTTCAAAGTGAGAGATTGCTGCTTGTGAATACACTATACTCCCTTTCGAGCTGTACACAGCTCAGCGGCACACAAAGGAGCATTCAAGCAGCGCACAATAATGGGGCGTATACGCAATAAAACTGCAAGAGGCCCGCACGAGCGCACAATGCCGGGAGTTCCCCGTTGAACCCCGGATTCACCGCTTCTCGCCATTCATCCTCATCTCTGGCCATACTCGAACACTCAATAATGCTCGTTTTTGTGTGTCAAAGGTCCACTCGAGAAACCAAACAGCAGCAGCAGGAGCTCTGAAACCGAAGAAGGATTTCAGTGGGTGGTTTTGGACCAGAATTCGATTTTCTATTTAAGCCTTCGCCGCAGCATTCGTTAATGGCCCGAACTCAGCCGTTCGATAGCGTTTTTATGGGTCAGCCAACACAATACGCGGCACACAATGGGGGTGTGTGTGTGTGTGTGTGTGTGTGTGCTGAGGAGCCACAAATCAACATATCCCGCAAACATCCACTAATCGCGATACTCACACATCACTTTCAGCTCGACCACATTGGAGTCTCCATCGCCCTCCACATTCGAGGCGGTGCAGGTGTAGTTACCCGCCTGGTGACGAGTGACTCCCTGGAGCGCCAGATCTCCGCTGCTGACAATCACGCCCGCTCGCTGGTTGTGCTGGATGATTTGGTGCTGCAATTGGCAGGAAAAGGTCGTTATTAAGAGGAAACATGAGCAAATTAGAGACTGAAAGGCACAGCTTAAGAGAGGTCAAAGCTAATTAGATTTTATTCAGCTCCCTACCAATTATATTCACTTGCATTTAATACCTCACAAGGGCATTAAGATTTGATTAACTGAATGTGTTTATTTCTGGATTTATTATATTATTTTACAACTTTTTCAGAGTGGCTTCAATAATTGTTTCAATATTGTCTAAAGAATGTTGTTAATTTTTCATAAGAGTGACACATGTTTCTTGTTAAGGGTTGTGTAATCTTATTTATATGAACGAGTTCAATTTTCTTCCCCTTTCGATGCTTTCATCTTAAATTTATCTTTAGGTCTCCTTTAAAATTTAGTTTGCCCAGCCAGCATTTATTGACTTATATGCCTTGGATACAAGGTCACCTATTTGCACACTTTCCGCTCCCCGGAAAAGCACTCATAAATGCGCGCATCACTGAACTCGCAGCTTCATTAAGGAGCTGCGCCTTGGATGGCTACGTGCCTGGCATCGATACTGAAAAATCAGCCGATATTTACTTTAAGTTTTCCCTTAAACACACACTCGCGTGGGGCCACCCACATAGAGGCCTTCACACCCAAATGCTTACGGAGGCTTGACCTTCTTGCCGCCTTTCCCGCACTTTCGCTCTCATTTTGAAATAATGCTCGAAGCCTGATGTTCGCCTTTTGGTTTTGTAGCCTTTTCCCCAACAGGCCGGCACTCGACAACATTTTGACGCATTTCCCCAGAGCCTTGTGCCATTTAGCAGCAAAACAAATTCGCACTTTGCCCGAGCTCAGCAAACAAACAAGCGGTGGGCGGCGGGAAAGGGGCGTGGCAACAATGAAAGCATTGAAATAAATAGAAATAGAAATAAAAATGTGTATAAATATGGTCGACAAAAGTCAAAAAGCCAGCGCCAGCCGAACAAAGCCTCAACGACCTTAGCACACATCCATACTGAGATGCCTATATCTGGATGTGTGTGCAAATAAATAGAAACAATGCAGCCAGGCAACCCAACACTTAGATAATAGTGTTGTTAGCTACACTTCAAAAAATTGACAAAACGAAACCTTTTTTAGCTAAATAAAAAGTATGTTTGATTTTAAAAATATTAATATCACTTTTAATAAATATTTAATATCAATGTAATAAAAAAAACGATATATAACATTTAAAATTAATAAACAAAAAGGTTTGTTTGACTCAAATTTTGATAATTACTTGTAGGTTATTTTCAAAGTAAGTAGCATTTCCATAGCAGAATATTATAAAAACATACACACTTATGCTATTTCGAAGTGTATATAATAGTTCATGAGAAGTAGAACGTGCTACAGTTTATATCCGAATGCATTGGGAATGGGTCGTAGATCCTGGAAACACCAAGCCGCGTCTTTTGTTTGGTGGCCCTTTCCATTGTGCAGATGTAAACAATTATTTAGATGGTTAGACAATCGCCGAATGCCAATGACAATATTTGCCCACAAGTCACATTCCGGCTATTGAATTCCATTTGATTTGAGGCAGAATGATTGATACCATCGACAAAGTGTCAGCGCCATCGGAAACCAGATTGCCGATACTGATGTATCCGTTACATATGCAGTGATTAGTCGCTATTAGCATTTCTCTCGACTTGTTTAAAGATCCTTAAAGTGCAGAAAAGCCCCAAAGGCATTGGTGTGCCCACCCCGGCAAAGGACCTTTCTCGTTTTCCGCACAGCCTCAATTCCCGTAGGGTTAACTTAAATAGCCCAAAAGGGAAAGGGAACGAACTGTGGCTTGGCTCAGCGACCTTGTTGTCATAAAACAAATAAAAATGTCGCCATGCATATACGAAAAGTAAATAAAGTTCAAGGTTGTCGGCAGCCCAAAAAAAAAAAAAGAAAAAAAGCGAACCAAAAAGTGTAAGCAAAGGCAAACAGAAGGTAGGCCTGCAAAGCCGTTACGCCCCAGTGGGCGTTGAGGATTATTTCAAATAGTTCGGGGCACATCCGCTGCAGAATTTCCGCTCGAGGTCACCACCCCCTCCCCCCGACGGCACCCACTTCCCGCTGACTTGATGATGTCTGCACAACCCTTTAGTGCCCCTCAATGCTAATGGCGCATTTTATGCGTTGCCATTTCTGTTTGTCTGTCTCTCGGCCGTGTTTTCGACTTGTTTGCCTGCCACTCCTCAAGCGCCAAGAGCCCTGGGCCACAATCACAACCCACGCCGCCCCTCGTGTTCGTCTGTCGTGGATGTTTGTTCCGACTATAAATACCCAATTAGTGTCCGTAATTTATCTGATGGCCCGGTCTGATTGAGTTGATTTGGTTTAGCCGTTCCCTGGGCACTTCTTACGAGGCTGCTCTTCTTTAAAGTTTTTCAAAAGAACTGTGCGTTAGGTCTAAGGCCCTTTTTCGAGTGCGCTAATTTAATTTTTTATGCGCCCTTAAAATTTAAAAATGTAAAACTATTTACATTCATTTATCATGATATTTGTCTAAACTTTATCAGCTGAACTTTCCACTAAACATTTTTTTTAATTGTATGCCACAGCAATCTCTTCAAATATAAAATACAAAAACAATTGTAAATAATTCTGGCGAAATAAAAATATATATTTTTAGGGAGGCTTTAAATTACTTAAAATAAATTGAAGCTACAATTTCAAAATTTATAAAATGAAATTGTAAATCGAGTTTTAACTAATAAACAAAAAAATAAAAAAATATTATTCAATTATCCGTTTTATTTTATTGAAATGGGTCTGCTAACCTGATATTTGCAGTTGAGAGTTCAAAATGGGAATGAAAACATTTATTTAAATCAATGCAAATTTGCAACTGCCTTTATGGTCCAACCAAGCATTTCCATTTGTCTGGTGGAACTATGTAAATATTCATGCTCAAGTTGCTGGAAAACTCTAAAGTCGTTTCCACCGACTTTGTTCTCTAATCAAATTTTCCGGCTATGTTTGCTTTTTCTGCGGTTCCTGACGCAACTCAGATAAATGCGAGTGTGTGGGCCAAATAACTTTTACTGCCAAAAGGATTCGGATTCATTCGGAGCAAACTGGTTGCTCTGGCAACGATTCCATCAAAGTTCTGCTCCTTCTTCGTCTATATGTTGTTGTTAATGAACATGTAAAACTTTTACTCGCACGCATATAGACACGCGTTGGAGAACTTTCTCCCTTGTGAGTGTGTGTGTTTGTGTGTGCAAGTTTAATAAAACTAATTGTTAATTTAATTTGCCAGCTCGTCGTTAATTGTCAGCTTGTCTAATTGAATAATAACAGACGAAGACAAGTTGCCTGCGTTCCAGTTTCGCCCTACGGCTGTTCAGCCAAGAAGAATGGTTCAAACCGAATCGATGTGGTGGCAAAACAAAAATTAATTTACTTGTTAACTGGATGCAACCGAGTTGATATAACTTGATTTGACTTTTAATTGCATTTGCAGGTTGCACTGTCACTGTTGCCAATTAACAATTGACTTTTAATGAACGCCCGACTTGGCTTCTTCGCCTTCACTTCGTCCAAGTCATTTGCAATTTTCCGCATGGCCTTGAACTCATTACGCATACGCCATGTGCACAGCTCGACCAAGTGTGGCTGTCTGTCTAACCCCTCCGCCTTTCACCCTGTTTCACTATTTTCACAGTGTGTGTTTGGCTTAGTTTCGTATCCATTTCATTTCCATTTTTGTACTGCCGCAGTGAACTTTTATTGTTATGACACTCGGCTAAGGCGAAAAGTTAGAGGGCAGAGGGAAAAGTGTAGAGGATTTCACGCTGAGCTGGATAAATGTAAGTGACGATTGCCAACTAACTAACTAACTGAGCTGCTGTCGCTTTCTGGCTTGTTAGCCAGCCAGACATATTCTGTGTGCCGTAAAAGCGGGTATTACGCATTGTTTTTAAAGTTTACTGAGGATAAAACACATTGTAGGTATTACTAGCTTTGAATGGCTCAACTTTATAGCTGACAAAGCATAAAGTAATAAAAAGCATATCAAAGTCTTAGGTATTTAAAAATATTACATATCTAAATTTTAAATAAATAGAAAACAAATTGACCATCTTCTGGAATATTATAATAAATCCGACTTTAAAATTAGAGGAGTTATAACTACAACATCTGCAAGAGTAGTTGAGTTTCGGCTTAGAGTTAAATTTCTTTTGTAATTTCTGTTGTCAGTTCATTTGCATTTAACATTCACTTCTAAAGCTCATTGATTTTACCCCATCCCCCTCTCTGCCTTTAACTTTCCCCATCCCGTCTGTATCCCCTATATAATTAGCATTTTGTTCGATGCAAGATAGACCTTAATGGAAATAGCACTCGAACCAAAACAGTCCCATTGTCTGTCGGGTAAATTATTATTTCATATAAAGTTTTTATCTACCTACCCTCTGGCCTGCGCTCATGTCTTGTGGAAGTTCTTTTGTACTAAATATACGTCCTTTGGCGCCCCCTACTACGAAAAAGTTTTTGGTCGTCTTCGAGTATTTGTATTTCCTTATTGTTGTTTTCGGTAAAAGTTATGACTAAGTTGTTGGTTTTGCTGTTGCCGTTGTTTAGCTTAGCTCTTTGTTTGGCCATGTACTTCATTGTGAATGAATTCAATTAGCATTCATATTATTCATACACTTGATTCGTTTCTTGTTCGGCATTGAATAACATTTATTTGGCAGCCATTGTTGTTGCTGTGGTGAGAGTTTTTTGTGCTGCCACTAATAAACAAATGATTTGCCTTGTAAACTTGTACGGACTCCCGAAATTCTCCCCATACCAAAGCCCTGTCTTATGCCAGCCACTTGACTCAATTGCCTTAAAATAATTGGCCAATAATTCAGTAAAAATGACCACTTAATTTCGGTTTCATAATAATTTAGCCAGGCGGTGGCTCGTGTGTGAGAGAAGCACGCCAATGTCTTGGGAATTGCCGGAAGTTTGGCAATTGTACGCTCAATTGCCTTGAGTGCAACATTTGAAGTATGTTTGAAGGTCAATACACAGAGAAAAAGATAAATAAAATATTTACATGGAACTTATATACCTTTAATATATTTATATAAATATAGGATATTAAGGTTGTTTTAATTCGAATTAAATAAAATAGCAAACACTTCATTCTTTGTTTAAAGAACATTTTTCAATTCTTATGTATATCAAACATATATCTTAACATTGTTTCTCTGTGTATCTAAGCCTGCCTTTTTTGGAAAAGACATCTAAACTTGATGGCCAAAAATAATATATTTTATGTGACCTAAAGAGGTATTTTTGCTAAAAGTTTACTTTACACTTTAGACCACACTCTTCTTCGCTTTTACTTTGTGTTTGTCTCAATAAAAAGAGCTCTTATATTTGAAAGAGCCCTTCATAAATATTGCAAGTCAAGGGAAGTTTTTTATTTGGTCACTTACATTATGCTTCCATACAACTTTATAAGCAGCCGGATTTGCATGCACTTTACACTCGAAGTAAACGTCATCGCCTTCCTCGATATCCTCCGGATTTAGATTGGAGCCCAAGTCCAGCTGCAAGGTGGGAATGACTGCAAAGAAAGTGGGAAAAAAAAACAAAACACTGGATGAGCATTGTATTCAATTGGCTTAGGCTGAGACTTAGACTTGGATTGGGAGTGGTATTCAGTCGGAGGAAAGTCCACCAAACGTAATTTGCTGTTTTGGGCAATCCTTCAACTCGAGCCCAAGAAAGGCATGAAATGGGCGGAAAAAGGGGGTTAATCCGGGCTTATCCGTGATTAGTGTCGCTTCGTCTTCGCCTTCTATCTATGTTTTTCTACCGCCCCTCGGCTCTTCGCCACCTTCCACTTGTTTATTATTATTTTGCACATTGTTTTTGGCAACTTTACCTACTCGTAGTTTTGGTCTGGTGTCTCTGTGTGCTTAGTGTTTATGCCTTTTTCTTTTCCGCTTTCTTGGGTGGCACGTTCTATAAGCAAGTTTCTTTAAGCCGATTTCGTCTTTTCGCAAAGACTTGTTAATGAAAATGAAAAGTGCTTTAGCACACAGCATCTCAGAAATGGAAAGAGAATGGACGAAAACCGTCTGAATGGGGAGGGGAGCGGGGGTGGCAAGGACAATGAGGACAGGAAGAACGAGTCAGAGCAGTTTGCATAATTTAAAGACCTTTCCCACTGCCCCAGCATCCCCCTTTGCCCCACTCATTGTGTCTATCTTTTTCCCGCTCAACAAGTTCATTAGCGATGACTTTAAGCCGGCACAGAAAACTAAGCAGAAACGAAGGGACAATGGAAATAAAGGATGTGCACTTGGCAAAACAAGATTGTTTATTAAATATTTCAGTTTTAATTTTCAGAATTTGGAAAGTGTTTTTATATATGTTGCTTTTTATTTTGTTTAGTAAATTATGGTTATGCCAACGTTTTTATCTTGTATTTTTAAAAGATGTTAGTTTGAAGAAGGTATAAGCATAGTTTTTCAAAGGAAGAATATTTTAATAATTTTAATATAATCCAAATTTATAAAACCCGCATTTTTTTCATCTGCATAATGACAGTTAGACATCCTACGAAGGAAACTCCAAGTGGCTGCCAGGCCACACTGTTGCGGTTAGGATGGGCTTAAGTGGTAATAACTGTCACTGGCCAAGCTGGCCAACTACGTCTGGCTAATGCATTTTATGGTCCTCCATCTCGGTGACTCCCTGACCCATCCCACCCACATGTCCCCCGTGGAGCGAATGTCCCGAAAACGAGAGGAAAAACCAAAGCAAGCCCATCCCAGTCGTAACTGCAGCTTAACGTAACGACTTTTGAGTGCCAGTGGCACATTATGCTTTAGCTGCAGTTGCAATACGAAGGACTGCATCTGTGTGTTTACCAGTGTGTGGGTGGTTGTATATGAGTGTGGGTGAGGTCTGTCATTGTCTATTGCACAAAGTTGAACCAGTCCTCGTTAGCAGTCCTTAAATTGATTCCACTAGCCTCCACTGCCATATAAATTGCATTAAGCTTAGAGCTTATTTTCCTCTTCCTATTCTTTTATATCCTTCATGGGGGTAATTCAGTTATATCGAAAAGTTTACAATTCATTTAGATCCAATAAATGATTGGGAAACTATTTAATAAAGCCACAAAAATGTAAATCCTAAAAAAAATGCAATAGTATTTTTAGCACTTTTTGTTAACACAATTTATTTTTATAAATTGTATATTATTTAATTATGTCATTTTGAAAAATAATTGTTTAAGTAAGATAAAATTGTCCCCCTTTAATCCAAACCCTTAATTTCTTATCTAGTCCATAATTTTGTTTAATCAAAAAATCTGCCTCGTCATTATGTTTATTGCGGATATGACTTTAACTTTTGTGGGCCTGTCGTTTCCTGTTGATTTCATTTTGGGAAGCCTAACCTGAGTTGATTGTCTGGAAAATAAGAGGTCTGCCTGCGCTGAGGTGATCGGATTAAGATATTAGAGATAACTTTTTTACGGCCCCGGCTAAATGTGATGTAATATAATGAGAGAATTATTGGCAGCTTCAACTTCAACCTGCCCCATCTCAAGTCTGTTAGCAGACGACATTGCATCAACTTTTCAATTTACCCCCGACGCAAGAGGCAAACAAAGAACGCGCTTAAAAAAGACACAAAATCTTTTCGTGGAAACGCGGAAGGTCGAGGCGGGAAATATGAAATCTCAGGAAGTGTCAGGAGAAGGAAAACGGAGGGGGACCAAAATATTTTAAGCACGCTATAAACATGTAAATGAGCATGGAAATTGAAATTGTTATCTAATTTTTTATATCAGCGCCCGCGCAGAAGCTGTGCCCTACTCTTTTGCGACAAGACAGGACCACACTGAGAAAAAAAGCTTACAATAAAGTCAAAAACAAAGATTGTATTTAACGGAATTTTATGTCATTTAAATAATGACTGTGAAAGAGAAGTTAACTTTTTAATGTACTATATTTTTATATTTCTGTATTTAAATACATCATAAAAATATTTAATAGGAGAGTTTTTTTAATAAGAAAAAAAATGTGGGACTCTGATTTCACCCCAGCCGTTTCTCTCAGTGCATCATCTGCAGCACAACGGGGAAGCATCCCCATCATCGCGGCAGCCACCGAAAGGAGTAAAAGTTTCAATGGCATTGGGGAACAACGAGGCGGCAAGCTTTTTAGATAATAGACGTGGCAACTGTTTGCCCAAGACGCTGTCGTCACAGCCCAGAAGACGAGGACACGAGACCCCAGGACTATTGAAACATTAAGGGTTTTACGCGCATATGTGTGGTGTGTGGGTGTGGCTTGAAGTGAGCTTTCCGGCTTGTCGTATAGTGTGTGTGGTTGTGCACAACTTTCTTGGCCGCGCGCGTTTTTAATATTTTGCCATAGAAATTTTATTAACAAACTTTACCCTCAGCACATTGTTGACGCGGCCCATAAAACAAACGTTTGACATACGAGCCATTGGAACGCAAAAAGAAAAAATTGAATGTATTATGTAAGGCCCGCCAATATTTGGAACAGAGTTCCGAAATACCGCCTCCCGCCCCCCTGTCACTATGGCATTGGTATGCAAATCAGTATTGATTCCCCGAAGGACATGGGCGATAAGCGGTTGACATAGTTTATGGGTTCGCACGAGAACCAGAACGAGGGCCCATCGATGGTTTATGGGGCACTCATAAAGCAGCGGCATATGTCAAAACGGGGTGTTATTAAAGCGGAGCGGGTCGTCTGTTCCTGGTACAGAAAATGTTCCGGAAGAACTGTTGACAATGGTTTTGATTGATTTCAAAACTAAAAGGGGAGTTATATAGGTTACCCTAATCTAGAAATTAGTCAAAAGCAACATAAAAAGTTACAAGTAAAATTGAACCTCATTTTCTCTTTATTTCCTTACTTGGTTTTCATGTTTTATTAAATATTTATAGAACTAAAACAAAAGCTTGAATATATATTATTTTTTTATCGCGTTTAAAATTTGTACTCAAATATCAAGCTCTCATATTTTTACTTTTTTTAATAAATGCAGGATGTATAACTTATTTTCATTTAAAAATGTATTTGTTTACTAATTTCGTAAAAACCCTTATCGAAACGTTTTAGCATACATTATTAAGTGTATGAGAAATGTATATATATTTTATACTTACAGAAAACATTCAATTTCATGGCCGTTTCTCGAATTCCATTGCGAACGAGCTCATTGGTTGCCCGACAGGACAAAGCCTTGCCGTGATCTTCTCTTGTGGGTGTGATCGATAGCACCGAAGTGCTCACATTGCCATCCTCCGAGACCTTTTGTAGAAATAATAAGTTAAATATATAACAAAAATTTAAAAAATATTTGCTAATTTACCTTCTGACTGTGGCCGAGTAGTTCGAGATTGCCCATCCACCAGGTAATCTTGGCCGGCGGCCTTGATCCAATCGCCTGGCATTCGATCTCGTACTTTCGATCTGCTGACATCGGCTGGTTGTTAAAGCTGATTTCCACCAGAAGAGGCCGCACTGCAATGCAAACAGTTTGTTTATAAACGCACATTAATTTCCATCCTTAATTTATTTGCTTAAATGTCATTTATGGTTGGTTTCTGCCCTCCTCCCCTGACACTTTTTTGGTTTTGTTTCTCGCTTTCTCCATTTTGTTTGGTGCGACAGCAGCTTTTTTGTTGATTTATTCAAATTGTGTGTGAAAAATCGAAATCGAAATGTAAATGACAGCCAATGCAATTAAAATTAATTGCAACAAATTACGATAGCCACCAGCAACAGAAATTGCTGCAAGAACAACTGGGGAAGTGCAACAATGTTGAGCATAGGGCAGCAAATATTTATGTTTTTCATAAAGGGACCCATTATATGAAATGATAAATGTCAGACGAACAAGGCAAAGGCAAAGGAACTGACACGAATCGAGGAAAAGCATCAGCAATTTTTGTCCATATTTCCAACACAAATTATATATTTATTTTTACAGAAAAACAGCGAATACTTGATAAAAAGTTAATCATTCAGGGTAACAATTATAATTGCGAAAAATTCTCATTCAGTTTTTTCGTTCCGCTTGTTCTATTTCATCGAAAACTTTATAAAAAGAAGCTAAACGGGAAAATATTGTTTCCGCATTGCGAAGGATGACTATTTATGGCCAATTGGCATAGGCTATTGTTCGATTGGAAGATCACAAACAATGCATTAAATTTCAGCCAATAAATATTCATGCAATTACATTTATGTAATTTGAATATTTGTTAATATTTATGCTGACAGCAATTTGTTTACCCACTAAATTGAAAATTGGCCAAACAAATAAACAATAACAAACATATTTTTTTCCGTCACCTAAATATGGTCACGTAACGCTTCGGAGTTCAGGTTCATTATCAGCATTACACAATTTCGCATCGTTATCGATGGAATTGTTTGTGTGTGTTTCACCTATAGTTTTTTGCACTTTCGTGCATTCATGGAAAATTATAAATTACGCCCTTTGGTTTTCAAGTGGAAAATGATTACAAATATTAAAATATCGTTTGATAAGCGAATTATTCTTTTAAATGAATATTTACGGAATGCATTTTCCTCATTTAAAATCTCTATTGTCTATTCAATTTTCTTATTAGCTTAAAGATTCACAAAACAGGGAAATAAACTGATGAAAGGGTATACTTTTCCAGATACCTTTAATAATGTATTCATACATTTCCTGCAATTTAACAAGTTAAGCCAACTGTTGTTACTTTTTTCAGTTGTTGTTACATTTGCTGCGGTTGGCCGCACATTTTATGCGTTAATTTAAAGGCGTGACATTTCAGTTAAGCCCAAATGCGATAATAAAAAAGAAAAACCAAAAGAGTGGCAGAGAAAGGGAGGTGCATGCAACTATCTACAATTTTATTTATTTCAATGCCATTTTTTTCCCTTTGTTTTCTCCTGCATACATTACAATATTATTCCACTTTTTAATTGTTTTCGTAGGCATTGAACAGGTTTCGATGCGTTTGTTGTTGCTGCTGCAGCAGCGCTTTATTGTAATTAAATTAATTATGCACATTTGCATTGGAAAATCATTTAAATGTTTAATTAAACGCACTACACCAGCGAGCATAGAAGACCTGGCCCCAAAGGCCCTGAACTGCGACCAATTATGCAAACAGATCCAATAAATTTTTAAAGCTACATTTTCTGCAGTAATATCCAAAATAAAAGAAGTGTCAATTTTGTGATGTGATTGCCTCTTATATTTTTGATTGGAATTGGAACCATGGGGAAACCTAAGCCAGAACTGCAACGAAATTAATGAATACAGAGGGAACGCTTTAATTCAATTAAATGTTGCATTTCGGCTTTGACCAGCCCTTTTGGGGCCTTAAATTGTGTGCTAATGAGGAACTCTCATAATTGTTTTGTGTGAGGGACTGAGTCTCGTGACAGGCGTAATCTAATTGTTAGTGGCCATAAAATTAACTAATTAAGGTCGTACTTATTATACAACTGCCCTGTTCCCCATGCTCCTATTCTCTCATTACACGCGAAGCTTACCAAAAACAACAGAATTTCTGTAAAGGGAAAGTGAAAAAACCTGGTTAAGTTTTCTACCACTACCTTCATTTCAAGGTCATTTGTTAAACGCGGTAAGAAACTGTGGCCACATTAATTGACCAAGTTATAGAAATTCCAACGCCTCATCTTAAGCTGTTCTTATTGGCGTGTTAACTTTTATGTCCATATTCTTATGCTCTTCCTTAGTGCCAGTATTTTGGCCAACTCAAGGCAATAATATCAAATATGCGCATCACCAGCTGCTGTCGCTGGAAATCTACATTATTTTTGGGGTACTGGGAACCTAAGTAGGAATTGACGTCCAATTGCTTTGGCATTTTGAGAGCCATGACAGACGCGCCAAAGTGCCATAAAATTCTATGGCCAATCTTTGGCTGTTAGCGCAATGTCATGGGCCTAATAACCGAGCATCCAACAAAATATTAGATGAAAGGAGAACAAGGAGAGGTGGCAGGAACTTAAAGATCATAACTGGTTTTCGTCGGGATAATACTATAAATATTTTTAAAATAAAAACATGACTTCTTCAGATCGTTGGAGATTTTAGATTATAGGGCTATACGAAAATAAAGTGATTGATAATTAATTGATAAGGATACTATAATGACCTTTTATTTCGTTTTCGTTAAGGATGTTTTTATATCTGATGGTTGGAATTGCAATTTATTTATAATGCTCTCCCTTAATAAAGCTGACAGAATTTGTAAATATATTTCAGTCGCAGCAAATAAACTCGCAGCTAACAGCTTTTCAGGACACAATTCTCTCAACCACTCACACTCACTCTCGAAATTGGCAACAATTTAATTCAATTTAACAATTTGCACTACTGCTGCCCGTGAAAAGCGTACAAAAGAGGCATTTAAAAAAATTTCACAAAATAATAAATCCACTGGGGTCATGCACAGTCCACTAACCTGACTGAAACTTCTACATTTAAAAAAAAAACAAAAAAAAAGGAGAGTTTGATATGATGTTGGGGCGAACAATATGTGCCAGGTCAGAGGCCATAGTAGGTAGGATAAGTTACGCACAGGAATTTCTGTTTTCCCTATTCAGTGTATACTTTTTATTTGGGCATTCGGGTATCGCATGCAATGTTGCTGCTGTTGCCGTTTGCATTTTGTTATATTTGCATAAGCCATTTTATTATCTATTTTTTCCTGCTCAGCCTCCCTGGGTTCTTCTCTACTTTTTTTGGGGTGGCTGCTGGTTCGTTTTTATCTGCACAGCTATTTGTTAAAACTTTTATCGCAACGCTTAAAACCGAACAACAAAAGCAAGAACTCAGGATCAGAAAAACTGAAATAAATACAATAAATAAATAAATTGTTTGGCAAAACGTTTTTAGCACCATATTTGGGTCACTTAAACTCGTTTCAATGCAGTGGGCCTGCAATTTACTATAAAGTCATAAGACGCTAGAAGGAATTTAAAATCTAAATGAAAACACCTTCTGATTTGAGAAAGAAAAATAAAACTTTGATTTGGTAAATTCTTTAAAAGCAGGCACTAGATTTTAAGCTTTAATATCAAGACACTAAATTCAGTGGTTGATGTTTAATTATATTTTACCAATATAGCAGTTTTATACTCACGGTAGAGCTCGATAGTTATGTTGGTGGCCACATATTTCTTGTGGAAATTGCTGGCCTGGCAGGTGTAGACCGCATGCTGGTGGATTCGTGACAGGTTGCGAACCACCAGTTTGCTGTTGATGGCCCCATCGTATGTGTAATCGACAACGCTGTTCTGCAGCTGCCCATTCATCAGCCAGATGACAGTCGGCGGTGGAGACCCTGCAAAAAGAAGGAATATATTGTAAACAAGAGATGCTGGGAAAATCGTTTCAAACTGGTATTTATAAATTAATCTTCAAATAATCCATTTAATATTGTATTTTGCGAGTTATGGTAAGCTATTTGTATTCTTCAGATACTGGACAATATGGGGACAAGACTTACTGGGCACTAGTTACTTTTCAAGCTCTCCATTACCTGGATTGAAGTGCCCGTTATAATCTATCCTTGGAACCTCTAATTTAGTTGGCTGGTGGGGCATGTTAACTAGCCACCATGGTGGTGCAATTGCTGAGGAGTGGGCTCCACTTAAATCAGCACACAGACGCACAGCCACATTACTCATACGCAGCGTGCGGCACTTGGCCCCTTTTAACGACTTCAACTTAATCAAGCGCTGAAATTAGCTTTTGTGTGCGTATATGAGCGCACATTAATTTAATAGCAACGGGTGGTCGGTCACTCTCTCAAAGGAGAGCTCATAATACACTGTGAACAAATAATAAATCTAATGTGCAGCTTAAAACAATTACACAGGGTGTACATTATTCAGTGTGGCATATTTTAAATTCCATTGCACTTAGCTAATCTACAATAAATAACCAGAGTTTTCTAAACTTTTCTGTCAGTGTCGTGCGTGGAAACAAATAAATTCTCTGACATGCTTGTTGTATATTTTTCTATTATTACATAGTTATTACGCAAAATGCTTGATGAGTAGCCATAAAAAGCAATGCGACTGAACAAGTACCATTAAATCCACCTGGAAATTCACTAAAACTAAGCCACGGATGGGCCAAAAACTGCACTTGATATGTTTGAAAAATGTGTCGCCCAGGCATATATAGATTTTCATATATGTAGACGGAAATACAGAGAGGTAAACGCACATTAATTTGATTAATAACTGCCATTTGGTAGAGTTTTATGTTGTTTATGAAAATATTTCACATACTAGCTCTGTGTGTGTGTTTGTGCTGGAGTAGATTAGCGCATGTGTAGCAAGGCGGCTTAATGGTTGCCAGTGATTTATTGGCCTCTTCTCCAACAGAAACACAATGCAAAAATCTAGCAAAAAACAATTGGAGAGCCAGAGAGAAACGCCAGTTAAAATTATGATTTGGCAATGCAATTGTTGCTATTTTTTCCGCACTTAAAGTCAGAATTTGTATTTTTTGACAATTTATCTGACTCTTGCTTTCACTTTAAAGCGCACACCAAGATTGCTTTAAGGCTCGGGTGAAGTCTACTTTTTTTAATGTCAACATAAGGTGGCACAGCCAACGCAAACTCTCTTACACACACACACACACCTGAAGCTGACTTGCATTTACTCCGCACAAAAACACACATAAAGTTTGCACTAGTTTTTTACTCTTTCTCCTTGGACTTTTTTATTTTAGCCTGCCTTACATACCCTTACCAAAAGCGATTCCCAAATGTGTGCCAGGGTCACAATAAAATTCTTACTTTTTACTGGATTAAACTTATTGTGCCGTTAACAAATATTTTAGCTTAAACCTAAATACATAGGAGGTTTTGATTTCTATAGCTCTTTCTATAATAATAGAAATATTAAATGATTAGGAGCTTTATGTATTTTAGTTTACATTAAACTTTTTAATGTATCTTTCAACACAACTGTTGTAGTTAATACGATCACTACATAAACCTACTAAAGAGTATTTTGGCCAACATTCCTGAAAGAAGCACGCTCCTTTCTTTTATTTTCTTTTGCTTTTTTGCCAAGTGCTTTGCCATTTTTAGAGCAGGCATCAGAAAACGGGTTTTTGTGCCAGGCAGCAGAAAAGCAGTAGCCGTAGTGGCAAGAGCGACATTAGCATTTCTTTGCCATGTCCACCTGGCGGGAGTGCACCTGCCCACCTTCCCACCTAACCACCACCCACATCCACACCCACTTCCTAATGAGCAGCAGCATTCAAATGCGTGCCAGTTTTCAGCGTTTCCTTTTGGCGGAGACTTAAAGCCGCTGCCAGCCAAGTCCGACTCACTTATGCACTTTTGCACACACGTTACCAGAGCTCAAAGAGTCCATATTTCTGGCTTCGTATTGTTCTGTTCACCGACATTATACAGAAATGCACAGCGAAAGGAAAGTGCCACCAAAAATGCCTTCCAGCTAATGTATGCCACTTAATATGGCCAAATATTTATATCAAATATTTTACATAATAGTCAATGAATAAAAAAATTACTATAATGTCTTTTAATTATGAAAAAACTAATGATAAAAAATACATCAATTATGTTGTAATTTGATACTATTTGTTTGATTTATGATAATTAATCTATCTGTCTTTAATTAATCAAAAAGTGTCATTAATATGGACACATTTTAAAACAAATTTGTATTGCTTTTTTTGTATGGTTTTTTGATTGTAAATGAAATTAAAAACTTAGAATGAAAAACTGCTGGTGATACTGTTTATTTAGTTTGTTCTCTGTGTAGAATAAACAAATGAGAGCCAGAGACACACCCTCCAACATACACATGAAAACTTAGACCATGTGCTTTAGTTATGCAATGCTGAAATATTTGCTTGTTTAGTTTTGCATATCTGTACATCTCCTGCATCTGTTTTGGCTTTGGATTTGTCTCGGGTGAAACAGATACACTGCTCGAGTGCGGAGAAGGGACCACGCAAACAAAGCTCTTAAGAAATAGAAGAAACAGCAGCAAAATTTAGGACTCATGATAGTAACAAAAAAAAGTAAAAGGAGGAAACTCTGCCATGCCACATAAATATATTTTATGTTGTTGTCTTTGTACACTTTCTGTTTATTCAGTTCGCATTCACTCTGACTCTCTTTCTCCCTTTATTCCTTTGTGTGCTCTTTGGCATTTGACCTTTTGTCCAGTGAGGAAGCTGTAAAATAAATTTAAGGCTTGCCGGCTTCGAGGGTCCTTTTAAAGAACAACACTCAATTGTCATTTGTGCTTTGTTTATGAAGTAAAGAGTTGAACTCTTTCGCACTTGAGAAAAGTGCAGTAAAAATTATTTTAAAAATTAAGTTCATTCTTGAAACTTAAAAACGAACCGAATATAATTACAGATATTTTCAAGGCTTATATCTCTTAAAGGAAACCTTTTCAAAGCTGCCATAAATGAAAAATAAATGAAGTAGAAATTATGCTAACTTTCGACTTCTTAAGTATTTTCCCCATTTTCGTGGTCCTATTTTCGCTTTAGTAAATAGCTTGTGTTCTTGCATGGCCCGTATTGTTGCACTTCCGTGCTCCGAAATGTGCCACAACAACGCAACAACAATGGTCGTAATAATAATAACAACAACGGAAAAGTGAAGTAAGAAATTTTTATAAAAATGCACACAATTTTGTACTCGACAACCTGCCTAGAACAACAACCACAACAGCAAACACAATAACAATATGGCCAACGCTCACTTTGGCCAAAGCGGAAAACGCCTGCACTTCCGTTTGACACACAGAGCGAAAAAAAAGAAAGTAGGGTAAAAGCCATTTTTAGCACACTTTTGCTATGCAAGGAATTTTTAAGGGTATATGGGATCCTTGACTGACAATAATTTCTATACTGGATCCAAAAAAACATTTCAAAATTAGTCATTTAAAATCAGTCTCTATACCTCTCTTTGTGTACCTTCGAATTGAACAAGCAAAAACTATTAAAATCTTCAAAAGTTAAGATTTTACTAATAAATATCTAGTGCCTTTGGAAATATTTAACAAAGAAAGAAAATTCCATAAAATATTAGGGTAACCAAAATGCTAAACCAAAATGTCCCCCTTCGGTTTAGTTGATGCTTTCTCCTGCGAACTGCGGCTTTCAGTTCACTATATGCTCCGGAGAGTTGCTGGATAAAGGATCAGAGGGGAAAATCGGAGTCAGAGGGGCAGAAACCACCGTGTGGAAAATTCATGACGTGCAAAAGAAGGCAACGCTGAATATTATGCATTAGTGGCCACATAAACCCAGGGTTTTCGCCCGACTTCCAATGCCAGCGCACAATGGCTGCCCCCCAGTTCCAATGTATATTCTTTATGATTTGGATGGGGGAACTCGGGGAAGATTGGTAATTTTTACTACCCACACAGACTGTGCTGGTTTATAACTTCATTTCGCTCCCCGTTTCGACGGCATTTTTCGGGGCTGGCGTGTCGCGCTCATTTGCAATTGTGGCCCTCCTCCTAGGCTGCAATAAAATTTACTGCTCCTTTGTCGATTTCGCACACTCTTAAGCCCAAACTGGCTCCATCCACCGACCATTTCCATTCCGGGCCGATCCTTCCTCATCGCCTGCCGCTTTTGACTTACTTCTGCTGATTGCACTTGTTTAAGTGGCAACTTTTTCAGCACTTTATGCTCCCACCCCCTCCTTACTGCCGCCTTTTTGTTTTGGCCACAGAATTGCAATTTCTGTAATGGACATTGCATGTTGAATGCCAAAGACCTGACCACACCAGACCCAGAACCGAAAACAGCTAAGAATGGAAATGGAGATGGTGCCGGGCTGAGCATAATGTCAGCATTTGCCTGCTATTTATTTCCGCCCGCTTTTCAAGATTTCAGTAGTACGGAAAGCATTTTCAATTTCACACCACCACCTAGTCGTTCCAACATAATTGGGATGTTCAGCGGTTAGGGGAGGACCTGGCCAGTTAAAGGATAATAGCTCCTTTGTGCACTAAAAAAATTTAAATTAATTTAAATGCATTCCATGAAACTGTTGGAAAAGTTAAACTTTTATCTAAATACCAAAAAATTTGTTTGGGCTTAATTTCGCAAACATTTCTTTCACAATATAGGCTTAATTAATTATCCTGACAGAAATTTATATTTTTTAACAATATATGTGTTATTTAAGATGAAACTCTTATTTTAAGATGTTATAGTATATTAAAAATTATTCAGCTTTAATATTTCAAAAAATGTAGATGCCATTGGTGTTTCAGTGCTTTAATAGTATGGACCCACTAACTTTATTTGGAAAATAATTTTATTCGAGTGCAGCACTTTTCCTTACAACTGGGATCAATTTGTTCGTTTCAACTGTCAACGAGCCTGACCACACACACTCACTTTCTCCCCTTTCGTTTTGTACAAGTTTCAAGTACTCCAATTGCTTTTCTCCTCCCCCTCGCTCATTTGCCAACATCAACAGACTTCCTTTTGCCTTGTCAACAACTTGGTTGTCCACTATCCCCCTTCCACCCTTACCACCCTTCCCCCCACACAACTACCAACTTTCCCCCAGCTCGTATGTATTCACATTTGTACATTGGCAACATTTTCCTTGCCCCCATTTAATTGGCACATACAACATTTTGAGTGCCCAATTTTCTTGCTTTCTTTTTTCCCTAGCCACCCCCGCCGATTCACCCCTTTGACGGCCACCGCCCAACAGTACCGCCCAGAAAACTACTGACCAGTTAACAGTTGCCGCGCAGTTTCAAGTGCAGTTTGCCTGCTTGGTGATTTATTTTATGTCAACGTTGACATGTCAAACCATTCAAAGTGGTTTCGCTTCCGCCCAGACCCAGAAAACAAAGGGTAGTACGCAGCGATAAAGCACGCGATTGTCGCTGCCCGCTGACATACTTATGTCGAGCACTGTGACGACTTCTGGAGAGGAAAGCGCTCTGGATTCTCGACTTCTCTCGGACTTCCCTGAGTCCGCTATCAGCTTCGTATTTCCCAGGGATTTTATTTGATCAACCAATCCTTATTTTGGTTCTCATCAACAACAATTGACTTAAGGGTTTTGTGTGCGATTTTCCGATTGTACACAATGAGAAATAATTGAGGATTCGATATTAAGACAATGGAAATGATTGCTGTTGTGAAGTTATCTTCAGGAAATTTCTCATAGCTTTATACCATGAAATCCCTTTAATAAATCTTATAAAAAATATATATATTTTTATCTGTAGTGCCTAAGCAGTATTCAAATTTTTTCTCCGTTTACCCATTGTCAACATATCAGCCTGGAAATCATCGATAACAATGCCTGTTGACTGCTGCGGCCCCCTACAATTTTCCCGCTTTCCTTTTCCCTTTGACTTTTTCTTACTCTTGGGCATTTTTAACCCTTTTGTTAAGGCGACACATTTGTGAAATTAACTTGGCTCACAAGGCTCTTTGCCTCCACTAGCCATTCAATTGGCTCCTGTTTCACTGACATTTGGGCTCGCTTTCTTTACAATTGAACTTTTCATTACCGCTCGGCGCCTTATTTATTGTTTGTTGTTTATGCTCGTGCCATTGTTTGCATGCCAACAAAGCTTAGTTACCCACCCCGACCATAAGCGCGATTTTAATTTTTGATTGCGTTCGTGCCGGATACTTTTATGTTTTTACAGGCACTTGTAAAGTTTAATTATTGATTGCATTTTATAGGGCCAGCAGTAAATATTTTATTTCACTAAAACTATACTGCCCCACATCCAGTTCTTATAGTTTTTGATCAGCATTTCAGGTACTCACCTCCGTAGACGACGCAGGTGACCTCCAGGCTGCCACCCTCTTCATAAGGACCTGCCCTCGAATCGATTCGCAGGCGACGCTCGTTGAAGATAATCGGCTGCGTTGGCGGCACTGCAAAATAAAACCATATGCATTTACTATTTTTTTAATGATTGCAATGATTTTAAACAGCCGCAAATCAGAAACCATTTGGCATTGTCAAAAGCAATGCAAAGTCCGATTTATACAACGCTTTTACTCATATACCTCGCATAATAAATTGTAAGTTTTGCGGCTAACCGAAAAATCATTTCAGCTAATTTATGTGCATTTCGTTTGGCTCGGAGTGTGTGCGTACGAAACAAATATTAATTGCTTTTATAATCGTTTCTGGCTGGCCATATTTATTTATTTATGTGAATGTTGATTTTGTATGCACGTATATTGTGTATATATTTATTAATGGTTTTTTTTATTTAAACTGGTCGAAGTGGAAAATTTTTTAATTGAGATTTGAGTTGAACAAACAGAAAAGGATTTCATTTTTATTTATTTGTGTTTGCCTTAGGCTGCACAGTTTGGCAATCATTGTTTCATTTCAACCAACGTTTCATTTCAAAACAGTAACAATTTAACGTGACATTTTACCGCTATGAAAAATATAGCTTAAAGTATTTAATTTTTAAGTATGCCAACCCTTTTTTGTTGATTTATAAAATGCTAAGGACTACTTTTGCACATATTTATTAACCTTCGGATTTATTTTGCTATGCTTAACAATAATCAAAATTTGATCAGAAAGTTTAGTGCATAGTGTACAAATCACACTATTGGCAGCCATTAAATTCAATTCCTAAGCCTTCCGAGAAATTTAAGGTGACTTAGTTCTATTAAAATAAATATATATTTTCTTTTCTTAACCCAGTTTAATATATTGAACATTTTAAATGGCTCATAAATGTATCAATCCCCTTTAACTTGCTTTTAAATGGTTTTCTGTTAATTAAAAAGTAGTTAGATCCTTTCAAACATGTATGCGAGTGTGAGGCATTCGAAACATATTGGATTCCTGACATCTTTTGATTCTGGGTATACGCACCGACAACCTCCAAATTGACATTGCTGTTGCGGGTCTGCGATAGCTTGAAGTCCACGCGACAGCGAAAGTTGCCCGCATCCTTTTCCTGAAATGAAATTCCAATTATAGAGCGCCGCGCTGTTGACACTCGCTAGTGACGGGGGGGTGCGGGGAATTTGTTCGTTACCTTAACCGGATTTATAATCAATTCCGCCGGCTCCTTGTGCGTGCGAAAGACGGCCCGATCCTCGAGGACCTCCTCGTCCCGCCAGTGCGATGGGGTGCCTGCGTGGGCGCCACGTGTGTCGTAGCTGACAAAGGGATTGAGATACAGATACAGATACACGCGCTCGTAGTGCCCAGATTGACCTACCTGTAAATGGGTAAATTATTCTTGTACCAAACAACCAGCAGCACTTTGTCATCGGCCTGGCTGGAGCCCACATCGCATTTGATTTGGGCCGAGCTGTTCACCAGCACGCGCAGGATTTCGCCATCTGAAAGGAGATTGGTGAACAGAAATGCCATGAGAATGGAGTCGTTGCAAGTTGGCAAGTTTTATTTCTAAGTTATTTCTGCTGTGCTGGCAGAAATCTCTTGGCTGAGAATGGAAGTCAATTTAGCTGGCAAATTGATTTTCAAGTGGCTGCCGCAAAAAATTTGTCAAAAAGTGTTCAACAATTGCATTGCAGCATACTCATACATACAAACGCTGAAGAAGTAAAGGAGCATTATGAAGTTTTTCAAATTTTGATAAAGTTGTTAGTGCGGACGAGTAGGAAAATATTTCATATTTTCTGGCACCCATTCAAAGGATTTCTCTCTGATAAATGTGGCTACTTGTTGGCTGGCAAGGAACTTCCCCTATCCCCGATTTAATTAGCCGAAAGCCGACCAACACTGCCTGCATTCGCACCATTTGGCTAAGCTTTAAAATATTGATCGATCTGCGGCTGTTTGAGGTCCGAAAAATGAAAACCAAAAATGGCCGAAAATCGCCAAACGAAATCACAACATTCATAGAGAGATGGAGATACCGGGAAAGGGGCGATGGCGCTGGAAAACCAGATAAAGGGGGAAAATGCAGCGACAAGCGACCACATAATGCTGCAAAACAAAACAGGAAAAAAAGCTTACAGCAAAACCCGGCAAAAGCCCTCGCACGTGTGAGGGAGGGGGGAGCTGAAGGGATGATGTCCCGGGGATAGTGGAAAAGCGGAGCTTAGGGGTGATTACCCAGCCACATGCGGATTACAAAATGGCCGCCATTTTCGTGTTGTGCTGCCCAGTGGTGTCCCGCCCAGTGGCAGTGTGTGTTTATGCGGTAAAAATGCAATGGCAAATGCGTCTGGCTTGTAAAAAGAGGCGGAAGAAAACAAACACAGAGGATGAAAATAAAAATAAGACACTACTGATCGAATATTCCATTACCCTGAACTAAAATTGTTTAAGATATCTATTTGGATTTACAAATAATGATGCAGGAATGCACAGCTAAAAGTTATTTTAAAGCAGACTTTACTTTCGCTTCATTACTATCTTTTCAATCATTTTATAGCTTGTAACAAACGTATATAATTAAGAAAATGTCTCCGCTTGTTTTTAAAGATTTGTGCACTAATAAAATATATATATATTTATCTGATGAAATCTGATTTTGAAAAAAGTGCAACCTAAACTATAAAGAACTTTAATAGTTTTATTGTAATTTTGACAAAAAAAAAAACACAGTTGATATTTAAATGTGCATTTCTAAAAATGTTTTATTTTTGCGACGATGTTAAATAGATAGATGCAATTTATAGTTTATATTGGAGTAACTGCATCAAAAAATGAAAATGTAAACACCTTTTTCTGAAGTTACAATTACAATTAAAATCAAAGTAGGGAATATAGAAACGGATGGCCCGTTTTCTGGCATAATTAAGCTGTGTTTCTTAACAAGGCAAAAGACTGGCCGAGGAAACTATCTCTGACTTCTGTTGCCAGCATACCCCTGCAAATCATATCCTTAGGGTGCTCGGGATTGGAGCGACAAGTGCCTTGGATGGCAAACGACATCGAAATTCACTTGCTGCGGCACAGGGTAAACGGTAAACGCCTTTGGCAGAGCTTTTGTTTCTAATTTTGCACTTGTGTGCGCAATGTGGCCGCAAAAGGCCTACGCAAAGGGGCAGCCGCCCACTTGCCCACTTTTGCCGCCCAGTCGCAAACAGAGAGCCATGTCGGCGGCCCGGGGCCTCTGGCTTCAGTTCACTTTGTCCACACAGAGCACACCCGTAGCGGACCACATGATAAATAATCGATAAATTATGTGGACACATGTTTAATCTAGCATGAAATGGAATCATTTCCCTTCAATTTGTTGTTAGCCAGGCCAGCAAAACAACAAAGCAAACGGGGCGATACGACAAAAAAAATACGATAAAAAAACCAGAGAACAGATGTGTTTCGGGTGCGTTGGGGAAGGACCTATTTAAATATAAATAATGATCAAATTATAAACGGCGGCGAGTGTCCGCTGTCTGCTGACTAAACACGTCGTTGCTACGAGGGAATTGTTTGCTATACACTAAATTATTGCGCATACGCCATGTTAACGCACTTGGCCAACTTGGCGCAGTGTCAACTTGTCTGGTCTCCAGACAACACAGCCGCATCTCTCCGTTGTTAAATGATTCATTCATCATTTGCTTAATTGCATGCCAAACATTACAATTACCCAAACGACAGCTCCAAATGTCCACTGACGAAACGACAGACTGGCCATATTCATTGTCTCTATCTTTATCACTGTCTGCTGTCTGGAGTTTCTTAATTAATATTTTATTTCATTAGCAGATTGGTCATGAAATGACACACGATCCCGTCAAAGCTGAAACCACTTTTGGTAAGGAAATTAGCTGCACAGTCAAACATTTTGAAATATATACGAAAGTTAATTGACCCTGTCAAATACTGAGTTTGCTAAAATTTAATTTGTTTCATGTCCGAAGACTGGTTAAAAAGAATAAGAAATAATGAATAAGCATAAATAATGATCATTTGAAACACTTGATGAATAGAAGCTAGTTTTTTTCTTTAATCTTTAAAGCAAGGTGTTAATAAATGTTTTTATCTCTTTAAAAAAATGGTTTTGCATTTAATTCTAACCAGTGCTATACCAAAAACATGATGCTTTCACATAAGTTTTTTCATTCTTATTAAAATGTTTGTACGGAATCGTATGGATGCCGAATTATCCATTGATATTTTAGCACTCTCATGTAGGTTTGTATCCAATTTATATGTGTTCATATTGAAACTACGCCAGAAATGTTCTAATTTCCTTGGCATTCTTATACATCTGTCTGTGCATGCTTTGTCTCACAAGGCACAAAAACACAAAAGCACAAATACCGACAGTGACAATGACTCTCTGGATATCCTTCATGGCGATGCCTTTAACAAAGCCCCCACTTGTTGTTGTTTGCTCCCTCTTCGGCTTAATGTAATTGAACTTTTTCTAATTGACACTTGTCACTGGCAAAGACATTTAAAAAGCTACAGCGAAAAAGAAATAAACTTAATTTTGACGCATTTACACATACATTTATTTCAATTTCCCTGCACAACAAAGGGAGCGAAGTAGTCGCAGTGGCAAACAAAACAATGCCAGCCCAACTGCCACACGGATGGGATAACTACACCCACACAGGCAACTAAGGCAACTTGTATATGTGTCTGTGCTTGCGATACAATGGAAAGCCCCTCGACAATGGCACACAAAGCGTAACTCGGGCTGGCGAATTTATTGCACTGGTGTGAGCTTCAATGTGAATGGGAAGTCATACGAGTGGTTGCAGTAACCGCAAAGAAAAGGCTGCAGGAGCTTGTGCGGCGTCAGGTGGAGAACAGTGTCCTGGAGGACACAACTAAATACGAAAACCACGTGACAATGTTTCCCCCTCCGATGACGAGTGGTGGCTGAAAAGCAGACATTTCAGTGGTGCCGCACAGTTGGATGTATCCATGTGGCCACCAGCCAGCAGAACTTTGTGTCGCACTCGCAGAAAGAAAACCGCACGGGAATGCATCAAGCTGCTGGAAGCAGGTAAAACGCGAACGCTGCAAAACTGGATAACTGGGCGTATGCGTGATATGCGGTTGTAGAAGGGAACTACGAGCGGTGAGGGAACATAATCATCAGAGGTAAAAATAAATGATTTTGGGTTGACTTCTCACCTGACTGAAGGAACTTATATATATAAATAAACAGGTCTTTATCTGTTATATATTTTTATTTACCTTTTTAGTTGAAATGTTTGTATCTTTTATCTGTTATATATTTTTATTTGCCTTTTTAGTTGAAATTTTTGTATTTTCAGTGGGATAGTTTCAATTTTTCATAAAATAACCATCTAGCTTTGATTGCTAATTTGGGATATAGCTTAGTTTTCCTTGTTGGTTTTTTTCTTTTGAATAAACTATTAAATATTTTTGTAGTTTTTTTTATATTTTATATATCCTTTTAAGGCTCTTTTGGGGGACATTACATATTAAAGTAACTTCATGCACACCCCTTCAGATATGATGTGCATGACCTTACAAAAACATTGCCTGGGAATGGGCGCACATGTCGTATGCGCGTTATGCAGTGCACTTCGTTAAATCCAATAACAAGACAGACAGCGCTCACAACAACAACATGGGTAGCAGCTAAAATAACATACAATCAACAGAGACAGCTAGACAGGCAACCCTCAAAAAAGAGTCCTTGCTGTTTCACTGCGGGACAAATGAAAACTGGGAGGAAGAAGGAGACAGCTGCCATCCAATGGTAATTGACAGAAGTCGCTCAGAGGAACGTCGTTATAGAACTCCGGCCTGCACTTGCAATGATAATGTCAAACTGATTTCACTGCAACTCAAACCAGGACAAGCCTTCTGCGGTTACACATTTCAAGACAGCCCACAGGCTTGCTTAAAGATCAAGTTGGTAAATTCATCAGAAACGTATAAATCATTCAGAGAAAAATATGGGAATCATGAATTCTAAGCCTGCAGCGACATATGAGTGAAATATAAACCCGAGCTGAAAGTCAAACATTACAAATATAACATGGATCGCTGCAGACACGTTCTGGTGTGCCTGGGAAATATTTTTCTTTCATTGCTCACGGACATCGTTAGCCCAAATTGTTGTGGAACAACGGAAACAGGAGGGGGTTACAAACGCTCAGCTAATGCCAGGACCTCAAATCAAAGGCAACACAAAATCAAGTTGAAAGAAGGTTGAAGTGCAAAAGCATTCGTTAACCTGTAGCCCAATCAATTGCACCAAAATAAATACAAAACAAGAAAGGAAAGCTAACTTCGGGCGGAGCCGAAGTTGATATACCCTTGCAGAATACTCTGTAAATTATATTCTCCAAAATTATTCATATGATGCATTCTTAATACTCATCAAAAATCCCAACTTCCTAACTTTAAAAACACCAAAGTTATGGCATTTCCAATCGTTCAGTTATATGGCAGCTATAGGATATAGTCGACCGATCCTTATGAAATTTGATAGGTCGGATTGATTGGCTAAAAATAAAACCCATAGAAAATCCCAACTTCCTAACTTAAGAAACACCAAAGTTATGGCATTTCCGATCGTTCAGTTATATGGCAGCTATAAGATATAGTCGGCCGATTCTCATGAAATTCGGTAGGTCAGATTGATTGGCCAAAAATAAAACCTATAGAAAATCTCAACTTCCTAACTTTACAAACACCAAAGTTATGGCATTTCCGATCGTTCAGTTATATGACAGCTATAGGATATAGTCGTCCGATCCCGGCCGTTCCGACTTATATACTGCGTGCAAAGGAAAGAAGGTGTGTGCAAAGTTTCAATTCGATCTCTTTAAAACTGAGAGACTAGTTCGCGTAGAAACAGACAGACGGACAGACAGACGGACAGACAGACGGACAGACGGACAGACGGACAGACGGACATGGCTATATCAACTCAGGAGGTGATCCTGATCAAGAATATATATACTTTATAGGGTCGGAGATGTCTCCTTCACTGCGTTGCACACTTTTGACCAAAATTATAATACCCTCTGCAAGGGTATAATTAAGACTTTTGTGAATGGTAAGCAGATTATTAAATAAGTTTACCTAAATTAACATCAATAGTTAAATCTAATACGTTTTAATCTAAACAAACTAAATAAATAATAGAAGCCTGTAATTTTAAAAAAGTTATAAAGGACCATAATACAAATTTTTTAAACTTTGTTATACCCTTGCAGAGGGTATTATAATTTTGGTCAAAAGTGTGCAACGCAGTGAAGGAGACATCTCCGACCATATAAAGTATATATATTCTTGATCAGGATCACCTCCTGAGTTGATATAGCCATGTCCGTCTGTCCGTCTGTCCGTCTGTCCGTCTGTCTGTCCGTCTGTCTGTCCGTCTGTCTGTCCGTCTGTCTGTTTCTACGCGAACTAGTCTCTCAGTTTTAAAGATATCGAATTGAAACTTTGCACACACCCTTCTTTCCTTTGCACGCAGTATATATGTCGGAACGGCCGGGATCGGCCGACTATATCCTATAGCTGCCATATAACTGATTGATCGGAAATGCCATAACTTTGGTGTTTATAAAGTTAGGAAGCTAGGATTTACTATGGGTTTTATATTTGGCCAATAAATCCGACCTACCAAATTTCATAAGGATCGGCCAACTATATCCTATAGCTGCCATATAACTGATTGATCGGAAATGCCATAACTTTGGTGTTTGTAAAGCTAGGCAGTTGGGGTTTTCTATGGGTTTTATATTTGGCCAATCAATCAGACCTACCAAATTTCATAAGGATCGGCCGACTATATTCTATAGCTGCCATATAACTGATTGATCGGAAATGCCATAACTTTGGTGTTTGTAAAGTTAGAAAGTTTGGATTTCCTATGGGTTTTATTTTTGGCCAGTTAATCCGACCTACCAATTTTCATATGGATCGGCCGACTATATCCTATAGCTGCCATATAACTGAACGATTGGAAATGCCATAACTTTGGTGTTTTTAAAGTTAGGAAGTTGGGATTTTTTATGAGTATTAAGAATGCATCATATGAATAATTTTGGAGAATATAATTTACAGAGTATTCAGCAAGGGTATATCAACTTCGGCTCCGCCCGAAGTTAGCTTTCCTTTCTTGTTTAAAATGCCCTAGTGAAAGTGACTAAAGGCTAATTATAAGTAATAGAGATTTGGTTACAAGCCGTGCATATTTGTTACGTAACATCTAGATCCACACACCCCGAATTACGCCACATGTTTGCTTCAAACAAAAACCATAAGTCAAAAAATTACATTTTTGGTCAACTTTATGTACGTGTCTCGGGTATAGAAACTCCACCTTTAACTCCTCTAAATCTCCACCTGCTCTTTCAGATAAATCCAATTCCATTTCTTCGATAAATCACAATGGGTATTTGGGCAACGATCGCGACACGTTCGCGGTGCCACAAAGTTTATTAAACGTCTCGCGACTTTGGCAATAACTTCGATTTCTGCGCTGGCTCGGGATTGCAATAAATTAGCTTTAATGTGCAATTTATGGGACACCATTTAATTAGTTTCAGTTGTTCGGCGGGGCAAATTGATGTTGACAGAGATTATTGGTCCGGGCACGTAATGCAGCTAAAGCCCCACGGCGCTTCGATCCGTTTGCCTTTTGCTAATGGGCCAAAGTTGACTGGTGGCCGGAGGGGCGTCTTGTCGAGCAGCCTCCAGTTTATTTGTACGTGTCGCCAAACGACTTGCGCCCCGACTATAAGACTATAACTTCCGCTTGGCGCCCATTGACCTCGTCAACATTTATCTAACAGTTAAATGCCAGACACCCCCATACACACACGCACACACTGAACCACACACAAAGACTGTGGGGCCAGTCACAATCTGTATCACATCGTATCTGTGGGCATTCGGTTTTGTCTAAAAGTTTTTCCCCGCCAATTCATTTATGTTCTGTAGTTGGCAAGAGGCTTGTGTTAGTTATGATTATGGCCGTGTTTATGGCACTGGCTGAAAAGCCTTTATCAAGATTAATTGCTGGAAAATTGTTATGCCCCAACGACACTTTTAGCCTAATGTCCTTTCTTCTCGGCCGCATGTTGTTGTGCCAGTTAAATATTAACCAGCATGTTGAATATTTGTACGGCTAAATAGTTTGGACGAATCGATCGATATGCTCACACGCTCCATACGTTCCATTATTGTAATGAAAAACCGTGTTGGGTTTTAAGCTGTCTCCAGAGGGTTGCCGTTCGAGTTTTCCTTACGGAAGGCGCGTTTCCTTTGAAATCGTTTTCCTTTTCTTTGACGGAACTCTTTGAACCAACCCCTGGCGAGCAGGTTTATGGAAAACCTATTACAACATGCAAATAATAATTGCGCTATTAAAAGTTGCATATTAAATGCGACACGACTACAACATCAAAATGCAACCAGCGACGTGCAACGTGCAACACCCATCCACAAACAAGAGGCGGGAATGTGTACCGCTGATGCCCAACAACACTTTAGACCTCTGACATAAAACAGCATTTTTAGGGGTAGCCGGAAATAAACAAGTCGAGTGCTGGAATACCCTCTCAAAAAAAAAAAACAGTAAATATTAATACATTTTATTACTCCGGGAAAGTTATTTTCGAAGTAGTAAATAAGTATTTAAAAAAAAACGTTGACAATAGAAAATGACAACAAAAATTAAGTTTGGCAACCTAGAAAAAATAATGTGCAAGTTAAAGTACAAAATATAAAGCATTTGTTAAAAAAATAGTCAACATAAAATTGAAATATATTATAAGTTAAAGGCCGTATCATTTCAAATATAAATAACAAAATGGTTTTAAAAAAAACGCTTTTTAAACAATTATTTTTTTTAATTCGTTTAAAAATTCGTAAAGTAATAAATTAAGATTAAATCTCAGGAACAATTAGCATTATTTCTAAAATATACAACAACCTAGAAGTAAATCAGCATTGTAATGCTTAATTAAAGGACCATCTTAGAGGGTATTCAAATGGAGATCCGCTTTCGGGCGCTTGTTGGTGTGCGTTGGCCAGTGGCAAAACCTTGGCACATAAATTATTCATTGATTAGCAACAAATGCCATTAAACATGCACCCAAAGTGCTGGCTGCTTCAGCCCTTCAGCTCCCCATTCATGTGTGTGCGTGTGGGCCTTGGTAATAGTTTACGCTTGTGTGGGGAGACACTTTAAACTGTCATTTGTTTGCCGCTTGTGTTCGCCTGGCGTTTTGGCCGCCTGCATTTCTGGTTATTGCCCAATTGTCTGGTCTCCGACTGCGATTTGGTTCGCTGAAGGTTTGCCTAAAAGCAAGCCATAAATTTTTGCTGCTGCCATCAAAGAGCGCTAAACGGCTTACATGGCCACGCCCACCGACCGCCGCCCACCCAAAGGTCCCATAACAGTTAATGCCAACGTAGGCCATGAAATTTTTTGTTCACGTTGCCGAATTGCATAGACCCGCACTGCCAAATATATACATCCTATATATATAAACCTATGTATATATATGAAGAAATTTTAATTTAAATGTTTTTGGCAGCCTTTTGCCCGCCCACCGCTCCCTCGCCACATATACGCGGCTTTTATGCGCTGATTTTGAATGCGATGGGACAGGGAAAATGGGCAACTCAGTGGGCGAGAGCAGAGCTTGATGAAAATCTGAAAATGCCCGGCAAAGCGAGCATTTTTCAATGGCATTTTCTTTTTTTTTTCTGTTCGCCAACCAACCCAGTACAATTTTTTCACCGTTTATTTTTTGTTTGCCCTGGTAAAAATTTTCTGTAGGTGACCCTGAGCTGGGCGGTGGGTTGCGGCTGTGGTTTTGTTTTTTGTTTTTTTCACTGCCTCTTGTTGTTGTTCTTGCACGTTAGCCGCGCATAGAAAAAGGCTCACACACGAGCTATGCAGCTGCTCTTGGTGCGGCTTTTAATTTGCTTAATTTTGCGCTTAGCCACAGCAGCTGGCAGAGGCTACTTTGAAAGCGAAAGGATATAGCCGAGTGACAGGGGCGTGGCTGTCGGATAGGGGCGGGGGCTGGAAATCCACGCTGCGGCTAATGTGGCAACAGATGTTGGGGAATTCAAGCTTTTTTTTGCGTTAAATGAGTTGCGAGATGTGGGTTATGGACTTTGATTAATTATTGTCGGAGATGTTGGTAAATTGCAAATATAATATATAAAAGGGTAGAACATATAAAGGCAGTTAAGGATACATATCTCTTATGGTATTACAATGCATGGATAAGATTATATAGAATTTAACAATTCCATTTTATTTCTGTAAGATCTATTTTACTGAGAAATCGAATTGAATTATATTTAGAGTATTTGGACCGCAAGGTATTTTTTTAAGATGCTCATCTCAAATGCTTTTATATTAATAAAGAGGTTTATTAACCAGTATCTAAAAGCCTTTAATTTGGGATACACCGAACAGAGCCGAGATTGTATATATACCTTCATTTTTGGAGCAGCTGGGGCTCCATTTTCCCATTAGAGCTTAGGCAAAGTGCAGGAAAAGTTGCCCTTCTGCAGAAAAAGCCATAACCATAGCCATATTTTGATATAATCGCCAACACACTCTCGCACGCATGTATAAACCCGATCCAGGCGAGATTAGTGAGCTGTCGGGGCACGCCTTGAAATTGATTTCATGAATATTTCAAAAGGTTTCACACACGCCAGGAATGGAGGGGAATTCTGGTGAAAATGTTGGAAGTTAGGGTAGATTTTCAATCTGCGGTGTCTGTGTATCAATTAACCGGCCCCTCCAACACTTTGTTGTGGTTGCCAAAGAAAAATGACGAAACAAAACCAGTGCCAGATTCAAACACACACATTACGCATACGCCCCGTTCGTTATCTCTATAGAAGGAATTTCAATCAGGCCGCCATTTTAATTGACCGCCAATTTCGGCAGTAGCCAAAAGTTTTATCAGAATTTTTTATGGAAATTTAATGAAAAATTGGTTTAGTTATTGACTTTATTACGTTTTGTGGTCGACCAGAAATTGGCAAGGCAGACATGGAGCCAAAGGGGAGGTGTGTCGGCCCAAACAAAATGTAGCTGACCTTGCAAAGCCTCTTCAGACAGCCACAGCCATTCGCATATCGAAAGTTGCCGGCGCAGCAAAGTCAAGACTGTATGCAAAGAGCCAGAGTCGGAGAAAAAGGACAAGTTCATCGCACCAAAAGGACAAGACCAGACAGCTCCCAGGCACATCCGTATCCATGTGTGTGTCTCCGTGCGTTTGGGTCCTGTGTTTGACTTTGGGCTTGCAGCCAAAACTGTTATCAGCCATTTTAATAATGGCCAGCTTAAAGTGTAGGACAAGAAAAATGTTTGCCAACAAAGGAAAGGAAAGGCCAGGCATCGAATGAAAGGCCCCAAGAAATTGTGAGAAAATCATTAAAAATTCCCAAGGCAGAGGCTTTGAGTTGGGCCAGAGGCCAATATACCTGGCCCGGGACTCTCATCGCATGCTGAGTATTTAGCCGAGGTCAAATTGATATGTCTGCCAGGACGAAAACGGGACAATGGACGGAAGGACGAGACAGGAGAAGGAGATGTATGGCTGGCAATTGTCAGTGGATGGGATACAGACACGGATGGCATTAGTATGTAAGAAATTGTACACAATACAAAATTTGTTGAGCACATTGCAAATTTCAGATGATATTGTATGAATAGTACTAGTACCTTGTAATATTGTAAGTCTGTAATAGAAATTGAAAACTTGAAAGATAAATGCTATAGGTAAATAATATAAATGCTATGGTATAGGTAAATATTGCAACTTTAATATATTTTTTTAAGAAAATAAAACCTTATAAAATAAAAATAAAAAATAATTTATAATCTTGTCATTATTGTAAGTCTGATTTATTTCTTTATTTGTATTAGTTTTGCAAATTTATTTCTTTCTACTTATATTTCTTTCTCTGCATAGATAACGACTAAGATGGCCAATATGAAAGGGGAAATTGAAGCCACTTTAGTCCTGTCTTGCACTTTGCTTCTTCCGTTGCTGATTTCAACTAAATGTCACTCGAGTGTAATTTACAAGCACTAGAAAAAGTACCATCCAGACAGAAGCGAAGTGTGTATGTGGGGCTGAAACAAAATCCTGGCAATCGTAATAAAGTGCTTTAAGATTCACCTTGTCGTTTCCCTGCATGCATTTTCCGAGGCTTACTTCGGCCACAAGTGGCTTTAATTGAGTGGCAAAGAAAATTAACTTGACTTTAGTTGTCAGTTGACAGGAGGCCATATAAATTTAGAAATTATAATGAGTTTGATTATTTATAGACACATTTCGTTAAGTTTCTTAAAGGAAAATAAAAATAAATCTCTAGCTGAAATCCGATTGCCTTGGCCTTTAGCTGTCGTCAACAAAAACCACCACACCAAATATTTCCCAGAAAAATAGATATAATAAGCCCGCCTGGGGAAGAAACACCCACAGCCAGCAGAAAAAAAATAATACACCAAAATAAGTGTGTTGGAAAATTTATTTCATCAATTTAGCAGTAAATTGTTTAGAGCATACTTTTTCCGCAATAACAACGAGACCATAAACAGCTTAACCCACACAGAAAAACGTAGACGTACAATGGCATTCGCAAAAGCAAAATAAATCGATAAATCTTAAAAATCTTTTTGTTTGGCCCAGGTCGAAGCCAGTCGAAAATAAACACAACAGGCGCTCAGCAAAAGGACTTTAAAGCATCAAATATTACGCATACGCAGCGTGTGCGGCCGTCAGAGAAAGAGAGGGAACGATGGAGGGCGGGGGACACAGATCGAGGGGAAACAGAGTGAGATAGAGCCAGTTGAGGCCAGCTTACCCACAGAGCTTTTCCCAGATAAACGGACCATGGACTGCAACAGCCACAAGAGTTGTACGAGTCCCGCCGACTACATGTGTAAATTACTAGAGAGTGAGGGAGACACTGGGGCTTAGAGGGAGAGAGATAGTGCCGCAGAGAGAGAGAGAGAGATAGAGCAAGTGGCTGGGAGTGTACGTAAAAATGCATGATATATGGTAAATGTTTTGTGGCATTTTTGGCTTAGTTCTGCTGCGCCAAGCGGCAAGCGCCATGAAGCCTTGGCCATATCTCCGGCAGTATCTGTTACTCGTAGCAAGCATAATGCATACAAATTGTGGCATTTTCTGTGCCAGCTCAACTGCTCCCTGGCATTTTCCGAGGGCATTGAACATGACATTTAACGATTGCCCATTGATAAGGGCGTGGCGTTTCCCTGTAACAAAGTGCACTCCAGATTCGATGAAGCGGAGTTGAATCCCACTTCAAATTTCAGGGGTCAGGTGTAGAAGAAACCGATTCACTTCACTTTCTTGTAAGTCATACCCATAAATATAGTGGTTATTAGAAGTATTTATACTTTATAAATAAACTATAAACTATATTAGGCGATGAATCAAAATAAGTTTAAGAGTTGAAAACATACTGCTTCTAAAGTTACACTATTTTGTAGCCATAAATTCTATGAAGCAATTTGCCTGTACCATCATAAAGTTGCATTTAAATGAAGGCAGTCTTGGGGAAACCACAAGATCAAACTTTTTGTTGGTGGCTGCGAGTTCAGTAATAGAAACCTAAACACTAAAATTGAATTATCTGCCCTGACCAGAGCACAATTTAAAAATTACTCGCTCGGAAAATTCAATCAGCCAGCGGACTAAGGAGGAAGGACACCTTTCCTGTTTTTCGCTCCCTTTTGCGAAAGTAAATAAATAAAATAAAAACCCGAAAACAATTTGAGAAGGTAGCCCAAGGAGAGTGGGTAAGGGAAGCCTAAGCATCTTTAAAGCGCCAGAAGGAAATGCCTAAGATGCTTAGTATTTTTGGTTCTTCTTTGAATTTTTTTTTGTTGGCCGCTCAGGCATGGAAAAAATTTACACAATTTAATGTGTTTTTTTTTTCGGTTGCTTACAAAGGCTTCAAGGAATTCCGGGGCTTACTTGTTGTGTGTGTTGATTCTGGCTTTAAGCTGCTCAACTGAAGCGCGAAACGACAATTTGCGCTGGTTGTTTGTTCCCCTCCTGATCCCTTTTGGTTTTTTTGCTGCGCATTAGCAGCGGTAAGCAGGCCGAGGAAAATCACTTGGCCGCCTAACTAAATAAACGGCTTTTCCCGCCCCCATTTTGTTTGTGGGTGTTGATTTTCCTTAAAGCATAGACAAGGACCTGCGGAGCCTCGCATGCTTACAGTTTGTTAGTTTATTTTGCACTTACTTTGCTGCCACGCCCTCGCCACGCAGCTCAAGTGCTGCCCATTCAAATCGTGAACCTTTAATGATGACCCGCCAGAAGCGAGTCAAGGTTAAAGGGCAGCTCGCAGAAATCGGGCAACCACTGAAATCGTTTAGGGTCGTTTAATTTCTGTAATCATATACACGAGTCCTTGGCAAGGACGACGACACCTGAATAAACTTGAGCAGACACTGAGGAAAAACTCTTTTAAAATCTGAGTAATAAAATAAATAATATGGACCTTATTGAACAACAATTTTATTTCTTATATATACACATTACTTTTCTTTCTGGAACTGCACCCTTTTGGCCTTTATTTTAGTATCATTCTCCTGTTTCTTAAACGGACCGATTTATATCTGCAATTTCTTTCATATGCTATATTTTACCAAGTACGAATTATACGACTAATACAAATTATACTTAACTCAATACTTTCTCTTAATTATTACCATTATACTTATGTTTTAGTAATTATTCTGTAGCTTCGAAATATCCCCAAAAATATTATTTAACTAAAATGTGCAGCATTTTATCCAGATTTATTCAAATTTTTTTTTAGTGATCTTTCATAGAAGCCAAAATTCCTCGTATGAGATTCATATTGAGCTGCTTTTAAGCATCCTTAATCCTGCTTATTTCCACCGCAGCTAGGGGTGAAAGCAACCTGAAGCCAAGGGTTCAGCTCTCATTATTTATACCCTTACATAGGATCTCAATAAAGAAACATTTCCTGTGAGTCTAAGTTTCAATTGGATTATTTATGGCAACAACCTTAGTTTTGGGGCATTGAGGAGGTATTGGGGGGTAGACTGTTACACATTTTCACGTGTGCGACATATAACACACACTCGGGCAAACGAACACAAATTCATTACAGCAGCAACATCGAATAATGGCTTTGTCTGTAAGTAGCTTGTGATTGAATTGAGCCAGCAAACCGACGTCTTTTACCTTTCGTTCACCTGGCAATTGTTGTTTGTGAGTGTGTGTGCCGGTCGGGGTAGCTGTGTGTGTGTGTGTGAGTGTGTTTGGCTGACAAGCCGAATGAAAAATGAAATCAAAGCATTTAAAGCGCGACATGCGCTGACAATGTAAACGACACCAACGCTGCGGCTCTGCCTGTGACAGCATTCCATTCGCATTGGCACTCGCGCCCTTCTGCTGCCTTCGCCCCTTTGGATTAGCACTCGAGATCCTTCGGTTATTTAAGTGTGTGTGCGCCATAAAAAACGAGCTACGTAGATCCCTTCTACCATGCACACACACACACCCACGCTGGAAAACTCTGAAATGTACACACACCGTAAAACCTTTTCAATTATTTCTTTATGCAGTTGGGTTTTGGTTTTGGCTTGGGGTTTTCCCTAGCATGCACGCCAAGCCATGTCAGTAGAATAGGGGACGGCAGCAGACTGGCAAGCCTTGCATGCCGTTTGTCTATCTCCACACTTGCAGATAAAATCGAGCACTCTCGGCCGAAATTGGCGAAACAAAGAAGTTGAGTTATTTTAAGGTCGATAAGAAAATTTGTATTATTATGTATTATTGAATTTTATTGTATATTTTCTCGCAAGCAAAGAAACTAAGGATTACATTAAAGATGTTAACCAAATCTCAAAAAAAGTATTTACAAAAAAACAGGTGTGTTTGAAAGGAAAATTTAATTGTTTTGTAATGAAATGTAGAAAATCCTCAAAAAACTTAATTGGTGGCATAAATATAAGTATTTTTTAATTGCAATACATTTTAAATATTATTAAAATCCTAGAAAAACAAACCACGATTTTATTTTCAGTGTTCTGGCTGACTTCGCCCGTGTGCCCTGTCTGCGTGAGTGTCTTTGGCACAATGCAAGTGACAGTTTAAGGCATGCAGGTATGGCATGCATTTTATTTGCTTTCGATTAGACCCAACAAACTGTCTCGTCTGCTGCAGTTTGTTTGCCATTTGTTTATGGCGACTAATTTCGTGTTAAGAAATTTGCAAACAACCCGTTCAAAGCCCGGCATTCGCCAGCTCTCAGGGCCCATTTGTCATGCCTGAATGGGCGTTTTCAGGGGAGCGAAGCGGTCTAGACAAGGGTCCGCCCACCCACACCAGTGCGCCTGTCAGTGGCAGCTGCTCGTCTGTCTGTCAAAAGGGGCCGACCGCCCTGAACTTGAATTTTAAACGCCGAACCGCAAATAAAATGTGTATGTGGTGTATGGTGTGTGTTGTTTGTGGTCATTAAACGTCAGCTGCAGACAGGAAAAAGTCAAATGCTCAACAGTCCCTCGGAGCACCGCATAATACGCATTAATAAGCCGGGATGCTTACCAACTGAATTACGCCAATAACTGTCATATTTGACATTACCGCTGCCAGTTCTCCGATCCCCGAACAGTTCATTATTCTTAGCTCTAGGAAATTTTAAATAAATTCAAAAATAATAAAAACAAACGGATAAAATAAAATGAGAGTGTGTTGCGTAAGCAAAATTTCAAAGTATGAAACACCAGATTCAAATTTTGACAAATTTGTTGCTTTCATTACAAAATATATTTTTCTTACAGAAATTCTAAAGAGATAAATTATAATTCATTACGAATTATGAGGTATTTAATTGAGATAAATATTATTTTTACGCCCACCATGACTCGTTGTACGAACTTTGATAAATATTAAATATTTCTTTAAATTGTTTTACAAATGTTGATCCTCTTTTTGAACGTAATAAATTGCACAACATTTTGAGTATATTTTTACCCCTTAGCCAAGTGGTTAATTAGATTTTGCTATGGGACATACATAATTTTATAAAAGCACAGAGCGTTGAAAAACGCTAAATCAACATATTCCCGGAGCCCACTTGATGATATTGTCACGTACGGCGTCATACGCTGCGTATGCGCAACAAATCGGGGCCAAAGCCAAATAAACAAATGTGTCTTCTTTTTTCGCAACTACGGCTGTTGCTTTTGCTTTTGTTGGGCATCAACAATCAAGCTAAAAGCCACGTTCAGGTGGAGTTTCCTCGTATTTTTTTGGAGGGGCATGGGGAGGTATACTGTGAGCGTGGGAATGTGAGTGTGTGTCGCATATGTAACAATGTTTGCCCGGCCAGATTAAAAATTATGCTTTGTTTGCCCAACTGTCAGCAGAAAAAGCCGGGGCAACAACAATAACAGCGGGGACACAAAAACGCCCCAACACACAAAATGGCGAACAAAATAAAAAAAAATGGTGTAAAAAACTTTTCTGGCCTACACACAGTGACAGTGACAACAAACCAAACAAAAGTTGCCAAAGCCGGGTTTCGTTGTTCTTACCTTGCCCCGAAAATGTGTGTCAGCTGATACATAAGAGACATCACCCACCGCCAACCACCCACCACCCACGCATCATAATCATTTTTTTCGGCCACACCGTGTTGTTGGTAGCAATCAGCATTTTTCTTTATTTCTGCCCGTTTTGCAAGCTGAAGTTTATTTTGTAAACATGCCACTAAAAGTTTTCCACTTTGCTCTAAAATACTCAAACCGAATGCCAACACCAGCGACAACGTGTCCCACTCACCCCACTCAACCCAATGCCCCCTCCCCTTTGTTTACTGTTTTTTAGTTAATTTAAAAAGTTTTTTTTTTGCCGCTCCTGGTTTTGCAGAGAAATTTCTGTCGTTTCTCGTTTTTGATTTGCAGCAGTCAGAAAAATTGGTAAACGATTCGTCGAAATGTTGTTAGGGCACTACCCACAAACAGAGAGGAATATTTTTGTAGTGGCAGTTGTAGCTGCGGCCGGTTGAGTCCTGGGAAAACTGACATTTGTGCGCCTTTTCCTCCCTTCGTCTGTATTTTTCTTTACAGTTTTCTCCCTCGTTTTTGCCAAGGCATTGCTTTTACAGTTTTTTCGTCGGTTTGCTTTGCTTTTGACTGCTGCTTCTCAAAATGCTTCTTTTATTTATGTGCTGTCACCGAAATTGAATTAGAAATCGCTTGTGCTGGCAGCCAAGCTAGCGGTCCAAATGGATTTAACTCGATAAAAGTGTGAGTAAAAGCACACGCTCTTAAAATACAAAATTTATTTTGGCTACATATTATATTATAAAAAAGTAAAAATAGTAAACAAACTTGTTTTAAACAAATACAGGTTTATTTTATAACACACGTTGAGTAAGAAGTATAGTTTATAGTTTTGAGTAAGGAGTTTAGTTTACCATTACATAATTCAATCTAAAACTGTTATAATATTTTTAAGACCAAAAAAACTGGTTCTATCTCTGTTAAAACCCTTTTACAAACTTCGATCTTGATTTCCGCATTTTGTGATTTCATTTGGACGCATAGCAGATCCTCTAATGGTCCTTTTAACCTCTCTGCTGAATTTCAATGGCCACGTTATCTGGCCAAAACGAGCCGTTTTGGTTAGCAAAACATTTGCGTTTGTCTGGCCCTCTGTTTTTCCCGAGCTTTCAGCTGGAGCCGCTAACTGCATTCTGGGAACTGCACGTTCGGCGTCCTTTAATTAGATTTCAGTCCGGCAACGACATCGTCGAGCTACTACTCTGCTGGTATTATTCTTCCTGGACATCGACGCTCGTTGACAACTGGCTGCTGGTGTCCTGCGCCGTGCCACTATGCATATATCCCTAGCTCGCTAAAATTGGAGCGCTTTTTTGTGAGAAAAATGATGTGAAATAATTTGCCAAGGTTGCTGTCCTTCGCCGGCGAAAAGGATCCAGAGTAAGTGGGTCGTGAACGTGCGTCTGACGTGGCCATTTGGCGCACCTTCACGGAGATGTATAACCTTATAAAAGGGGGAACGGGAGATGGTTTGTTTTCCCACCGAGGCTGCCCTTTCTCGCTGTGTTTATTTAGGTGAAATTTATTTTACTAATTATTATGTAAGCGGCGGCGCTTTGAAGCATCTAGCGCCAAGTGTTGCTTAATGAAATTAAAGCGCTTCTAAAGTGGGCCACGCCCACCCTCGCCTCTAATTTTCCATTACGTAATTTATGTGCCAGGTGTGTCTAGCATGTTTTAAAACATAGCATAACGCAAATGATCGATAATTTATACCCATAAAATAAAGTTAACCTTGCTGGAGAAATTCCTCCATCGCCGCATCGCCGCTGTGCAATATGATAATGTTCAGGTTTTAACTTAATTTTACATGCCCCACGCCGGGGCAAAATTCCCTTGGCCAAAAGTGGACAGCAAAGTAAATTTGTACACACATATGTAGTGAAATAACAGCAAATATACATATATTTACTATACCATATATAGTGCCACGTTATATATTTTTTTATAGCTCTCCTGGGATAATCAGCGAGAGCAGCAGCATCGCTGGCAAAGCTAATGTAAAGTCCAACGCAGACACATAAAAATGAGAATTTATGCATTTTTTTCGAGGCAGAACAGTCGACCAAAGTAGCCACCGCAGGGAGCGGGACCAACAACATCCTGCCAGGTGGGGTGGGCATTTCGGCATCCTGGCATCCCGGCATCCAGGAGCAGCAGAGGTGACACAGGTGACGCTTTTGTGGATTTGTGGCCAGCATTGGCGTTTATTACTGGATGGCGCGGAGAGGAAGGAAGTGCGCACATGTCGCCCAGGAAGAAAGCTACAGCAACAAAATGTCCATAATAAAGTTGTAAAAATTGCAAAATTTTATTTCTTTCTTTCCGTATTAATTTAAACATTTTTACCTCTCGCTGGAAAAAAATATTGTTCGTTTATGCAAACGACACATTCAGAATAAAAAATTGGTTGACCACATTTTTAAATGTTTGGTTGGAAAAATTATATACACAGCTTAAAACAATGGATTTAAATGTTCAATAAAGAGCGACGCGTCGAGGGAATGAATGAATGAATTGTTTAAGGAAAAGTTCAGTAAATTTCAATAACACATGTATACATCAGCATATTTGCATTTAAATGTCATATAAAACATGTTTGTCTAATTAGCCAGATAAACCTTATCTCTCAGCAGACTTTTCCTTGACTTGACTTTTCCAAAACAAAGTCACAAGCGGCTAATTAAAAAGTGTATAACTTTTGCTGCATAATTAAATTTTATTTTTCCTTTGCGGCAGAGAAAAGTTGAAAAACAAAAAGCTCTCGAATTTTAAAGCCTGGCTGAAGGTTGGGAAAAAATTTGAGTAAGCAATGTGGGTGTGAATAATTGTTATTATAAATGAAACGAAACCTGAGCAAATATGCCAATTGGTGACAAACAATTGTCAATACTTTATACTACGAAAATAATGATTTTCTGTGTTGAAATAATAATTTTTAATTACTCATTGTTGATATGTTTGTCTACAGCTATTTTGAGCAGCCGAGAAATGGCCAGCAAAGATAAAAATTGATTTCATGACTCACCTGGCTTGAAGCCATCGGCATGCTCGTGCGAATTTACATAGGTTATGGCTCCCATGATCAGGCAGATAAGGAATGAGACGGTGATGGACATGGTTGTGGCTCTGCTCCCGATCCGATTGGCTGATTGGTGATTACTGGTTAGTTGGTATTCGGCGCTTGGCTTGATTGCGGCTCACTGAACGAGCACTGAATATGCAAATAAATTGGGCTCGCTCTGCTCGAACATCGTTTCAAATATTTAAGCTCGTTGCTCTAATTCGCTCTCTCTCAATGATTTGTTGGCGGCGCGTTTTATCGTTACCACTCGTGTTTTCGCTTTTCACTTAATTAAAAACTTTTGCGCTGCACATAAATTCATTTTAATATTTACAAACATTTTTTCCGCTTGGCTCCTGAGCTGCTGTTTGTACAAAACGCATAACCGTTAAGATGAATTTTTAATAGAATTTGACGAGGCTTAACTTTGGTCACCTAAATATGTGTGTGTGTGTGTGTGCGCGTGTGTTGGTGCGCGTTTCGCTGTGTGTGTGTTTGCTTATAAATATTTAAAATAAAGCGCGCACGTGTTGCTCATTTCGCGCACTTTTTCTTGCCCGCTTCGCATTAAAAATGTAATTTCAAATCCTTTTTCCTCGCATCCTGAAGCTTAGCCGTGTCCTTTCCGAGTAGTAACTGCAATTAAACAGAAAGAGACACAAGTTTAGAGTGAGTCAACAAGGATAGCGGTCGTTTCATGTGGTTAGTGGCGTTTTAATTAAAATGCTCGCATATTTGCCCACTAAGCCAGTTCGTTTTGGGGGATTTCTCGACGCAGCTCCACCATAAATAAATGCTCATTAATTCGAAGGCCATTACATAATGCCAGGACACACACCGAGAACAACTTAATGCCAATCAATAATGATGGATTAGCCCGGGACACACACAGGAGAACTTTCATTTATCTGCTCGGGATACGCAAACGAATGGCCCAAGTTCAGCTTAGGTGGGAATTAATTGAGGAAGCACAAAGTAAAATAGCACTGAAGAAAAAAGCACCCTTAAAAGCGGTTATTCAGCTCTTGATATTTTCAGTTAATTTAAGCAATTCATAATCTTTATCTTGAAACTCTATTTTAACAGTTGTTATGTTGGGGTTATAATCATTGTAATACTTATCAATGTGGATTTAACAATATGAAACTTATCGGTATTTTCTGCTCGATTTGATTGAATGTACCTATAATCTTATAACTATTTTCGCAGTGCTGCAGTGAGGGCAAAAAAGATACACACGCGGAAAAACAAAGAAAGATCTCTACCACATGACATTCCCAATCGCCTTGTCAATGGCCTAATGTGTGGCCATGGTCTTAAGCAAACCAAACTCTGTATCTCCCCTCGCCACCCACAACACCCCATTGCTAACTAACGGTAATTGACAAAAGAGTCATGAAAACTTTGACTTGAAAGTTGTTGCCACGTTTTTGTTTAACACGCAGCCAAACAAGCTGACAGACTTGTATGACAGCCAGTCAAGCGAAGTTCTCCAGCGCCTGGGAAAAAAGACTCCTGGAGGAGGAGGACGAGGACGAAGCGGAGGAAGTGGGTGCAGGTGCGATGGGTCAGAGGAGCAGACCCACCTTGAGCGGCGGGAACACCCACATTTACCTCAAGGACAAGTTGTGTTACTTGAGCAAGTTTGCATTGGGTAATTAAGAGCTGTGCAAGTGTTTATTGAGAGATTGTCGGCGGAGAGTGTCTTTACCTATGTGAGTGGGTCTCTGTGGGGGAAAAGTTTAGTTTTTCCACAAAAAGGGAAGAGGGAAAAAAAAACTTTGACTGCTAAGTACCGATTAAGGGGTATACGATAGCATCTTCGTTAATATTCTGAAGACACAATCGTACCGAAAATTGTTATTGCAAACACACCTTTATGTAACACACCAGTTCTTATTAAAATGTGTTATTTTTTTTGTTTATATTTCAAATAAAATGTTCGAAACTTTCTACTTTGTACAAGTAGCTTAAATAAAGCCTAATTGATTTATAAGAAATTTAAATCTAATAAGATAAATAGCTTTTTAACTTTAAATATCTATTGACCTGTCTTATAACTATAACAGCTATTACCATTCTAAATTCAAGTTTTTATTTAGGGTTCATATTTTAACTTAAAATATTAGAAACTTTCACTTTGTATAAGCAGCTTAATTAAAGATTTATTAATTTAAAAGTAATTGTATTGTTATTAAGATTAATAGTGTTTAAACTTATTTGGCTAACCGATTTTTATTTCCAGAAATTCCAGGCAAAACTCGCAACTTAAAATGCAATCTGATGCGATATGGATCTATACAAGTCATAATTCTGCACTGCTTTTTCACTGAAATCGCTCGACAAATTCCAAGTCACTTGGCTAGTCAGTGAACCCATTTGCCTATGCCTATAGAAACAGTCAACAAATGGCACATTAGGTTCTAGAACCGATGGCAGTGGCTGAAAAACCGGGCGAACAAACAAAAACCATTGACAAAAACCAAGTCAATTATGCCAACAATATGCACACATTTCAAAAACGATGCCAGTAAAAACAACAACATAGCCAAGGACAACACGGATATTCCATACAACTATGGCAATGTTAAACAATAACAAAAAATAAGGTGGTCGAGCAGGAGGGAAAACGGGGAGGGGCACAAAACCTAACCAAACCGAACGAAATGAAATGAAATGAATAACCGATGGTGGTAGTGGAGTCCAGGGAAATGGAGTAGAGTCAGTGTGAAGTTGGTTGAATGTTTTTTGCCTGCGGCGATAGTTTTATTTTTTCCTGTCTTTTTCCTCACTTTTAGAAAGAGCTTTAGATTTTTAAACGCACTAAAAGAGAATAAAAGAATATATAAATTATTTTGAGTAGATGTTGTGTCAGAAGGAAACATTAATTATAAATTATTTGTATAGTAAACTAAGCTAAGATTATTTTTTAGATTTGTTTATGACTATTTTTGTTGATTTAATATATATATATATAATATATAATAATACATTTTCACCTTATGGTTTAAAAACCATAATTGATTTTATTTTATTTGACATTAATTTATTATTTACCGATTTTAAGTGTATTCAAAACAACGACCAGTAAAGTGTACATTTTCCACAGAACTTTTTTGTTATTCACTTTTTCATTGCAAGTTACCTGGCAATGCCTTTGGGCGCTTAGCGTATAAATTGAGCGCAGCAATTTCATTTAAATGTGCACAATAAACTTAGTTCATGACCCTCGAGCATTTTGGGTGGCGGGACGGAGTCGTCTCCTTCGGTGTTGTGTGTCGTTTATGTCTGCACATCGTCTAAATTGTAAATCACATTAAATTTGCGAGCAACATGCATAATGCAGGCCAGGCCAGCAAAAGCACGGAAAATGAGGCAAAAAGTCGCAGCCAGGACGAATGACAGTGCAGGAACCGGAAGTGCAGCACAAGCACACACATAAGTGATTTTTTGTGGGGCAATTGAAATGAAATGAATTGCGGTTGAGGAGTCCGCAAACAAAGCAGAGTCAGCAACATAAAGCAGGAGAAGAAACAGGAAAGGACCCGCCCGCCGCGAAAATTGCACTGGAAAAACTGTCGCCCGGCAAGGAAATCGATAAGCATGGGGGAAGAAAGACGGTAAGCCAAAGCGGAAAACTTAAGCGATCGGGTTGAGTGAGTGGCATCCAGCATAAAGGTAATTTAGTCGCTTGACATGCTTTTCAAACTGCCAAACCTTTTTTCATTTCGCCTCACTCCACTCCGCTTTTCTATCAAGATTTCCTGCACTTGTTTTTACAGCACAGAATTTGATTTGCATTTCCTGCGTTAGATAGATAGTCTCTGTGTGTCCATCTATATCCGACTGCGCTTGTCAGGAGATTTGGTCGTATTTGACAGCTGGGAAAATGCAAATTGATTGGCTAAATGAAAATTAATTTAAAGCAGCCAGCAGATGGGGGAGTGGAATCCGCTGCCAGGCACTCCAATTAAATCCTGCCTTCAGCTGCAGGCGCTCCCCTCCACTCCTATAAAAATTTAAGCAATATTTTAAAAGCCTGTCTCTCGTCTGCTGCATATTTTATGTTTTATATTTACAGCGAAGCGAAATTTTCGGGATGAGCCGAGGGGTTTGAGTGGTCGAGCTCCACTTTTGCACCTGCAACTGCAACAATTTCTTCTGGCCCTTGTTTTTTTTTTTTTTTTTTTTAAATTTTTTTGTTTTATTTTTTGCCTGGCTCAATTTCCGGCAAACTGCCGACAAGGCTTATCCGTCTTCCGCCCCACCTGCTCTTGGCCTCCGGCGCCTGGACCATGCCCACTTTCATTTCAACTACACGCTCAAGTGAACTTCGCTAAATAATACAACAAATTGTGCAGTGGGGCCCACTGCAAGCACCCTCAACGCAAAAAAATTTTAAAACATTTTCGTGAATATACATACATATATATATACATTTTTTTGCAACTTGAATTGCATTTTTAAAATCGAGTAAAGTGCGCGGGTGGCGACCTAAATATTTGCCATGTTGTTAAATTACAAGAGAAGGAATAAAAACCAGCGTCAGCATTGCGAGTGCGAGAAATAAAAGGCGAAACTAAATCAACAAACGCCTACGGGCCAAAGGCAGACATTATGAAAATGGCGACAAACGACCGGAAGTGGCCACCAGCACACACACACACACACACTCACGCGGGCAGAAAGGCACACACACAACTGTATGTATGTGTAGAAGCACATGGGATAGTATAGCCCGTAGCTAACCTGGCGCTGACTTCCTGCGATTTAAATATGGCCAAGCCGCAGCCCCAAAGCCAAAAGCCAAACAGACGACAACGCATGCAAACAGAGGGGAGGGGATGCGGGTGCCGAGGGGGGTGGTGGTAGCAAGGAAGTGGGGCAGCGTAGGAAGCAGCCAGCTATATAATGAGGCTGAAACCAGGCTCGCATTTGCCCGCTGCTCATTTCCAGGTCGACATAATTTGTCCATAATTTGTCTGCGTCTTGCGCAGAGGGGTCGCCCAAAAAGGGAATGGGAACTCCGTCTGAGGGTTTATCTATGCCCCGCCGGGAAGCTATTTATGTCCTCTTTTGGGGCTCCATTCACCCCTCACAAAATTCGGCTTCGGCATTGGGGGAAATGTAAATTATGAAACTGAGTCGATTTTTAATAGAGAAATTGGGCGAGGACGGAATGTGGGATACACAGTGGCAATTATGAAGAACATACTTGAACATTCTTTGAATTCTATGATTTATTAAAGTTGAATAATAGCAGACTTAAGGCAAAAATAATTACTTTCTTATTTTCTTTTTGCATATCCAATTAAAAGCAGGCAAATAAACTTTTATATAAAAAAAGGAAACTACTTTTGAACTTATTATTATTTGCTTTCAATTAATTTTAAATTTCCTTTTCATTTTAAAGGTACTTGAAAGGTACTCGTTCTTTTCTTTTATTCCTGATTTAATACAGATTTTAAATATTTTCCGAATTTCATTACATTTCTGGTTTTATTTTTCAGTGTTGATAATAATGGTAAGAGGGAGTCACCACTAAAAGTGTGATAAGCGACATGCACACGTGAAAATGACCTACTTATCCACCCTCTCCCTTTTAAGTTCAGGCTAACCATTAATCTAAACCACTTCGGACACGGCACAAACAATTGCCGTGTTGGCCCCGGTGTTAACAACTTTTTCACGGCTCTCACTGACCACGGACTAATTAAACGGGACGGAGTCTAATCATGTTGAATGTGTGACCACTGATTGATTGATTGATTGATTGCATGTTCGGCCTCCGAAATGCGAAACACTCGCAACACTTAATATGGAAGTAAAGGTGTTCGAATGCCCATGGCTTAGCCAAAAATTTCGAATGCAAAAATCGATACATAGTTTGAGCTTATTCAACCGGATATAAATGCTTCCTAAATGATTAACTTTTCATTGTCTGTTTGGGTGTTAATTCCCGGTCGATTAGATATTGGCTTCGATTTCTTTACAATGCCTGTTTAAGAAATTCAATATTAATTTGCTTAGTTATTGAAATGAACTCCCATTCTGTTGGATAGTATTTCAAAAAGTCGAATATAAATGTTTATTGGTCATGAATCTCTTTAAAACTGTTTATTTATATTTTCATTGCTAAATGGCAGTATTAGATTTCTAGACAATTAGTTAAAGTTCAATTTAATTGTTACCAATTAAATGAATAGTGTATACGGAGTGCGAGATTTATAAAATGTAATTTAATTAATATATTTGAGTTTCAGATCCACATGAGAAGTGCTATGAAAATTGGCTCACATCAAGGTGGCCCTATAAAGATAACAGCCAGCCAAATGCTCACGTCGAAAACGATATATTTATTTTTAATATATTCATGATGCTTCGCAACCTGTTGACAAGGAGAGGAACAACAGTGGAAGCAGCAAATAATAATAAAATGCAGCAGAAAGAGCAACAGCTGCCGTGACAATAACTCCTGGCGATGCACATGCACATGCACAGCGACACACACACCTACTCGCAGTAACGCGCACACCTATGCAAACAGCCAGTGCTGTTGCCCACATAAGTATGCTGCACTTATTCAGCTGCCTTGTAACATAGCTATGTATAGTGTGTCTGCATTGTGTGTACATACATATATGTATCTATGCAACAACAGCAGCTGCACTTGCCGCCAGCCATAAACCCCACCTCCCCCCAACTCACGTTTTTAATTGAAAATGTTTTGTTTTAATTAACTGAAGCGAATTTTTACAGCTGACATGTGCGTGAGCGCAAGTGTGTTTGTGTGACTTCTAGGCCTTCGGCGGATGGGCTCCTTAAAGCAGAACCCTCACTTATTGTTATTATGATGCGCTTTATTGTCACGCGAAGCGGAGCGAAATACTTTTGATATTTCTTTACGGCGTCAAATTTATGTTTACAGCACAAGTGGGATGTGCAATGAAAAGCTCGCCGAAACAATGCCAAAACGGAAACGGATGCTGCCGGAGATGTGTGAGCGGCACTCAAAATGTCTCGGTTATATGAAGACATAAAAGTGTTTTATAATAAAGCAAAGCGTGAAATAATTCACAGCGCTATGTGGTCCACGATCTGTGGTCCCAGCCAAGCGAACGACCGAAACGCAGCAGCCAAACAGAAGCTGACAATTTTTATAGTCCCTCCAGCACACAGAGATGTGTATACACGAACACACCCACGCTTTGGTAATGATGTTAAATAAAATATTGTTTATGTGCCAACATAATAAATGGCCAACTGCCGCCAACCGACTCGTAAAGCACACACCTAGACACTCCCATTCGCATTCGCATTCGCATTCGCATTCACATTCACATCGACATTATTATGACCGAGAGCAACTCATAATGGTTTATATATCTCAGCGTCAATAGGAGCCCAACGAATGTTTCTCTACGGCTGCACACTTGACAATTACAATAATGACAGATGTGGCCGACGTGCTGGGGCAAAACTTTGGGCCACTTCAAGTGTAAATAAATGTTCAGACGGATGTTTGTCTTGGGCAAAGAGAGACAAAGTGACAAAGTGGTTATGGCTGCTGCTACAGGCCGAAGGTGTGAGGATCGGAATTTTATAAGATATTTTAGAAAGCTTAACATTCGCATTACTTTTTTATTTGTTATACACAAGGTACCTATCTGTACGGTTACTTAATTTAAATTCTAAGTTTCTCTCTATTTAAAGACTTTATATTTTTTTTAAATAAGTATCAAAGGCAATAAGACTCAGAAGTAAAATTGAAGTTAGTAAAATTTTTATCACAGTTGTTGTTACTTTTACTTTAAGGCTTTCTGAAGTTTATCTCTGCTTAAAGACTTAAAATAGTTTTTAAATAAGTATTAAAAGCAATGAAACTCAGAAGTAAATTGCAATTTTCATTACAGGTACGGTTGCACTTTTACTTTGCTTTTAATACGCTTCGACCTTGCCTAAAATATATAGCCTCAACATTTGTATTGTAAAAACAAAATCTCCTGCCAGTTTCCGAGTACTTAGTACTTTAGATTTAAGCCCAAATGTACGTTTCCTACCAAGTTGAATAGGATGTTTAGTTAATTATGAAACATACGTTCTCTTTCTGCTTATGGTTATTTTCGTAACTTCTCTTATTCAGTTGCTGAATTACTTAGTTGCTTTTTGCATTCGCTTGGCCCAGTTTTTTTCCGCTCCGCAGCCAAGTGACCCAGTTGAGTCCTGGGATCCTTTGCCCACCTCGCCCGGCGCTGTCATGTTAAGTGTCGGACCCCGGACACGGACACGAACATGGGCAAGGTCCTGGGGTCCCAGCCTCCCCCCGGCAAATCCATTACCCCGAAAAGGGGGGCGCGGGGAGCGGGGCCTTGTGACCGCTCACTTCTTTTGCGGGAGTGAGGTTTTTGGGGCCACAAAAATGTTCTAATTTATTATTTTGCGCATTTAAATATTTTAAGTGTCCCGCAGGACTTGAACTCGCTCTTTGTCCCCCTTTTCATGCCCGCCCTCCCTTGATAAACTTGCAAGGACACTAAAAATTAGTCACCTCGCCGCACTCAGCCATGTGTATATGTGTGTGTGAGTGGGTGAGCCCCGTCTCGCTTTTTATGTGTGCGGCTATCTCTTTCACTTTTTGCTCTGCAACAGCGACAGCAGCCACGTTACAAGTTAATATAATTTTAATGAAAATTAACATGAAGCCTGGCACTTTTTGCCACGCTTTAATTTCCCCAAAGACGAGCCCCCTATACACTGGCATGTGTGTGTGTGTGTGTGTGTGAGAGTGTGTGTCTCCGTCTCGCTTGCTCTGTATCTCCCTCTCGCTTGCTCTTTTGCGTTGGTTTATTGCACACGCCGACCCACTATTAAGCGCATAGTTTACCAGCTGCCTTCATTTTTATTCCCCTCTTACATAAGCTTTTTGCCTAATTTGTTGCTGTCGAGTGCGTTCTCGTGTTGGGATTTACGCAACTAATTTCACGTAGGCAAAATGAAAAGGATGCTGCCGCCTACGCCGCCGTTGGCTGTGGGCGTGTCAGCCACCTGGCTTTGATTTATAATACCCGCCGAGTTCCGTTCACTTCGGTTCAGGGAAAAGCTCCGGATCCGCTGTTTACCTTTGGGCTGACACACCGACAAACACACTCGCGTCGGAGCCTTTGTAACATGGTCCTGTTGCAACGGATCAAATTTAACTTGCCACACACCGGCGTCCTCGCACACGCATTCACACACACACACACACACACATAGCCAGGGATAAAATTAATGCCGCCAGGGACATTTGCAAACGGTGCACTGCCACCATCAAATTTCAATATGTCGCTGCACTCTGACGGTTATCCTCGGGGACTACGATTCACACAACTCCATAGCACGATTGGATCTAACTGGCTTTCAACAGCAGCGGAAACAAAGCCGAATGTGTAAAAAATGCAAACATTTTTTGGGATATTCATAAATGAAACTTTCTGTCTTTATTACCGCTTTTTGTAAAGTAAGGTCTTAGTCTCTTGTTTCTTTTTAAGCCCGTTCTATGATAATTTGGTAAGTGAATTCGATTGGGGATTTAACGTTAGTTTACCAAACTTCTAAATAATATTTTATTTTTGCAGCTCAGAGAAGCTTTAATTGGAACATTAATTAAACTTGTGTTAAATTGTGTACAAATATTTTGAAACCTAAATTAGTAAAGTTTATAGTTAGAACTGCAATCCTTTCTCACCATTAAAAACTTTTAACCCTAACAAATTTTTTTTTGTAAATAGAGTTAAAATAAAATGAAAAAAAACTGTGGTTGTTGATAACGAGAAATTAAATATTTGTATTAGATTTTTATCACAAAAAAACAGTTAACATAAAATCTTAAAAAAAATTGTAAAATAAATGAAATAAATCTTACAATTTAATTTAGACAAAAAATTAACAATTTCAGGCCGCTGCCGAAACAATAATATTATTAGAGCTCGTCACTCAGGGCCCCACACTTTTCTTTGGTCATTAGTCCTGTCCAACCAAGAGATAATCAGCCACAAAAAAAAGCCTCGAATCATTTCGGTTTTGGCCAAGTTTGTTGTGTTTTTCCACTGGCAGGGAAATGCGCTCATTTATCAGAAATGAAGACAGAGGCAGCGAGCTGCCAAGCGATGCCCTCGAGAATCTGATTTTTCAGGGTCTGGTAGAAGGTTGACGGTGGGCGGTGGAATTGACACGAAACGACCTTGACGGGAAGCAATTAGTTAATACATTTCGTAAGTAGCCTTGGCTCGCTTATCTGCAATCGGTAATAAATAAATTACATGACTTTTGGATTATGTCAGCGTCTGGGCGAGGGGGAAAAAGCCAAGGAAAGGGGAGTCGGATGGTGTGAAAGTAAGGTGTCGCCTTAACACAATATTTAATAGTGTCTTTGGCTCTTTCGCCTGTCCTGGCCTGAATATCCTGCAACTTAACGTGTCCTTGCTGCTGTCTCTACTTTTATCTCCGCCCGCTTTTTTATTGGCCTCGTCTGTCTCAACCCCGTCTGTCTATCTATTTGTGTCTGTTTGTTTCCCAGCTCGCATTTCGCAGCTTCCGTTTCCCTGCCATGTGTCGTTTATTTTATTTGTTGCCAGCATTTCAGCTGCCGGCGAAATCGATTTTTATTTTGCACTCGTTCTTGTGTGTCTGGCTTTTGTTTTGCTCTCCTGTTTGCCGAGAGGATATCGGTTTGATTTGACTGAAATGCAAACGGAGTCCGGGATTGAGACCCATTCTGAGACTCTGGGCTTGATTGAAAAGCTCTCGAAAGACGCCGGAATTTGCACAGCTAATGTTCGAGCATACTTTGCCTGGTAATTCTTGAGCTCGGCTAACCAGTTTCCGTTTCCGTATCGATTCTTTTGTCCTCTAATTAGCGCCGCTCGCAACTTTTGTAATTAGAGCATTGTATTTGAATTTCGGTTTCATTGATTTAACAATTAGATGAAAGTTTCGCGCACCGATTAAATTGAAATTATTTGGCAGCCCCCTTAAATCCAAATTAGGCATTGGAAAGTGGTCACCGGCAGCTGTTCTGGCCACATCTTAAATTGAAGGTTCTCCAGGAGCCGTAATTAAGCTGGCAACGGCCTAATGAGCCGAGCAGGTTGGGGAAAACTCTCAGGATTTCACTTTCCCCTGCTTGCCTTTTCCCCCAGCTGAAGATTCCTCTTGTCATATGTCAGAGTTGAGATGCCGTCGCCTGTGGCTAAAAGATGGAGATAAAACAAGTGAAAGGCGACCAAAGACAAGCAAATAAAAACAGGACCAAAAATGGTTTCAGCATTTATTACCATGTTTTAGGTTTTAACCTGCTTTCATTTTGTTCATAATAAAAAGGAATTTTTTGTATAAGCTTTGCTTAAATGGTCTTCATGATAACTTTTAAATTAGAAATACCTTTTAATTGTATTTCCTAAAAACCACAATTTGTTTAACCAGACATATGCTCTAGTTGTAAAATTTTGTTTTCTTTAAATTTAAATGTATTCAAATTGTTACTTTAATTTTTGATTTGTTTTCAGAATTTTACTTTTTTTTAATGATTTTCATTTTATATTTATAAGAAGAGTTTTAAGAATTGGTTTTAAATATTTTGCAGAAATATTAAGTGCTTTTGACGAGTGTATCTAGGCCCAAAAGACTTGGCTTTCTGTGCTGTGATTGGGCGAAACACGTGGATAGACAAAAGGTGCCGCCGTCAAAGCGGAAGCTTTCACATAAGTGCCCCCATCCAATCCGCACCTAGGCATCCTTTTCCCTTTTGGCTGACAGAGTTTGCAGGCTTCCTTCTATCTGATGTTTTCCCTATTTTTCCACCTCGTTTTTCGTCTTTTTTTGGTAGCTTTGCACTCAGTGTTAGCCCACTTTTGGGCTTTTTTGTATTGTTCGGCCCTCGCCTTTTGCGAGTGAGTGTGTGTGGGCCAAAAATGGAGCGCCTGGCAGATTTAGACGCTGATATGTTTGAGAGGGGTGTGTTTGCAAAGTGCCTGCCGCCTTACCAATTTGGACGCCATACAATCTAATGCGCTTTGATGCCAACTGACAAACCCATCAGCCAGTTGGCACTCTTTTGCCCAGCTTCTCGTTTTCGCTTTTCCGCATTTCCGTATTTTCAAATTTCCCTTTCACCTTTGGACAACCCTTTTGCGCAGAGCGGGAAAGCCCGGAGAGTGGCCACATTAATCACATTAATCAAATCAAATTAGACGTCCGAAATTGATGCAAATTAACAGAGCAGCCAAACAGCGTCATTCGATATGTGAGCGAATCAATCAAAATCAATCGCCGAGTATGCCCGAAATTGAATAATCGATTCCCTGGCAGGGCAAACAAATACATAGATCGAGAGTGGGGGCGGTATTTTGGTAAATTGTGTAAGCTTGCCATTTAAATGTGTATGCCGGGCTATCGAATTACCAGACGTGTCGCATAAAGTACCAAAAGAAAAGGACCTCGAGGAGCGGGAAGGCGCCGTGTGCCACGTGTCTCCTTCACCGGTCGCTTATGTCAGGCCACGGGGCGCATTAAAGGCTGCAAATCGTTTTAAGCTCTTCACGTATGCAAACACAAACTCACTTACATACGAAAATACGAAAATACGCTCGAATTTCTCTTGGCCCGCAAACATTCAGGCATTGATTGCACTCACTTATTCATGATTTTCCTTCTTATTTCTGCGGCATTTCTTTTTATATTCCCTCCAAGGGAAACAATAATGTAGCTGTGCTCTGCAGTAAGCTGTTCTCAAATACTAACTTCCTTCCGAATCAGCAGCGAGGGCTATTAAGTTTTGTTTTCCTTTGCTGGCAAAAGCATGAGAATTATAGCAACTGCTCAAATCAGATTGGCAAAGATATGCCCATGATTGCTTGGATTCATTCCTCAAAATCGAAGGAAAAAGTCTGCAAAGTTACCACAAGGTATTATCTTCGAATTATGCGGAATAAATTTATATAGAATATATGAGTAAAATTTGTATTTATTTATACGTTATTATTAACAAAATTAAAATTGCCCAGCCATTTACTGTTTATCTGTCGAAATCTGTCTCTTCGATGTCAGTAGCATGGGAAATATTTTGAAATATTATTTTATTTCGGTCGCTTTTTTATTATGGTTCAACAATGGACAACCTTGAACTTTGAAGCTGCCTTGATCCTTTCAATATTTGGATTAGATTCCAAGTATATCTGCAACAGCATACCGATTGAGTTAAACGTGACCCTACAGGGCTGCATTATCTGTCCCATCTTCTTCTAAATATTATGCAAAGCACTTAAATGAATGCACAAACACATAGAAGTCGGCACTCGCACAGAGTGCTCTTAGCCGGATTCTCCGTCCATCCAGCTCTCCGGTTGTGTTTCTAGTTCGAGCCATAAAATGCTCGACAGCCAGGGCGCGAAACAAATTGCATTAGGGTCCTGAACCCTTGCACCTGTGCATGTGTACGTATGTACAGATGTGCGGCCAAGGTAAATATGATAAATCACCAGTGCTCTGCTGTTTCTCCTTGCCATGACAAATGACGTGGGCGGAGTGGGATATGGGGTGAGGGGTGGGGAAAATTCCGATGCTGCTGCTCCACATACGAGTAGTATACAATAATCGATGCGATTTGATGAATGCCAACTGGTCGTGTGTGAGGGCCATATACACTCGCATCGCTAGCATTATGTGCACGAATATCAACATATTTATGTCTGTGGCAGGGCGCATAAATATTCATTTTTATGGCCAGAGACGAGGACAAATTCGTTTGGTGCAAATGGGACCGGGCAAGCAGTTAAAGTAAGCAGGAATCATAAACGAAAATCACGTAATGCGTGCGATCCACTCGAGGCGTCAGGTGTTGCTGCAATGATTTTCAATTTTACGCCTGAAAGTCATGCGCTAATTTTCTCGTCCTTGGTTGCTCTTCGCGCTTTTTGTCTATTCATTGTCATTTGCCACACTTTGCCGCAGTTGCCGCCCTCCAATTGACATTAATGACTTGGACAAATTGCACTAATTGAGACAGAAGGTGCTGCCGCCGGTGAGTTTTATAATTAGCCCCAGCCATTTACATTGATTTGCCCGGCTGACTCCGACTGCTGGCAACTAATGCTGCACTGAGCACTTCCACTTGATCCCCACACCGGTCACGTCCTTCGGCCGCTAACATGTCACCGCATAAGCAAGCGAAGCACTCAACCGACGGACTTGACCTTTGCCTTTGACAGCGCCCCTTTCGAAAAATGGCTTATATAAAGTTGGATCTCGGTCGGGGGCAGCATATCAGGATAAAACACTCTATTCCCCAAAATCCTTTACCCTGCAAGTTTGTGTGTGGGTAAAAATGCGTTGAGAATATAAAAGTCACGTAACTGGCTGTCGTTTCCTTTAGCGCCGCACACGCGCTTCACCCACACCAAGAAAACCCGAATACACCAGCACACACATACGTCTACATCATTACCCGAAAACTAAGTCCTGGCATTAGCATTTGTTTGTGTTCGGCTGCTTTGATTACGCTTCGATTCGAAAGCTAGGTAAAAAACTTTTACAAAAACTTTTTTCCTCACTTTTTTTTTGGCCAACTTTCAGCTTCTTTTTTTTTTTTTCTCAGCCATGTGCGTGTGTTCGAAAGAGTGGGTATTAGTGGGGCAAAATGACTTTATTTATGTGTATTATGGAAATATGAAGTGAAAGCCAAAGGGGGAAATGTATATGGCTCTATCGACATTAGAGCTTAGTTAGTGGCTCAAATTCGAACCCGAAAAAAAGTGGCACAAATTTCACTTGGGCTGGATTGATTTAAATGCAAAACTCTCCCGCCTTCCACGAAATTTCAAATATGAAAAGTTTTTTATTTATCAGACAGTCAAATGGCAAGGCAAACACTGATGATGTACCCGACACACAAAAAAAACAAAAAGTGGCAGGAAGATGGCTCGCTGGGTCCTTCATTTTTGCCATTGGCAAAAAACAGGCAGCAGTCAACTTCAACTTTATTTTGATGGCGCGGTAAATTGCGGAAAAATATGTATATGGCTGGCAAGAAAGGCAAGCTAAATGAACCTCAAAGTACTCTTACGATTGTATTCAGCATTCTGAAATTTTCAATTGGCTTGTCGTTATGTGTTGGTTTGTGTTTCTAAGCAAAACAGTTTTTTTTAATTAATTTTTAAAATATTATTTATTCATTGCATTCACATTCGCATTGGAGTTTATCGTGACTTTTTTAACAGCCTTTGCACTAGTATAAATAATTAAGAAAATATATATTTTGAAAGGCGAATAAAACATGTTTTCGGTTTTAAGTAGGGTCTCATGCGTTGCATTTGTTATGTGATTTTGATACTTTTACTGCAACACCAAAAGACCCTTTTGAAGGGTAGCCTACAGAAAAAAAAAGTATATCAAAAGACAGCAGCAAAAGCAAAAATGATGTGCTTGCCAACACACATTCATGCGTGTGCTGGCATCATTTTCATATGCGTCGCAAAAGTTTTGCAAGCCAAGTTAAGGCCTAAGCAGACGGATGTGGGCGTGGCCCAGCGGGTGGAAAAGGGGGCGTGGCCGGGGAGAGGGTCGCTGACATGCAACGCGCTTTCAATTTCAGGCCTCCAGGCTATGTATGTGTGTGTGTGAATGTGTGTCTGGGAAATCTTTAAGCGCAGACAGGAAATATTTTGTTGCTACTGCTGGTTTTCTGTTCTTCTTAGCCATCACCATCATCATCATCAACAGCAACATTGTGGCCTCTGCTGCTTATTGCGAAAAAATCCTTTCGCAGTGTCCTTGCTTTTGCACACTTTTTAGGCCCCCGTTTTAGTTTTCTACGTGTGTGCGCGCCTGTTTGCTTTTAATAGTCCACTCGTCCTGTGTTTGCTGTTTGCTGTTTGCTCTGCTGTCAGCGCTTCATGCGTGACAAATACACAGGGACACTCGAGACGCAGAAGTTTGCGTGACTCGCGCATAGAAATTATGGCGAAAAGCAAAGGAAAATGCCGAAAACTTTGGCAAGCAGAAGGGCAACGGGAAATGCTCACACTGGCCCGGAAAATTAGCTGAGCTGGGGTTAAAAAAGAATCCCTGATTAAAGAGTTAAGCGTTTGTCACGCCATTCCCCCTTTGTCCACTTCTCCACTGACCTTTTATCCGGGTTAATCAAATGTTTTTCTGCCATTTTCTGTCACTCTCAGTCGACCACGCCCCGCGCCCCCTTGATGTTCATGCCTGTGTTTGCCCAAAATGTCAAACATGTCAAATTAATTTTCATATTTGTTTTGCTTTTTAGATAATTGAATGTCTCTTTTATTTGCTCATTTCATATTCCACAAGTCTGCATGTTTGCATGTTTGATTTTCTGTGGTTTATCTTCATGCCTTTTGGAAAAGTAAATGTTTTTTAAATATGAGTTGCAAAACTTTCCTGCCACTCCCCCGATTATCGATTTAAGTAGGAAACTTAATAGTAAGCAAACAAATAAACAAAGATATTGTTGTCTTCAACAGCGGTATATGTAAATGTTTTATCGGAAAAATGTAATTTGTTTAGATCCCTTTGGAGAAAATTCTTAAGAAATTCTTGTACTAATTAATTAACCTTTGCTAAATAATGATAAAATTAAATCTAGCTAATTGATTACTCACTTTCAGTGGCAGCTAAATGATTCAAATTAAAATAAATCACTTAAACTCCGCAATAACTTGATTGAATGCAAATTGTTTTGAAATAACTCTCTTTTCCAATTAAAAATTAATAATTTAATTAAAATTGTAATCAAGTTTGTGGAAAATTTGTGTCAATTATATATGCGTGTGCTATCAATGCGGATAAATCACCAGTACCTCAACTACAGATAGGTATGCCAATGTTGGTGCGAGAAAGACAATCAAGTAGGTACCCCAGCCACATTTGTGGAACCTTTGGCATATACATAAACAATTACACTAAGTGCCACAATTTACCAAGGGCCATAAATCAATAGGGCCAAGTAGTTGGAGTCGGTTTCGTTTTACTAATTATTATTATTGAAATATATCTGCCACAGTCGCACTGACAGTGCCCCCTGCTCGACATCGAGCAAACAGAGAATTACAGGCTTTACTCAGTGTCAATAGGGACGGAGATACAGGCACTGGACAGGCTTAAATTATAGTGTAGCTGATTCCTGTTTGTTCGCTGGGCCAGTGATAATCCCGGCGAAACTGCAGCTAAAAATTAAGCAAAGCTCGTAAGCGGCTCCACTAAAGTATGCAATGGAAATGCGATAATAAAGCGGAGTGCGATGGAGGGAAAGTGGGTGGAAAGCGGAGCGGTCTAAATAATGTGAGTTGCTAATAAAAAATGCAGCAGGCAGGGAGCAGGCCAAGCGGAAACGGAAATAAGAAAGCAGCCCGAAATCAAAAAAGGACGCAGCAGATGGAGGAGCTCACTCCTCACTCCTCACTCCTCGTCACTTATTTCGTACACAAAGTACATATTTTACTTAAACATAAGCAATGGCTATTATTTTAAGTTACCCACGCGCTCACTGATTTAATTTCAGACTATTATGCGCACACAATGCCAACGGTAAACGCAGAGCGAAACTAGAGGAAAAGTAAAAGCCCCAAGGAGGGAAAAGGAGTGGGAGCGAACGAAAAGTTTTCCAGCAAGACGATGCTTTTAATACACTTTGCATAGCTCACTGTCAGGGCTTTTATAGTTTCAAGGTATGATGGAATAACTGATTGATGGAAACACCAGAAGACGATATAAAGCTAAGAGAAAATGCTTAAATTTGTAATGCTTGTCATACCAAATACTCTGTATTAAAGAAATATTTATTCTAGCCTAGAGCCTTTTTAGAATTTCTTATATGTGAAATGCAGAATGTTGAAATTGTGTATGAACATCACAAAACAAAATTAAATTCCTAAATATTTTTAAAAGCAGTCAAGTCCTTACCGTTAAGTACGTATTAAAAAAGTAATCAAAATCGTTCCATTATTACTTCTGAAGCCCCAAAAACTCAATACAAATTGCTAAGCTCTTCCTGTAACCCAAGTACTCTTTACTCTCAACTAGTGCAAAGTTTGCTCTATTCCAGGCTAAAGCAATATGCCGTGGTTTTTAACTCATGTTGGTTTTCCACTTTTTATGCTTTTGCATTTCTTCATTTTCTTGCCCCTGCAGATTTGGGTCGACCGTTTGAATGAATTTATATTCTGCATCTACCTTCCGCCCCAACTAAATTTCTTGCCTCAGTTTTTGCTCTTAATGCCCCCCAGCCCGTCGGGCTTCTTTTATTTTTGTTCACTGGTCAACATTGGAAGTACATTAGGCTTTTCACTAATTTTGTAAAAATGGAAGGCAGCCTTTGGATGCTGATTGGAAGGGGAAACAAAATCGGAGGTTCAGATTCCGGATTAGCATTGGCCGGGCCGAACGCATGGCTTCACATTTCAAAACAATTTGTGCTAATTTCAAGCCATGATGACTGTGAAATCGAAGAAGCTCCAAAAGAAAACTGGGAGAGGAGAGTCAAAAAAGCCGAACGCTGCACTCGAATGAGGATTAAGTTTGATTGGAGCGGAAGTCGAATATGCCAAGCTTTCAATGGAAGGGGAAATAAAATTTTAGAAGGAGACCCTAATTGCTGCATGATATAAGAAAACGAAATCATGGTTTTTAAAAGTTTGAATAAAAGTCTTGTTTGCTTTCGGCTGCCAATAATTAGAGGCTAACCGAACATGTAATTAAAACAAAAGCAAGTAAGGCCATATAAATTCAAAAGAATATCAAATTTGTAAGCCCAAGGCATTTGCTGGCCTCATACAGTTTTTGATGGGTATTCAGCAACGAAAATCAATCGCTCTACATACAAAAATTTATCACCGTCTAGACTGAAACCAAATGCATTAGGCGAGAAACAAAATTCGCTGCGCAATTTCACCAATAACAAAGCCTGATTTCCCATAAAGTACAATAAAAGCGCAGGCAGTAAGCAGCTTTGATTACCGCCACTCACAACGGATTTATTTCCCCTTACCAGGGTTTCTGTTACCCTTTTTCGCTCAGTGTGCGAGTGTGTGTGCTTGCTTAGGCATTTGAAACCTGATTAGTTGTCAAGCACTTCAAGTGCTCGAGCTCGAGTTGTTCGGTATATACTTTGGGTTGGGCTTACCTCTGCAGCTGTGTGTGAAATTTATTGTTTCAAGTTAATGCCACTTGATGGATTATTTGGCTTTGTACAGCCAAAGCTTTGATTTCTGTTCTTCTTTGCTTTGAAATGTGATATTCCAAGGGTTTTTTCAAGCGCTTTAACTTGAATGTATGCGAACGTTTTAACAAAACGAAATTAATGATATAAGTGTATTACATATTCTTTTGTTGAAGATGTGAGTTTTTGGATCCATGCAAAAATTTTTTTTTTGAGTTTAAGAACTACTGGTAAATCTCAGAAAAGTATTTTAAACTGTTGCGTTGTTGAAAACTCCTTCTACTGTTTCTTACCCACCGAATAAATAATAATAATAATATATTTTATATGTTGTAAATATCTAAAACTACCTAATATAACTAAAAATATAAATTTTCTTATTTTCCCCAAAAAATTTAATAAGAATCTGTGCGGTTGAATTGAATAGTTTCCTAAAAATTATTGCTAATTTTTTTTTACTTCTTAAAGTTATAGCCAGTAATAATTTAATTTATTTGTTTTCTCCAGAAAAATGTAATCCAACAAATGTTTTTATAGTTCGGGTAGGTTTAATCTCAACAAACTTCTGTTTCAAATGCGTTAGAAGTCAGCTTGGCAAGTTTTACTATTAACTATTCAAATGAATTGTGAAACTTTTCACTCTGAATTTGATGCGAGTCACACGCTTCGTCTTCCATTTGGGCTCATAAATCTCGGCTGTCTACACACACACTCGTATCCTTTCACCCGTTGTCCTCCAGAGCCTGTCAACAAAGGGCCAGTGAAAGTTTTCGTGTGTCATGATAATATTTACATGCTGCATTAAACTTGCTCTCCTTGACAGGCGAAACTTTTGCAGCTGCTGCTCATGTTATTAAAGTTGCGCATACGCCAGGTTGTCCCCTGGCCAGCTTGATTTATGCGAGGAGCCCTAAGTTCTTGGACCAGCCTCTTAATAATTTAAGTTCCGCAGAAAATCAGAGTCGAGATAGCTCCCCCTCGGTATCCCTTTTGGCCCGATGCCAAGCCACGTTGCGCTGACTGAGCCGAAAAATGCAAAAATTTCCTGCTGCCGTTCCTGCTTTCTGGCCATGTTGACAATGCCGGCAACAAAGCGCATTTGGCAACCGCCTGCAGTCTTGCCAACACCCATACCCAAGCCCACACCTCTTACCCATATCCACATGCGAAGACGTGCTCAGCAAAAGTGAAATGGCAACAATATATGTGCGAATGCACAATGCAAACGGGTGCGAGACCCACCGAGTTGTATAGTACTTGCATGCTATATATACGAATATATATATGTATATAAAAATATAAAAAGTAGGTTATCCACAGACAGCACTTTAATATGATTTCCATGGCTTACGTCTCCTCGAGATAGACTAACGCACTTCGCAGACTGACTAACTGACACCCCGGCATCAACAAAATGATCAAAGGCAATGGGAAATATTATCCCTGACACAGTCGCAGACAAATTGTAAGTTTCAGTCGTTTGTCTGACCCACTTTCATGTTGTGGCTTAAAACACATCAGCTGAAATTTTCAGCAAAGTTGATATCATAATGTTCCGTTTTTGCTCTGATTTTAAGCTTTATACTGACAAATTCCTGACAAATCTGTATTATTTTACTTTATACGAATTAATGTTTTATTTCAGGAGAAACCAAAACATTTTATTATCCCAATTGGATTCCAAATCGCGTAGATTTTAATAAGGATTATTATTATTATTACTCTGGTTATGTTGTATCTTTTTATTTCTGGACTCAATATCATTACAAGCAAAGGGCGGGTGATTTTGGAGACTGAAATCATTTCAAATGTGCAGGGCCTTTGTTTTATATTGATTTGTTTACCTTTTATTACCATTCGATCCTAGGAAACTGATTATTTCTATTTTAAATGCCTAGCACAATCGCCTGCATTATTATTCGTAGCTTACTTTTGAGCGTTTCTTTTTCGGTCGAAGATTAGGTAGTAGGTAGAAAGGATATGTATGTGTTTATTTGGGTAGATATTTACTCCCACCAAGGACTTACCCCTGCTTGGCCGTATTGTATCCTTTTGCTGTGGCGTTTACTCCGCTTTTTGGCGTTTTTTACGGCCTTTGTAATAAAAGCAGCCCGCAGGGATGGAGTTGTTGCTGCTGTGCTTATTGCTTATTGCTGCTGTTGAGGGCGTGTTGGCATTGAGCGGGTTTTATGCAGCCAGCGAGACGCACACATCATACCAATGAGCGGAGGAGGCGCAGAAGGAGGAGCGGCGGGCAGGCAATTGAGCAAAAAATATGGAAAAGTATTTGGCGGGTGCGAGGCATAAATTTCGATTTCGGCGGCCTTGCTTTGGTTGGCTTTCTACAGACTTTCTCGTCTTCGAATCGCCGCCAGCCACGGGGCCAATATTTAAAGTAGCAGCCGATGCGAACTTTATTTATGACTCAATAATGTGTATTTTGATTTATGCATTGTGGGCGCGTACACCAGCGCACATACACACTGTAACTGCGGCACACATACACACTCAACCGCACTCACTCACACACACTCACTGTATTGTTGCCTCAAGCCAAAACGATGCGATTTGCATAACAACACATCCAGAAACTTAACGCAGGCATTTGAGATGTTTGTAGCACGTGCACTCTCGTCTCACTTAACGCTTTACCAGCATTCAACAATTGCGATAACCGATGGCGGAATACTTTTAAATATCTGGGCTGGCACTTGTTTCTTGATTTTCCAGCTGCCTTGCTTCGTTCGAGAGATTGCGGATGCGGACGGTCAACACTGCGGCTACGCGATGTGAGGCGATGCGTTGATGCCCATACGACAGCGACAACGACAACGACAACACGACAACGAGAACGAGAACGACAACGACAAGCGACAACAACGGAGCACGACAACTACACAAATCCACGACCTTTTCAGTACTAAAGCGCCTGGCCATTCATTCGTGGCTTTGGCCACTTTTGCCATCGCCCTCCACGATTCGGATCCTTCGGCTCGCGTTCGGGTCGCGCATTTTCGAATTGCCGAGCAGTCGAATCCTTTGCGTTCCCGTGTGTGTGAGCCTTGTAAGTGGGCCAACGCTTGTCGCCGGTTCGACACCGAAAAGCGAACGGCTGGCACCAGCGGTATAAGAGTTTTGGGGGTTCAAATCCAACAAAGCCGCTTGATTAGTGGGTCTGTGGAAGGTAAGCTTTTCTCAAATGCCACATGAACTTGAATTGTCAAGATTGTCAGCGGAATATAAACTATGAAAGGGATAATGATTACTAAAAAAAAGTTTATTAGTTAAATGGTTATTATTCTTTCGTATTAAGAATGGTTGCTTTAATATATTTCGATATTCTTCAGGTCTAAAGAAAAACCTAAGAGGACTGACTATAATTTATTAAATAATTGAACAATTATATTAAAATGTAATCATTTTTTTTTTAATCCGAACATTATTCTATTGATGAAAGTATTTTTTACAAATCTTTTGGCTTAAAAATATGTACCATGAACCTTAACAATATTTTTCGAAAAATTATCTTCCTTAAGATCTTATACTGCCACAAATTTTAAATTAATGTTTTTTAAACTGTGACGAATGCAAAATCAAAATATATGTGTTTGATCTGACACTTTTCTTTGTTGTAAGGAGTCGGTCCTACCTCAACACCCTGCTCCCCTTCTGAACCTTTTCCAAACACGTTCCACCACGCATTTTTGTGGATCCTTTTGCCCTCCCTCGTCTTGCTCTCTCTATCTAACTGCCTCTTGCCGTCTCTCCTTAGTGCCGCCTCTCCTTAGATGAATGAGAGTTTCAAAAATCGGTTACCAAGAGCATCTCAAAGTTACTGCAGCTTCGCTGGTCAAGGCAGCCAGTCAAGGATCACAGATTACAATGAATATTGCATTTATATATAGCTAAAATACTTGCAACATATATAGTACCATACAACTTAAAAAGATAATAAAGCCCCACAGAAAATTAAAAAAAAATAGTATACCAATAGACCTTTTTTCGGACTTATTCATTTTAATTAAATGCCGTTTTTCCGTTATTTGAACTATAAAGCCGTAACATAGCTCTGTTCATGATTTTACCCAAGTCAAGTCATTCATAAAAAAGAATTTTTTTGATAATTCGTTAGGTTGCAGGCTAAGCTACAACTTAACCTACACCACCGTCAAAATCACGCAGCACAACGCTTACAAAAAACTCTACTACAATGGGGTGTAAGCGTGTAAGTTGACATGGGACCACGAGACCCGAGTCTTGAATCTCTCCAGCTTTCTCTCGACTTTCTCCCGCTCTCTTTTCGATTTCGAATTTCGTGGTTTCGACAGACATGCGCCCCAAACCACCGAAAAGCCGAACGAAGTGTGGAACCTAGAACACATTCGTTTGCCATGAATGGGATTTTTTCAAAATTTCCAACGGTTTCACTCTTATACCACTCAAAAAAAGCTTCCGCCTTGTAAGAAATTGCACTCAAAGAATAAAGAAGGGCCCAGAGGTTCCACTGCAACAATTGCACAGCCTAATCTTATCAAATTTCATTTACACGCTTGGCCAAACTCTAATGGCAAATCCAATGCCGTAATGAAAATAGCACTAAGCCACTTTTGTCAGCACACACATGACATTTCTCCTTATTTTCCACACTATGTTAGGGACACACATATATGGAAAAGGTTACTAGTGATGTTGTCAAAGTATTTGGCTGCTCAACACGGCATTCTTTGGACCAAAATTGCGCTGGCTAAACATTAACTAAAACTGCAAAATTCCATCACACACACATAGACACACTGAAACACCCAGGACGACACTCACACACATGCAAGTTCGTGTGTGGTGTGGACTGTCGGTCTTCTGCAGCTGCAAAATCTCAACGCTCAACCGCCAAGCATGGCATTTCATCAGGCGGCAGCAACTAGAGCAGCAGCCCCAGAATCAGCCCAAATCTAGGCAGCTGCAGCTGGGATCGTGACTCTACTGATGCCCATTAATTTCTTAAATATACTTATTAATGAACCTCCATTAGATTACCAAGTCAGTATTACAATTGAGGTATATAATATATAGTAAATTATTGTAAATTGATTTGGCTATGCCATTTTACCCATTAAAAATTGCAAAAAAAAATAAACTTTGAAAATAATAAATAGTTTACAGACTACCATTTACAATACAAACCACCTAAGCGTAACTGTTTCAAATATCTTGTCACTTCAATAATAAACTCTTAATAAGCTCGATCAATAATTTGTGTTTATTCATATTGTCAAACAATGCAGATATCCGGTTGGCCTTGCTATGAGACAGTTTTATTTATTAAAAGCTTATAATTAATTACAATGAGTTTCCCTTGCTTCATCACAGCTGCTTTCACCCATTTTCCCATGTACCTCAAGTCAGTAATGAGTAGCAGGTTTAAAAACCCTTAACCCACTGCTGGCCCACCCCTTTCGCTGGCTGGCGAAAAACCCCAGCAATGCGAGCAAAGGAAGTGCACTAAGAGCAGTGACCAAATAGCTGCCAGAGAGTCCCGAACCGGCAGCTGATCCTGCTCCTGCTCCTGCTCCTGCCCCTGCTGCTTCTGCTGTTGCTTCTGCTGTTGCCACCGCCAGGAAGTGGCGATGGTGTTGCACATGACTTTATAGCTTTTACATTAATCTGTGTGATGGTGTGCGGGTGTGAGAGAGCCTGGCTCTGTGTGTGTGAGTGCGACAGTTTGGCTATAAAGCAAAAGTTGCATTAAATTTAAATCATGAGACGGCGGTTTCTGTGGGCACCACTCTCTGATAAGCCCACACTGACGAAAATGGCTGGTTTCGCCTAATTAAATGTATCGCAGATAAGGGGTATTCAACGTTTTGGTACTAGAAAAATACAATTTCATGGCAAAAATTAAAGCTAAGTAACTTAGCTAAAGTTGCAGAACTCTAACTACCAATTCTAAAAAAATTCAAAGTAATGAGTATTTATTCATTTTGTGTAGCCAAGCCATTACTATAAAAAATTTATTAAGGTCTTATTTCAGGGCAGTACTCTAATTAAGAATTCAATAGTATTATTATTGATTTATAAACCCTAATGTTAACTTAATTCTTGAGTATTTAAAGAGTGGTTTCTCCAAGTGCCTGGCTAACTGCATGTGAGCTGATCTGAAATAAGCTGGGTAAAAGTTAGGGCTAAGCGCCGCTCAACGTTTTGTCATTAAAAGTTGAGCTGGTGCATCGGAAAGCTTTTCGCGGTGGCCCCGACTTGCATTCTCCTAACCGCCTCCAAAAATCAAGAGCCCTGCAATCACAATTAGCCCGACAACAAACGCAATTTGCATGCGAACGCGATGCGGTGTGAGCAACAATTACCTAATTATAACGCACTTTCGATGCATTGTCATAAACAGAGGTGTGTGCGTGGGCAGGATCCTATGTGCGGGCAGGACAACTAATTAATCAGCTTTCGTAATCAATGCTTAATGATGCAGCACCATCAGTGGCAGCGCAACGGCATTTAAATGGTCTATAATTAAATCAAACACTCAATTAAACCGGAGACGAATCGAACTGGGACCGTCGGGCTCAAATTGGATAAGGTTACCGATGGCCTGCTAATGAATAGCAAACCAAACAAAATTATAGCCTGCAAGAGCCGAGTCATTGAGACCTTTTTCAACCTCTGGCGGGCCAACCTCAGATGGTTTTCACTCATTAATTAATCAAAACTTCAAATAGTAACCACAGAAACCGAACGGGCTGTGCTAAAACGTGGCGCACATCAAACTGACCAAAGGGTACTCAAAGGATTTCTTTGTCCTTTGGCAATCTAAAAAGTTATCACTTAATTATTCATCAGGTAAGACATTCGAATATATAAGCGCAGTATGTGCTATAGTTGATAAGCATCTACTTTACATAATAATAATTGGTTTTATTTAAATTTACATATCCTTACAGAACTAGATGGGCTTAGTAAAATAAATGTCAATAAAAGTAAATATAGTTTATTGGTAAATGGTTTTAGTAATAGTTTGATTCTTAAGAGTTTTTTAAATGGTTTTATAAAACTAAATTTACGGAAAACAGCATTTTAATTCTTAAGTTTTTACCACTGCTTAAAAAATGATTATTAAATTTTTAAAGGCATCACTATGGTTACTAAAAAGGTCACTAATTTCATTAACCGAGCCGTTCAATTTTTAGTTGATAAATATAGGTACGAACTCTTAGCATACAGAGCATTTTGTATTCGTTGTGTTTCTGCCAACTCCTTTTACTCCTTCGTCTGTCTTGTATCTGGCTTCCTTTTGGTCAAGCCGTAAATTTATTTTACCACACATTGAGATACATTCCATTGGGAGCATGGCGGGGACAAGTCGTCTGCTTTTTGGCCAAGTGGCAAGTTTACCGAAACTTGCAAAAAAGCTGAAAACTAAAAGGAAAGGGGAGAACTGAACTAAAAGGAAACAGCAGCAGCGGCATTGGCAACTCCGGGCTGCTGCAATCCAGATTCACAGCCAGCCGCAGAGGTGTAACCAAGTCCTTACAACAAAAACTTTCAACACATGTTGCTGTGTGTGTGAGTTGATGTTGCTGTTGCTTTTTCTGTTGCCATTGCTGCTGTTAGCAGCCAGTGAGGCGAGCAAAAGCAGCAGCGGGACGATGGACGTTAGACGTTGGACGATAGACGCCTCCTGGCCAGGAGCAGACTTCCTCAAATATTAAAAGTCCAAGCAGGAGAAGGACAAACACAGCTGCAAGCAGAGGGATCACTGAGAAAAATATAACAATTAAATTAAATTAATGTTGAAATATGGGTTTTTTTGATTTACAAGGTTTTCTTAATGAAATCGATGCCTAACTTGACAAAACAGACATAACAATACCCCAAATTATACTTAGCTTTCTTTCAGATTCTTTCAACTTTCGACTAATGTAAACTAGACATTACTTCGTACTTTAAAAGCAAGGAAAACAAATATTTTCGATAACAAACCAATACTTATTTTTTGGTGTTATAGTTAATGTCCTTTCGATTTGCTCCATTTAACACAAACACTACCGAAAACGAAAATACTAATGACGAAACTAATGTTATAAATTATTTCTATTCCTATTCAATTGGTTGACCTTACATTTTTTACATGAATTTCCTTTCCAGTGTTGGCCGGTTCTTTTTTGGCCAACAGCCGCCGCTTGTCGCACGTCGTCACTTAGGCAAAACGCAAAGTTTTCTCTTCGCAGTATGCTGTCAGTCAGAGGGCTGCCTCCGCCGCCCCTTTCACTGCACTTTCCCCCGATGCTTTTTTTGTTTTAGTTCCCTCCCCTAAGCCTTTCTCTTTCCCACCAACATCCCCAACCCTTACATTTCTCCTGCCTGCGGTCTTTGTTTGAAGTAACAACTACAACTACACAACTGTGACGAGCGCACAAGGACACGCGTTAAGCTAAGCAAAAGTTTTGGCACACCCACACACTGCAAACACTGTTGCAATTCCCCTACACACACACACACACACACACACACATGAGTGCCGCGCATTTAACATAAACAAACTACACTAGTTACAACAAATTTTTTCTTTTTCTGGCCACGACTTTCTATTTGTTTTGTCGGTTTCTTGTTTTATTTTTAAAAAGGATTTTTCCACCAAGAAAACGTGTTCGGAAAATTAAAAATAGTTAGTCAGAGTCAGGCAAAGGTTGTTGTTTGTTTTCTTTGCAATTTATTTGCGGAAAATTCAAGAAATTCTGTAATATACATTTATTTTAAAAGTTCTTTTTGACAGCTTCCCATTTATTTAAATTATTTTTCCACCAAATTAAGTTTTACTTATTTATCAAGTATAATTGATAAGTTCTTTAGCTTTATGGTCGGTGAACCTTAATCTATTAAAATATAATTAATATATTTTAGGCTGCATCACTGGAAAATAAATGAAAAAAACATAAATAAACAAAGGGCTTTTAAAAAATAAATTCAAAACTATGTTGTTGTTAAAAGGCAATCATGAGTGCATTGACTTAACATTTTTTTTAAATTCAATTTATGAAAAAAGACATTTAATTGTCTTTGTAATTAATGTTGTAATTATAACTATATAATTGTAAAATGTTTTGTGATAGTAATACCCCTAAAAAATAATAGATTACTCGAAATTCACAAGAACACTAACATGGAAAAACTATTAAGTACGAACAACAATTCACCTGGATGCGTGGAATTTCCACCAATTTCTGGACCTCCTCCGCCCACATCTTGGGGCTGACATCATCAGCCATTGTTGGGCTACATGTAATTTTTCCTGGAATTGCCCGGCAGCCGTTCCCTCTACATCACATCAACATTTTACTGGATGCCTTGCAGGCGTTTTCCGCCATATGCAAAACGCATGGGTGGGACAGGGGCATAAAGTATAGACGACGCCTACGTTTCCGGATATACACATGGGTGTATACATGGGTGTATATATCTGACAATGGAATGGCTGCCTGGCTGCCACTGTGTGTATTCATTAAATTTGTATAAACAAATACAGTGGGCATAAATTTCGAGCATCCAGTATTCAGTATCCAGTATCCAGTTGGAGTTGGAGTTGCTGCTGAAGTTGGAAATGGGAACGTCTTGGGCGGTGAAGCTATCTACGCCACATTATTCTTTTCCTACCTACACTACAAATGTATCTCTATCTTTGTGTTTGTGTTTGCTTTCCCGTGTGTTTGTGTGTGTGCGAGTGTGTGTTGTCTAAAATAAGCAAAAATGGCAGCCTGAAAAAACAAGTAACAGTTTTACTCGACAAACAATGAAAACAACGAGCAGTGGAGAAAGGAGAAAAGAGAAAGAGAGCGAATAAAACAACAACAACAAATCAGCACTTTACCTTATGTTTGTTGATTTTGTTCGTTATTTTATTTTGCTTCACGTTGCTCTCAGTCTAACCCCCCCAACCCTCGAAAATTCCCCTAAACTCTCCTCCCTTTTCCCGGCACTAACAAGACACAAAAAATTTACAATTTCAAATTGTGAGCATGTGAATTACGGATGCATAGATACACATGTATCTCGACGGCGGAGGAAACTCACCTGGCCATCGGACACGCCACGGCGCACACCGTACAGATGTTTTAGCACCGCCAGCACTTGGCCAAAAAACTTGGCAAGCGAATGGCTGAGCTTAATGGACACTTCCGCCCACTTCCCACCGCCCTCACATCCGCGGTGACAGGATCCAAAAGGAGGAAGGGCGGGGAGTTGGGGTGGCAAGCCCAGCGAACTACAACGAAAACTTATCGATGTTGCACTTGCGAGGACGCAAGCTTAGAAGATGTCGCGCCCCAAAAAGTTTCCAACTTGCTAAGATTATAAAATTTCCGTTAAAAGCTGAAAGCCAAGATCTGAGAGATGTATCCATTTTCGCATAAAGGGGTGACTTTATTTCAAAAATGATTATTATAGTTTCTCTGTAAAGATTTAATTTCCACAAATAGTCTTTTTAACTAAATTCCTTTTATTTATGTTGGTTTTGGTATCGACCTATTACACAATAATTGTAGTGTTATTGAATTACTCGAGGTCATACGTTGGTTATATTTTAATTTCTTCTATAACACAACGATTTATTCCACTAAACTTTCATCACACTTACTCTCCCTGAGGAGTGAACCCGACTATGATAAACCTTTTAAATAAATGAATAATTAATACATTAAATCTAAGTTATATTGCTATTTTTACCTTGTAATACAACATGAATGTTAAGTATGAGTCATATACAGCAAATACATAACCATTTGTCTGATATTAATAAGAGCCTTACAATTTCTTGTCTATTTTTAGTGCATGAACAATCCTTGTCTTTGCGTATTTTCACTTCCAAACACATTTCGTTAAACACCCCTTTTCCTGCAGGCCCATTACCTTTCTAATTGAGTCCTCCCACCTGATTTTACCTGCAGCTTATCCCCTGGCCGAGTAATCGATAACATCTACAATCTCGTATCCTATCTCCTCGGGCTGTCCACACCCACAGCTGTCACCTTCTGCTAAATTGTCCAATTGTCGCCCAGTTAGGCGGCTCTGTCGACCTGCCTGTTTATTCATTACATTAAATCACCGGGCCACCTCCTCCTTTTGGGCGCCTGTGCAAAGGCAATTAAATGTAATTAAACGTAAGATTAACTCTAATTATAATAAATTAAATGCGACGTCGTTTCGGATGAAGAGCCGACTCAAACGGGCCAAGGCAAATATCAAAAATGCAATTAAACATTAAAAATTTGTTGTGCTGCAAAAAGAGATCATGAATTAAACAATGCGACGGAGATAAAACGCGAACAGTGTGGCTGGAAAAAAAGTGAAATCCGCACTGATTAAGGCCCCGGTTAAAGCCGACATTCCCTCGGCCAGAATCAGAATCTGAATTCGAATCGGAATCGGAATCAGAATGGGAATCAGAATCAGAGCCTGAAACCAGAGCCGTTGGCCAGACCAATTCCATTTGCATAATCAATGCATATTTGGATGCGGCTATAAATTAACAAATAGAATTTAATTGCATACTTTTGAAGGCGATGGCGGCGAGTACACAAATTAATAATTCATTAATGCGCATTAATTGTTACGCTGCAGCGGCAACTGAAAGCTGAAACTGTCGCAGAAAATTGAAAATGAATGCATATGCTCGTTGGATATCGCAAAAGGTCCCTTTCCCACACGAACAGACTCCATAATCGCTTCAATGCTGGCAAATTAATTGCGGCCTTTGTTTAATCAGACTAAAATAGCATCGTTTATATTTATTGCGATTTTATTTCGAAGTGCATCAGGACACCACTCTTTACCTCGTCCCCCCCCTTTCGCCCATTTAAATTGCTACCTTTGTTGAGTGCTGCGGTCAACGAGCCGTCGATGTTTTTGTTGCCTTTGTTGCCGCCACCGTGCACATGGCATGCATTTATTAAATGCCGCACACAAAAAGAAGTCCACCGCCGAGGAATCAGCATCAGCCGCAGTAGAAAAGTGGAAGGGGAAGGGTAGGGGGAGGGGGGGGGCTGGCAAAATAATCGTGGGAAAATAAATATTGTATGGTCCGCTTTTGTGCGAGTCCTGGGAGCCGTCTTCGTGTCGGCCAGATTGCTATAATTGTGTAATTGTGACACACACGCAAATTATGGCCGTTCGCTTTAACCAGCCGCTAATGGAATTGTGATGGACAAGTGCCGGCCCACACAATGCCGTTTTCCCACAGAGTGAAACCATTGTGTTATAAAAGGATTCACATTTTTCTCTATTGTGCCTCCCCAGAACAACGACATTAATATTTTTATTATAACTATTTCGTGTCATAATACTTAGGACTTTAGCTGACTTCCCTTTTAAATATCCGAAAAATGAGCCTTGTAATAATCTAAGAATTTTCGTCTAAGGACAACAATTATTTTTAGATCTTATATAGTGGTTATAAATGTTGTATTTTTATAGTGAGATAGAAGTATCTTTAGTTTTGAGAAATTTATTTATTTTATTTAAAAATATTTTTTGCACATTAATATATAATAATTTTTATACTTAATATATTCTATTGTATACTTAACTCTTGCAATTAAACGCTCCTCTTATTTCGAGCCCTCTGTTAGGTTAAGTGAATTGCTAAGACGTCTGTGTATAAACAACTTTAAAACCAGGCTGCCCACTTAACACTGCACAAAGCAATCACAGCACACTCGGAGGACCAAGGAGGTGCCCGGATTGAGGAGTGGTGGAGGGAAACCCCGTGGTAAGGTGGAACCCCGAGGCAAAGGGGAATCCTGAGATCCATTGACAGGATGCCCGGCCTCATGCATGCAGTCAGCGGCTAGGAAAAGCGGCCCAGGCTACTGCGTTTCATGAATTCAATCAATTTTAATGCAATTTAAATTGCATTCTCCTGTGAAAACACACAATGCACTGCCGTCTACACATGTGCGAGACAACCACAATGCACCCACGCAGACGGGTGAAAGAGAGGGGCATAGAGTCGGAGAAAGAGACGGGGACAGGCAGACGTGTGTGCGCACATTATGCTGCCAGCGGAAAGGAGGCATCGCCTTGCGTTAATTGGTGGTCATGCCTCTGGCCGTGCAAAGGATACGGATAGCCAGGACCCATCCCCATGCGATCCTGGCATCCAAGACCGCAACTGCCGTCGTCTTCGTGCGCGGCCGACGTTTATATTGTTTTAAATGCCACGCATTCATCGTTTGCCCCTTGTCGCCTCGACTGGACAGAATACAGAATACAGAACACTGACGCACTATAAAAACAGATGGTTGGTCTTCGAGATTAAATGAGAAATACCCTAACATACATTCAAGTTTTCTGGTGATATACGAGGTAATTTTAAAAATAAAACCCATGAACTTTAATAGTTCTGTTAGTGTGAGATAATAAATCAGTAAATTAATATGTAAATCAATTACATATACAAAGTAGAGTTTTACTATTAGTATTTCTTATCACATTTAGGAAGATAATGATCATAAAACTTAATAGAAAGAGTTTTTCAAATTTTGAGTTGCTTAAGCCTTAAGAAATCGCCATTACCGGATGCTACCAAAGGGTATACAACCGGGTCAGGGGAAGAAAACTGTTGCATTTGCAAAGGAGTCGGAACCCGACAAGCAATTATACGAGGCCACGAGCGTAGTCAGAATCAGTATACAAGCCACTCGAATTGCATTGCATATCGGGCTACAATCATTCAATTTTCAACTTGCACTTAACCAAATACTTGACCCTGGTAACCATCGCCGATTGTTTGCATTGGTAAGCTGTCTGAATCTGAATCTGAGTGGTCAAGCCAATCACAGCCGAAATCGGAGCTCCACTTCCAAAACTGGTAAAGAGGATAAGAGACTTTAGCCTAAAAGTCGTTGGTAGAAATAAACTTTATATTGTTACTATTTCACAATGCAAATATTTTAAATGTATATCCACAATAAAATTGATTAAATGTAAATGTTACAATCGGATGATTTAATTTCATGTAAAGAATTTTATTTTAGTTTTTTAATAAAACAATTCAATTTCAATTCAAAAAATAGTTGCAAAAGTACAATTTAAACCGGTCTAGAAAATATAAAATAGAAAGGTCAAAGAAATATATATTTTAATTTTATAAAGTAAATACAACTTTTTAGTAACAATATTTGTATAAAATGATTTATGTTTCTCCAGCCCATCAACTGATAATTTAAATAGGCTTACAGACATGTCTAAAATAATAAACGGAAATTATTTATTTAAGCCGGCCAGTCCACAAGCACTAAACCATCGCAAACACGCGTGCAAGTGAAAGATAATCAATAACACTTCCCTTCAATTGATTTAGATATTAATACGGATGTATGGTATTCTTGTGCATTTACTGTGTAGCCGCATTGTTGTGTTGAATTTTTTATGAGGTATTGCAAACCGCGAACGGGCATTATGCAAGTGAATTGCTCATTATCGTATTTGGTTTGGTTTGTCTCTGGCATTTGAATGCTTTTTCAGAAATCCCCTTTTTAATGTTTGCGCAATCCCTTTTAATGCGCACAATTAATTCCGTTATGCTTTGTCGCCTTTGATACGCCGCTAACCCCGCGCCGCGTCATTCGCGTAACAATTTGCTAAAATGTCGGGGCTTAGAGTATTATTCGCAATGGGTTAGCCGAACGCCGTTTTAAAATCCTCGCATTGCATAATTATGACCAACTCACATCGGCTTTCGTACTGCGGCAAATTTCCCAATTTTCCATGCAGCCAAACGTAATTAAAATTATTTTAATTTTACAAAACGACATACGCACACCCATGGCAGGGATAGAGATGCAGGAAAACATTGGAAATTAATTTTCATCTAAGCTCGGCCCCCGCTCAGCATCGAAAAAGCATCAACAAATTGTCAGGCTTTTCATTTATTTGCTAATTTTATTTTCTATTTTAGCCGGAATGGCCGGACAAAATGTTCGTGCCCATGTTTACACCAAAACGTGTCCGGATATTTTGTAAATTTCATTCCGCCATTCGTGGCTTGCCTTGGGGTTGGGTTGGTGTAGGTATGGTCGATTATTAATCAAATAGACTTTGATTGGGGATTGACAAAAGGTTACAGCTTTATCTAGTAAGAAAACATGTGTTTCTTCTAAGTAAATAAATGAGACTTAATAATAGTTAGGTTTTTAAAACAGTAACATAATTTATAATTTATTTAACATAATAATTAAAAACTAATTATATACAAAAGCTTCATGTGCCGTATTGCACGGATACAATGAATACAAATCGATTAAACTTTCCTAGAGATCATGTTACACTAGCTAAACAATAATAATGATAATATTGTGTCTTCTCTGGCAATCATTTATTTATTATTCTATCTTCTTTTATTCGACGTACTTTATTTAAATATGTGCATAACTTCTGGACAGATGCACCCCGAGCACCTGCAGCATCCTTGTAAAAAAAAACTCACATAAAAAATAAAGAAAAGCGAAAATATATAAGTATAAAAAAGATGCCAGCGTACAAAAGCATTTTTTCCGAGCTGTGCTCTTCGCTTCTGACTGCATATTTCATAGCAAAACAAGAAGAAAAACTGCTAGAAATACAAAAAGTGGAAAAAAAAAATGAAAATGCTAAACAAAGAAAATAAAAGTAAGCGGCGAGCTATACAAAAAATGGGCGCAAGGCAAAACTAAAAGCCAAAAGAAAAATGCCGCGCTTTGGCCAAGAGTGGAGAGCTGAGAGCAGAGGTCAGAGGTCACGGAGGGGGTTCGGCTCGCATTATTTTGTATTACGGCGTCCCCTGCACATTCAGTAGTGGCTGCTTCGCCCGGACCCCCGGCTCAGCTTGTATTGCAATTTTTCAATTTCAAAAACAATTTTGCTCTGCCAACATACGTGTGGTCAAAGATAAGCTCTGTAAATATATATAACAAAACAACCAAAATGAATACGGCCAGCTAGTAGGGCTATAAAAAAAAACCGAAGCTCGGCATAAAAACAAAAAAAAAAAAAGGGGGCAGCCAAACCAAAGCTAACCGCAGCTCAAGCAGCTATTGCAGCAGCTCAAAACTGGCCAAAGCCAAAAAGGCGGTCAGCAGAAAAAAAGCACGAGTCGAAATACCAAAAATAAAAATGCTATATGGGGTCTGTATGGTGTGGGCGAGTGTCAGCTTGGCACACAGCGGGAAATTGCACAAAAATGAATTGTGTTGTGCAGCATTTAGTGCTGAAATATAAGTGACCTGCTGGGCGGGACAGTCGAAAACAGGGACTCTGCGATTTCCAGGGGGTTCGTTCGAAAAGGGGCTTCTGGTCACTGCCAGGCTTCCTCAGCTTTGTTGGGGGATTGATTGAATTTTCCTTGCATCTGCCGGGTAAAACCAGGAAAAGTTACAATAAGAGTGGAATTTTATTTGGACTTCAATAAAAATATTCAGAAAAAATAAAATGTCATAAAAAAATTGGTTAATAACAAAACCTTTTACACAAAATTAATATGATATTGGCTTTAAAACAAATGTATACTAAATATATAAATGATGTATAGCCAAAGACCTATTTTTAAATGAAATTTAAACTTTGATATTCTATTTAAACCCGTTTTGCTACAATTAAATTATTTAATATCATTGAAGGTAAAATAGTCAGACGTTTACTCTAATCGTTGATTAACAAATCAATCAATCATTATTACAGTTGTGTCAAATTCGTATTAGTTGTAACAGAAACCATCGATTATCCACTTTATATAATTAATTCTCACTTTTCCGAAACAGTAATGTCATGTAACGTTTATGCTTTCGAAGTGCCAGTTAGTCAATGTACGAAGATCAAGTTGTTGGGCAGACAAACAATGAAAACCAATGCCAATGCAGCAGCAAGAAGCGATAACAATTACTGCAGTTGCAGTAGCAGGTTGCTGTTGTTGCTCCTGCTGAGTCCTTTGACCGCATGCACAAAGCAGCTTGCCAAGTTCTCAAGTGCATTAACTGCTTTTAGCGCAATGCGTCGGATTTATTACGGAAATATTGATGGGAAATGCAGCAGCAGAAGGTGAAACAGTATCTTGGCAAATCTCACAACCTCTGACCCGACTATTACGTGTTCGGTTTAATAGTTGGCTGAAGCTAATAATGTTGGAGAGCTATTGCAATGTCAGAAATATACTCTTTTTTGCTTAAACATTTTTAACGTTAATGTAAACATTTGCCAGGAAATGAAGTTCCTTTCGATTTGAATTTAAGTGTATGATTATTTCAGATCGCCGAAATGTAGTTTGTTTAAAGAATATAAATAAAACCCAAGTTTTCATTAACGCTATTTAATCGTGGTATTAGCTTTTTAAGCATCTTAACAATATTAGCAGCTCCACGAAATTTAAATCAGTATTTTCGTTCGATCGCAGGGTAAAGCAACCATTTGTCCACTCAATTTAAAATAAAACCAGGATTGATTAATTCGAAACTGCTCTACGAATGGATCTCCTTTTTTCGTGAGCGAAACAAATGTTCTGAACCGTTGGTCTGAGTAAGTGCATCAGGCATTGGCGGAAATCGAATTCATTTGGGGCTTTCGTATGCCCTGCGGCAACAGTGCGTATGTGCGATGTGGCTTTGGTAGCGCCAAGCAAATTGACAAAAGCAGGGCGGCAGTCGGCGCGCCCAAAAGGCACTCAGCGGTTGTGGCGGCAGCAATAACACAAAACCGCAAATCCCTAAGCCGCTATAACATTTCTCAAACGCTTCCAAAAGGGATAGGTTCCAATCTAGGGGCCAAGGGGCTTTAGGGCTGTGGGGTGAAAGTGTAGCCAATCGGGGCATCGAAACCGACGTAAGCCGCTAACAGAAGCAGCTGCAGATGTAGCTGCAACTGCAACTGCATCCACAGCCAAGCCAGCCAAGCCAAGCGGAGCATGGCGAAGGCAAACAAAAGCTTAGCGGGCATAAAAACAAAATGCCAAATGCGAAATGCGAATTGCGCCCCAGCGAAACCCAAGTCCAATCGAAGCCAGAAGCAAATCAAAGCAAATGCAACACTCAATTGCCATTATCGACGACGCTAAGGCAGTTGGGCTAAGGGCTGCCTTTGAAAACCGAAATGAAAATACCCCCAATGAAATTGTAACTGCCTTCAGCCAAAGAATCTCCGACGATTGCTAGCTTTCCTTGCCTGGATTTTTATATTAAAAACCGCTTAATGGAGTGCAACTTATTGCATGTGCACTGAAAAGAGACAGACAAGTTTCGCCTACTGAAAGGAGCCGCCCAGAAATGCAATAAAAATGAAATGAAAACGCCAATGACTGTTCCCAATGGCCCACCGACAATCAAAATTCAATGGGTGTGTATATATGGTCAAAGGTTTTAGGCCCTTGTAAGAGTTTAGAAATGCTTTTAAAAATAATTAGTCTCATGAGTTTATACCAACTATCAGCTTTTAGAGTTTGAAATAATTTTAAATTTAATGTTTTTTCGAAACAAAAAAGTTATCTTTATTGAAAGCTTACTTTTCAAACTTAAAACTCTTATAAAAATATTTGTCACTAGCAAAATTGAACATTTAATTTTATCTAATATAATTTAAAAAAAAAAAGATTATGTGTTGAAACAATTTAAGAAAATGTAGTTGAAATAGACAGAAAATATTTGTTTAGGTAAATCACTCTTTACTTAAACTAGATTTGCTGTTCTGTGAATATCTCTTTCTTAACATATTTGGCCATAAAATAAACCATAATCTGGGCAGCCGGTGATGTTGATCATATTCCTCGCCAATGGCCCACACATTTCCGGAGAAGCTGCCATCAAGTATGCATCACATACATGCGAACTGGCAACGCATGATGGGGCAAGTGGAGCAGTGGCACCTCATGTACCATAGGTGGCACCACCCTGAACCACCTGGACCAGTTCCACCAGCCCGATTAAGTGAGTTGAGCAGCAAGAAGCTGCTCTTTTTGCTGTTCTTTAATTTGAAAAAATTGTCAAGCATCAAAACACTTTTAGAGCTTTCCTCCGCCCGAAGGCAGTGGAAAGCAGGAGATGAAGCCCAAGTTACTTGGCCAAGTTACTTGTCAGCAGCCGCGTGCGGTGCGTGTAAATAAATCAAATAAATTATGGGAAAACCAAAGTAAAGTGTGAGAAATGGTTGCTTCCTCCACCGCCCCCGCCCCCCTCCGCTACAATCCCTGGCCTATTCATATGCTTATGCTGTAGCCGAAAAAAAAAATAAAGAAAAAAATCAGGAATGGAAAACCAGACTAAAAGAGTGAAAATTTCTGTTGGCGGGTGTTGCAGCTGGAAAAAAGGAGTAACACCGACCATAAAAAATAGCAGCAACGTCATAATCAACAGCAAAAAAATATTAATGGAGTTTTCATGTTTATAATGTCATTAGCTCACAAATGCTGCGGATGCTGTATAAGCTTATGTTGCTGTTTCTGTTGCTGTTGCTTTTGCTTTTGCTGCTCCTGTTACTGTTGCACATGTGCCGTGATTCTGTGCCACATATTTTCAGTGATTTTTTCGCTCCTGCCACCACCTCCTTGGGCGCACACAGAGACAGCCGTAAACATGCAGCACACACTCATAGACACATATACACATCTATAAATGTGCGAACACTAATGTGCACATTATGTTGGGGCCATTATGCCGGGGTCCCTGGCTCCTCGAAAGCCAAGGGGCCTGGAGCCGACTGCCAACCAGACCATGCACAATGAGTTGGTGGTTTGGTTTTCTGGGTGGCGCCACCAGTTAGCAAGTAAAAACCCTTTAACTCATTTGTTTTGCTTAGCACAGCAGCAACAACAAGGGGAGCATGTGAATGCGGAAAGAGGCGGCTTGCTTGTATAAAACAGGGGGCGTGTGAAATAACGTTTAGCTTGGCATTACGGGCTAAGACGTATACCCCACACCACCCTGGGCCAGATTGTCTTTGCTAGCAGAAAGTCAAGTCTTAATATATCTTAAGTATATCGAATCACATTTTCATGCTGGGTATTTCTGCTATTTCTTCTAAAAGAAAAATATTATGAGGTTTAAAAATGGGCTTTAAAAATTGTGGAATGTAAAGTAAATGGATAATAAATGTTTTCTAATAAATATACATTTTATGAATAATATTAATTTTGGGTTGACTTTTTAATCTCCTATTATAGATAGAAAGTTATAAGATTGGGGCAAACAAACCGTGTTACTAAATAATTATGTATTATTTAAGCCCTCATCCTGCGTAAACTAATTCAAGGTGTGAGATATATTATTCTTTAACAATGGATGTTTATTTTAATCACAGCTTTCTTAATCTTGAAGATCCGTCATAGACGGCACATTTACTACCATATCTATTTTATCCCGCTGCTGACCGTCATAAAATTTAAGTCCTGCAAAATGCTCGATATCCCGAATGTCGGATAAAAATGATCGCAATTCCATTTCCGTGTCGACATTGGCATTGGGCACAACAAAGCCTTCCATCATAGGTCCAGCACCATCAAAATTCTGATCGCAAATGATGACTTTGAAAAAGTGGGTTGGCACAGCAACAGTGTTCATGCCCATTACGTGATGACGCACAGACCAGTTTCTGAAGGTAATCCTTTGCGGCATGAACAGAGGACCGGTATAAACATAGACGGAATCGAACTTTAGTGCGAGTTCCCTTACATAGTTTTCCAAGCGTAGCCAAATGTTGTTTTTTAGTCCCCTATCGATGGGTACAATGTTGGGAAATTTGTAGGCTTCCATAAATTTTTCCATGTCGCATTTGTAGTTTTGTGGTGAGACCAGATGACCTCCAACCCAATCGCTGTTCCTAAAATCCCGCATAGTTGCACTAAATATTGGCGATATGGAATTATCCGGTATGTAGGAGTTCGGTTTATTCAGCGTCTTTGGATCTCTCAACAGTAAACAGTCCTTATTTATGTGTTCGCACACCCAATGCGCAATTCGGTTACGACGATCGTATGAAAGTACAAAATTTTTATAAACACGTATTTCATCCATTCCCGGAAAGCCATACTTCATAATTCCAGCCACATGCTCTATTGCCTTATACTTGTCACCTGCCTGTTGACCGACGGAAAAAGTCATGAACATGATCTTAAAAAGCTTTTTCATTAGCTATCGTCTTTCCCATCATTCAAATTTCCACTTACTACATTAAATGCCTTTGTCCGACTCCACAGTACGAATTGCTCAAATAAGGACACACTTCCAGTATCTTGCAAATCGATTGATCTTTTTCTGTTAGTAGCACCCTCTAAGCTATTTCTCTTCTCGTTTTCATTACCAACTATGGAAGTTGTAGCATACCGTCCAAAAAGTGCTAGCTATAATACATAAAGTCTATTACAACACTATAAGATAAAAACGATGGAACTTACGGCACTAAAAATATGTTTGCGACACTGGAAAACATAAGGATCAGTAACCATGATGGCCTTAATTTTTCTGTATGATATATCTTGTTGGACCATCGCACCTAGAACAAAAAAAGTAGCTCCCGTTGCAGCACAGAATGTTGCAATTACATAAATTGACATTATAATGATGTTGATACTCTGACTGTTGTGTAGAAATTTAAATTTTGTTATCGAAATGTTGTTGTAAAAATTACACGTACGATATACATAATAGATTAGAAATTTTTAAGTCTAAGGAGATTAGTTTCCTAAATGGTTTCTAAACAAACATATTTAGAACAAAATTTTAGATTAACACAGAAATATGTAAGGAATAAATAAAATTGCTCACAACTTTGACATTTTAAGCAACGACATTTTATTAAATCGAAGTATTTAATACAGGGACTAGACAACTGAGCTTGAGTTACAAACAAATTGAAACATTTTTAAACATTTTTGTTTTATTTTTGTTTAAATACCAATATAAACATGTCCCTAGTATGATTTACTTCTTCTTTTAATACTTACTTTTTCCGCCTTTTCTGTTGACATTTTATGCTGTTTTTAGGATATGTGCTTACCATATTTGTACTTTAACACTATATGCTTGTATTATTATGAATAATGTAAACTTAATGATATGACACAAATTTTGTGTGAGATGTGAGCGAGTTTAATGTATTTTAAAGTTACTTTCCACCCATATCGAACGCATCTTTACTAAGCTGCGAAAGAAAGTTGTCTGTCTAGAGAAAATAGAAAGGAATATTGTGCTAATTCATGAGAGACCCCCTTTCTCCCACCAAAATCCACCCCCTTGATATCCACAGGAAAATCTAGAATTTTCCGCTCCCTTTCGCGAGGTTTTTCTACTTTATAATGATAACATTTTCATGTTTTACAATGTTGTAATGCCTGGATATGAGTCCCAAAAGCGGCATCCTGCCCTAGACGATGTTTTTATGACGTCATTTAGGGGTTAATGTGTGTGGGTGTGCGCGTCATGGTTGATTCATTAATTTTGAAAACTTTTCAAAACTATTAACAGCAACAATCTATCCACAGCGGCACTGAGAGGTTTTCGAGCTGAGTTTCCCGGGTTTTGCGTTGTCAATTATAATTTTGCCGAGAAGAGCCAGGGCACGAATGCATTATTAAAGAGCTCAATCAGCCTTGGCCGGAAACGGAAGTGAATTTCAAGTTTTTATTTCAACACTTCCCATGGCGAAAGTTTTTTGGATGCGGGAGGGGAAAGTGCACGTTTACATCCGCGTTTAGTTCGCCTTTGTTTGAGGCCAGCAAAGTTAGCGCATTTCATTTATTCATGCCTCCTTGACCAGGCCCATTTTCCCCTTCTCCACTTGCAGCGCTCTTCCGTATTTTCCTTTTTCTCGAAGGAAACAGGATGAGGCAGAATGTCGCGTCCTGTGCTAAATGTAATTTTCCGTTGTTAAATCCTGTTTTTCAAAACTTCTTTCCAAAGTGTAAAGGAAGTCAACTCGAGCAGACAACAAGCAAAATGTAACAAAAAAAAAAGGAGGAAAAACAGAAGACAAACCAGAGGAACTACCAACAAATATCAGACAGTTGGCGATAGAAATAAATGGCACTCATCATCTCTGTTCCTCAAATCTTGCAATTTTTTAAGCTTGTCAGTAAAAACTGTATAAACCAAATTAAAGTTAAAAATCAAATCAATGTAAGATGTAAAAATTCTTTCAGATAGCTGATAAATTGAAATGACAATTAAAATACCCTTTTTTATATAAATTGTTTGTCATTTCTAGCGCAAAATAGATATTAATTTGGACAAAGCTCTTTTTATATAGAAAAGTTTATACAAATTTATATTACATATTTGAACTTCAGTAAATATTACAGGAATTAGTTTGTTAGTAAACTATTCTTTTTCCTGCAAGCCAACATTTTTCACTCTTTTATTTTCAAATAAAAGAATGTTTGAAATTAATATGTTTGATTAATTAAATTAGTTTGTTGGTAAACTATGTTTTCCCTGCAAGCCAACAGTTTTCACTATTTTATTTTCAAATAAAAGAATGTTTGAATGAAAACAATTTTTCTCACTAGCGTGTGGAATTAATAATTATACAGATTCTCTGATTTCTGTGAAAGAAAATAAGTGAGGTTCTTAATAATTAATTCATTTTTATTATCGTTTGTATAATGTATTATATTTCCACTCTCGAAAATGTCCGAAAATGTTTACAGCTCCAAAAATGTTTCTCGTCCTTCGAGAGTTATGGACCAACTTGATGGTAAATATTGTTCAAAGCCACGCCCAACTAATTACAACTTCTTGTGTGCCGCAACACATTTACTTTAATTAAGTTATTTGCCCCGCCCATCGTGGGTTAATTTTGGCCGGCCAAAATGACAAATGTACCAGTGCGAACGCCTACCGAAAAAACTTTACAGCTGCGCGGAAGCGGGTCATAGTTTTTATATGTGCGAGTACATCTCCTGACTGACAGTCCCGCCTCCTTCTGCTCCTTTTGGCCAGGACTCACTCTGTCCCCGAGGTCTTTGTCCACTTGGCAGGAAAACAAATTTACGGCATTGCTTTTAGTTGTTCCTCGTTATTGTTGTTGCACATTTCAAATGTACATAATAATTCACACTCTCTGGACTGCGGGGGAGGGAGGTTTGGTGGGGGGCCACGCACAAATCTACGCCAAAAGTAAAGTCATAAGAAAATGCATAAAACATGCCCAACATTCGCCGTCAACGTCGCCAACACTTCAGCTGGCTGCCTGCCTGCCAGGCAAAAACTTTTCTCATCATCAACCACAAACAAAGGCCAAAACAATGGGAGAGCAAGTGAGACGGCAACAGAGGCCAGAGCGAGAGGGGCAAAAGGGGCCCGAAAAAAAGCCGAAAACCGAATCGGTGGACCAGGCCCAAAACATAAATTGCTGCAGGACAGCAAAAGAGAGAGTGTGAGCCAACACAGTACACACTGGAAAAAATTTCTATTTAAATTGGTTTCCATTTGCTATAGCTTTTAGTCGGAATATACAGAGATTTCTATTATAATAAAATATTTAATAATAAAAGGCCAAATCAATAAAGGTACACAGTGAAGACAGATTTTACATCATCATTTGTAGAACACTACTAAATGGAGCACTTGCATTCAATATATAAAAATATTTTAACAACACAAAGACTTTTGGAATTTCATCTACATTTTATGAATGTTGAACATGGCATGACTTTTAAAATTAATAGTCTCACCAAACTTAAAGTTATTGTTGAGTTGTGTTTTTGTGACACCTCTGATGATAATATCCATTTAAAAGCATGGTGTATATCCTTTAACTCTATTTCAAAAAACGTAGTTTTTATGAATAATATATATATATATATATAACATATTCCGAGTTTTACCTTTGTTACCATAAAATTAAAAGCTTTAAAGGCTTCTTCTAATAGGGTTTGACTACAATCAAATTTTGTACTGATTCGTTTAATGTGGTTTAATATTGTAAATATCTTTCTTCTACCGTGTAGACAATGGCAGCCACCCCAAAAAGACCACCCCCCGGAGCACCTCCACAGCACACGCCCACTGCCACGCCCAACCGGCTAAGCCACAACAACTTTGCAGCAATTAAGCTCGGGGCCAGTTCTGACATTGGGCCCAAAAGCAATGCGAAGCGAGGGCCGAGAGAAAATAATTTTTAATTGTGCTGCACAATGCTGTAAAATTAATTCATCTTTTTCACACTCAAATAAATTGCTGTTGACGCGACAACAACGGCTTTGCGGGTTGAGAAGGGGAGGAAGTTGTTGTCGCCGTCGTCTGCTCAAGAGCGTAAATAATTACATTTTCTTTGTGCTGTTGCCAAAACGTTGCAATTCCTGCTGCTGCCCCTTAAACTCGAATCCTCGGCCGCCCACTTGTCCCTCATCTGCTGCCTTTGGCTCCAACCTGTCACTTGCCGGTGGCAAAAAGCACAGAAACCGACTGAAATAAAACAAAACTGCAATTGCAGCTGCAGCCGAAACTGAAACTGCGCGGCATACATGGCGTATACGTAACGTGCTGGAAGAGCTGCAATTTCTTTAATATATTTACGCCCAATGCTTGTAGCAAAACAAACAATGACGCATACAATTTATATTTAATTATGCGCAAATTAGTCTGCTCTACCCTCCTCGTGCAGAAACATACAAAAAACCAAAGCAGTTGGAAGTGTTGGCACATGACAAACACTCTCAACTTTTTGCCCCGTATTGCCCACTATAAATGTGTATAGTAAATGCGGGTTTGGGGAGCTGCGAGTTTGGTTTTTGTTTACTGTTCAGTTTCGGTCGGATTTTACGCTAATTTTCCCTGGCCCGTTTATTGCGGCCTTGTTGCACTTTTTTTTATTAGATTGCATGCTTGCAAGCAATTTACCGAAAACCTAATGAATATTCAGCAGTTTGGGGGCAAGCGATAGCTTACAGTTATGACCAGAGCTATGGCATCTCCCCTGCACTAAATGCCGGTCGTAATCTATCCGTTTAAATTATTCAATTCCCTTGCCCCGGCTGCTGTCTGGATTTGAACACCTCACAAATCGGACGGCCCAAAGGCTGCCACGTGGCAGGATTAAAAGCTCTCCGGACGATGGGCTAACTGTGCGTATAAGCGATTAATAGAAGAAGAGTAAGGAAATGAAGGGGAGTCATGGAACAGAGAAAACGAATTTCTAAAGAACCATAGAAAAAGAACAGTGAAATGTGTATTTATACTTTAATGTTAATTAAAAAAAGTTAGTTTTTTTGCTGCACCCCAAAACACAACAATTTAACAGATATACCGACCAAGCTTAAGAAATAATATCTTAATTAATCTTAATTTTCAAAATTGTTTAACATCTTTCTCTAATAAGCTTCTGTATCGATGCCTCTACAATTTATGAATATTTCCTGTGCGCAAATACTTTCGACAAGAATTTCTCTCGCTGGGGCTCCAAACTTCTTTAAAAAGTGCTTCAGTCGAGAAGAGTTCTTGCCGTGAAGAGTTTAACAATTTAAGTTGAGCAAGAATCCGCACAACTTTGACAATCGAATAGTTTTGCTGGCAAAAACTTTAAAGACACACCTCGTGGGAGCCCCGCCCCCTTTTAATTTTATCCCGTTTTCCTGGCCAACATTTGCACACTCATTAAACGCTGCACATCAAGTTGGTCCCCGAAGCCCGCACAATTTATGGCGGCAACTGCGAGTTGCATGCCTCCGTAATTAACTTGTTGTACCCGCCTCGCATGCAGCACATTGGGGCCCGTATAGGGGCTGCAGACGGTACAGGTGGCACTGCGGTGTGGTTGACTATTATTAGGAGCCCTGAAGCGATGGCAGGAACACTGAATTTATGAATGGCAAACGGTTTGGGGAAGTATTGAAGGAGGTTCGTGCAAATGCTCAACACCATTACACTGAGAAATAAACGATTAACTGGTTGTTAATATTTAGTAAAAGTAATACAATATTATAAATTATGGAATTTGTATTTATTGTTGAAGGTCTTGTTTCATGACCTTTTGAATATCAACCAAAAACACTACATTTTGTGATTAAATTTAAAATATAATATTTTTTCAATAAAAGGTGCATTACTTAACTTATGCAAAAAAAAAATTTTGTTTGCCTTATAAAAAATAAGAATATAAATTGTAAATAACAAAAAGGTTTTTGTTTTATTATGTTTTTAAATTTTTTTAATATATTTAATTTGATTTATTTTTGATACAAAATTATTTTATCGTGTATTCGAGGCTTTGTTATTTGATTCTCCTCTGAGGAATTTCTCTCCATATGCCAATGTGACTGAAATTTGCCAACTGTCGCTGACAAGCAAAGGAAATACTACATCGTTGAAAAACCACGTCAAACAACAGCGTCTGAAGAGAGAGGGGAGAAAGGAGAAAGGGGAAATGAGAAATGAGAAAGGAAAAGGAAAGAGGGGGACAGACAGGGGTTTCCGCTGGGGTCGCTGCATGCATGTGAATTGCTGAATTGGGTGCGCCGCCTCTTATAAACAACAATACCAACAACCAGCCGAACCAACTGAAAATTGTCGCGACAACAAAACGCTTGAAATGTCTGTGACCTCTGGGGGGCTCTAAGGGGGGTGGGGCCTCCAACGGGGGGAGGATCAAAGGCGCAACACCTTCACAGACGAGTCCTTTGGGTATTTTGGTCGCAAATTGTTTGAGTCGGCAGACGCATTATACAAATGAGAAAATGAATTAAATAAACTCACATTGTTCATATTTTTGCTTTGGTTAGGGTCAACCACATATAAACCTTTCAAATAGTTACGTGTAAAGGGCACTGATATAATTTATTAATTCATTTATTTTCCCGATATCACAATTATTTATTAAAGTCTGATTGTTTGTGATGTATAACTTAGGGCTTCCACGCAAATTCATAGCCGCGACAATAGTCAAATTAATTAATTTAAGTATATATATTTTCTAAGCCCTAGTTCGGTTGACCCACAATTAATTTATGTACATAAACCAATCGCCATTGGCAAAAAAGCGAGCCACATAAATATTTTTTACTTCACCCCAGAACTCAATGAAATATTAAATATTTTTACACACACAACCACGTGGATACTCACACAATCCCATACCCTAAGCCCCGTATAGCAACAAACTGAAGTTCAACTAATACTGATTTATTTATATATTTATGTAATGGCATAAATGTTATCGCTAGCAAACAATACAAAAGCCTGACAAGGACGAGGGGCCACAAAGCGGGTGAAAAAGTGGGTGGGTCCAAGAGACCCTCGCAAATGGTCATTTATAACGATTGCCAAGAGTTACGGTTTGGGAAAGGGGAACAAAGCATTACATAATAATAAAATAAACAGAGACTGGCAATGAATGCACTTAAAAAAATATAATTTGCAATTAATTATCTAATCAATGCATTAAATAAACAACTCCTTTTGAAAAAGGTTTTTTATCATAATCCCTTGGGTGAAATTTTGTTTATAGCTTATATTTTAAAAGAAGACTATAAAATGTTAATACATAATTTTTCTTTATTTGTATTTCATTTTTTTAAGGAGTGAAGACAATCCATCTTAAAGGTAACTCCACATATTTATTTGGTAAGATGTTGTTAGAATAAAGAACCATTTTAATCACAAATAATATAATTTATGTCATTGTTTGTTATTTATTTTAGTCATATTTTAAATGTCTAATAATTGTCTATGTTAAAAATAATATATTTTTGACAAATTTATTGGTGGATTTGGTGTCCTGTATTTTTTTAAGTACAATTATTCAATATTTTGTTTGTGTACATTCCCTTTATCCCCTGTTTTTCTTTTCCTGGAAGTCCCCCTTTCACTTTTCATGTTGCATCATTTAATATGCGGCGCATTTGAACGCTTTATCTCAAGCGGAGCACTGCGATCCTTCAGTCCGCCGACTGGAGTATTTATCATCAATCAACGCACGGCCTGCTGCACACACACATGCACACACCCTCACGCACACTCGCTTGGCGGCACTCACACATATGTCCGCTTATGACTTTTGGCCAAAATGGAGGAAAACTGCGCATCTTCAACTGGACTCTGGCTGGGGCTGATTGATGAATCGCACATGTAAATTAATTTTCTGATGTTTTCTTCATTCTCATTTCAGTCTTGTCAGAGTTGTTTGCACCAACTGTCTGTGCCTTCTATGCGTGGGTGTGTGTATCTGTGTTTGGTCCTGTGATATTCAGATACTCACACTCAGAGGCTTTCTGCATTGGCTGGCATTTGTAAGGCGCTTAATTGCTTTATTTCGCCGTCTTTGACTGGCTCTTCTTCACTGTCCTGGTTTTTCCTTTCTACTTCTCCTACCTTTTTCACTCTGCAGAGGGTAAAATTTTAAATTAAAAAGAACCCCAAAAAAAATATATAAAAAACAAAAAAAAGAAGAAAAAAAACCCCCCCCCCCCCCCCCCCTCCCCCCCCCCCCCCCCCCCCCCCCCCCCCCCCTTTTCCTTTTTTTTTACACCCCTTTCCTAAAAAAATTAAAAAAAAAAACTTAAAAAAACCTCCAAAACCAAAAAAAAAAAAATTAAAAAAAAAAAAAAAAAAAAACCCCCCTCTAAACTCAAAACCCCAAAAAAACAAAAAAAAAAATATAAAAAAAATTTAAAAAATATTAAAAAAAAAAAAAAAAAAAAAAAAAAAAAAAAAAAAATATAATTTATTTTTAAAAAAAAAAAAAAAAAAAAACCAGGCAAAAACCCTTTAAACCCAAACCAAAAAAAAAAAAAAAAAAAAAAAAAATAAAAAAATAAAAAAATTTTAAAAAATTTTAAAAAATTAAAAAAAAAAAAAAAAAAAATTAAAAAAAAATAATTAATTATATAAATAAAAAAAAAAAAAAAAAACCTAAAAAAACCAAATATAAAAAAAAAACAAAAAAAAAAAAAAAAAAATAAAAAAAAAAAAATTAAAATTTTTTTTAAAATATTAATTTTTTATAATTTTAAATTTTTTTATTTTTTCCCCTTGGATTTTCGACGATTTCCCCAATTGGCTTTTCCTGAAATTCAGCTACTATTTTGCCAAAATATTCTTTGTAATTTTGGGGGTCTGTCGAGTCTGCTAACTGGGGTGGGATTCTTTTTTACACCAATAACTCCATTAGGTTTATACTCTACACTAGGTATTTATTTCACTAGATTTCTATACATATTTATTGTATCTACGTACTTTTAAAATTGTAATTGAAATTGCATTATATTTGTGTTAAATTAACATTAGCAAACACAACCTATACCTTCATCTGCAAGACTTAAAAGGGCTCTTATTTTAGAACACAGTTTTTTTTTTATATTTACATATGTTATAATACTTTTTTAGTATTTTATTTAGTCAGATAACCTATGATGAAGAGCATTTCCCCGTCGCTTTCTTCATTAGCTGATTCGCCTCAGCTTGTTATTTATATGCCCGTTCCCTTTGATATATTAAAAACCATTTTCCGCTACAAAGTACAATTGCAAAAGAATGTGGCAAGCTCATAAGGCCGTGTGTGTGGGCCGAAGGATAAGTGTCCTGGGCACGCACTCCCACACAGATTCTCGGAGCCAACCAACCCAATCCACATGGGCTCTTTGGTTTGTTTTATGGTACATTTAAGTTAATATGATTTACATTCGCCTGCGGATGTCAAAGGCAACAGGGAAACGAAGGGAACGGAGGCGGGGAGCTGCCATTAAAGATCAATCAAAAACGTTTATCCTTGATTATTTGTCATTATCCTTTTTGCGGCAACAAAGCAAAACCGAGCGAACAAAGCCAGCAACATCGACGGCTTAAACTGTATCCGAGTGTGTAGGCTTGTGATTCTGCGAGTCCCTTATTTATTTTGTACATTTCAAATGCGTGCTAATGCCAATGCCAACCATAGACCCATTCGAAATCCGAAATCCCCTTCCCCGCAAGGCAAGCGCGTGATAAATGACATTAATCCGCCATGTTCAGCGTTTCAAGTGGCAAAGCCGCAAAAAAGCATGGAAATTTCCCGCAAGCCGACAAATGCCAGTGGACCTCTCATGCTGAAACTATATTTGTTTCGTTAATAGTCCCACTCAACTCATCGGAACTCACAGTCGCCCCAGCTGATAAGACAAGTGGCTTTGTTGCTTGATATATAGACACAGGTGCGAGTGGCGCACACTGGGCATTCATTCAGTCAGTCAGTCAGGCGACGATTAATATTCATTAGGTTGAGGACCTAAGAATTTCCTATTGAGCCAAGACAGTTTCAAGGAAAAAGATAAGGAAACACAAATGTATTTACAAAAATCAATCTATATACTATAATAAAAATAACTGTGCCATGTTGATATACTAAAAGAAAAGAAACTTAATATCCACTCAGCGTTCAAATATGTTTTAAATAGAGTGCTGAGAAATGACAATATAATTAATGTTGTGTTTTTCCTGTAATACCTTATAATATCTCTAGTTCAACACAAAACATACCTCAGCTTTTTGTCATTTTTTTCTTTTCATTTTTTATTTGTATACAACAAATAAATATTTAAATTTGGTTAGATTTTTTTTCATCATCCCATAACCTTTCGAAGAAATCACCCTCCCAAAGGGAACCCTCTCAGTCTTCCGCATCATACATCAACGTTATTAAAAGAGGAATACCGAACAACTTATGCATACATTTAGATTGATTTCCCATAAAACCCAACCATTCTCGAGCTCACCTCTTTCAGCGCCATCGACTGCACCTCAGCCGCCGTATATTCGCCTTTCCTTCGCCTTCAACGTCTTTGCCAACCTTGGCAATCATTAATTTATCAATGTGCCACCGCCTTGGGAGAGCATGAAAATTTTTGACATGGTTGCATGGCTCACGGCTTCTTTTATGGGCTTTTTTATTATGATTATTTCTTTCTTTTCGGCGAGACAACAACAAAGGGGGAATCACATACGGTCGCGGCTATAATGTGCGTTGGGTGGGATTTTGGGGTTGGACTGGGACTGTTACCGGGACTCTGGAATTGGGCTGTGTCCTGGCCTCGGGCCTTGGGAGTTGAGAGCTGGGACTGCTTGTTGCTCTTGGGCTGCCAAAATAAAGTCAAAAATCAAATGTTTTTGATATCGACTTTGACAGCTTCATGACAGCGCTCAATAAATTTTGATAACGTTTTTTTTTGCCTACCTCTCTGCGCCTGAAGAAATTGAAAAGCCTGCGTTGAAGTCATGAAATCTCAGTCGGCTAACACAGACACACTGCCACACACGCACACACACGCACAGAGCAGACAAGAGGCGTAAAAAAGCAAACAAACTTTTGGCCCCAAACTTGCTGACAGGTGTAGTCTGGCATCCCGAGAGTTCTATGTGGGCTTTTGTTGTCTAAGCCTTTTGGTATTTTATAGGGGCACAAGAACGCGTAATTGCTTAGAGGAAAATGACATTGAATAATAAACAAGACTGGTCTGAGAAGGAGTTTGTCGCCGCCCAAGAGGCGATTGTATAGCTGTTTATGAGCAATTAATATGCTTGCTCAGGAGACTGCCAACTGCCTAATTAAGGACAAGTTATGAACTCTTCAGTCGGTTGTCTTCAGGTCGTCTCAAAGAAGATTTATAATAAATTCTATATAATTTCTGAACGCTGAATCAAGTTCAACTTTAATTCCAAAAGCCTAAAAAACAAATAAGAGTGAAACAACAATGTGCTACCTTATTTATAAAATTCTTCAAAAAAAAACACACAGTTCTTATTGATTTCCTGGACCCCATCATACAATTTTCCGCCGAATTACCGCCTCCCTATCTGTGATAATTACCCAATTACATTTCAATCCAAATCCAAAAATCAGGCATCAAATAGAATGTCAAATCCTCCAACCCCGACGACACTTATCATCTTGTGTTCATCGCATTAAATGCCATAAAAAGGAGGCTGGAGCAGAACCGAAAGCAAAACCAATCAAATGCCAGACATCAACTTGAAATCCAAACATTAAGCCAAAGCGGGCGTAATTTTATTTATTTATTGATAATTTGCACCGCCGTCACACACACGCACATCGAAATAAAAATCCCAATTGGAGGAACCACAAACAATTTTTACGCACATTTACGCGGTATTTTTCTGAAGCTTATTTATTTATCTGCTGAAGTTTTATATTTCCTGTCTGTCGTATTTGGCATTGACACAAATCATAAACAGTGAGATTTAACTTTGATTGATGACAAATGCGTTGGATCAGGCTTTGATCAGGCTGTTAATGCATCCCCCAAAACCATCTGTGTCTAGGTGCCTCCTAAATATTTGATTCTGTGCACTTCGAGGAATTTTCATTTCTGCCTCCCTGTTTTTCCATCCACATGGCGGATGCGTAATGTGCGAAAATTTAATTTAATGACTGTATAACGTATTTATGCAGAAATAGCTGAACGTAGCGAGTGTTACCTGTGCCAGCACGGGGAATGCCAATTTGTTTTATAAGTGCACGTCAAATTTGATCGCTTACAAATGCAGGAAGCGGAGCCCGTGCTCCATCTCCTACTCATTTCCTTCAGCCATCTAGTGAATGTCTGTAATATGCGTACTATTTATGAATAATGTGCATGTGCCTGTGTGCTCAAGTGTATTTGTGTTTTTATTTTTATTTTATTTTAGTTGAAAATGACAGCACGTCGCGGGAGTATTATTCACTTTGGGAGCAGCTTTTAGCGTGCTAAAGCGATGTCCTACTGTAGAGAACATTCTCGGTACTTCCATTGGATTGGATACGATAAATTTATCTTGTTTAACTATGACTCTCAGAATAAAAATATAATCCAATTAATATATATTTATTTATTAATTACTTTGATATAAATAAAAAAAATTATTAAATTTAAAAATAATCTCAAATACATTTTAAACAATTTATTAAATTAAATCAGTAATAATATTTCTATATAGTCGTTTTACTTATTTTGGTTAATTTGAAGTTTTTAACTCAAAAATAACATTTTATAATCCTTGTTTTGTAAACTATATTTCTATTATTTGATTTTTCCCTGTAACCGTTTTGTCCATAACTTTTCCACTTACTCTTATTTATCTCTTTATATTTACTTAAGTTCGATGCTATGCTTCTTTTCACCTTAAAAACCGCACTGAAATTTCCACCTAACCGAACTGCAACCTTAGTCCGCATACACTTTTCACACCTCTCTTTCCGTGCACTCTTCCGCTGGAAAAACAAAACACGGAAGCAAAAAGAAATTGAAAGGAAAGCGGAGCTCATACAGCATATATTACGCAAAGGAAATTATTTTTTTCCCTTGCATGTTTTTTCATCGCCAGTTCGCAAGCTCAAAATGTAATACACGTTGAAAGAGTTGACAACTCGAATGCTTTTCGGAGCTTCCACCTTCGCCTCATACAGCTCCCTCAGTGGCTCCGCTTTCCGGTTCCGGCCAAGTCATTTATATGCAAGTCAAGCGTTTGGCAAACTTTATGTGAAAAATTGACGTTGGCGCAAAACACAAAGGTGCGAGGAACTCGAAACTCGAAACTGGGAACGGGGTGAAACAGGTTGCCGAGGTAACGACAACATGCACGTGCATGCATTTAAAAATGTGCCGTGTGCGTTTTAATTTTCCCAAATAGCTAAGCATAATTTATAATACACTGAGTGTGGGGGCCAAAGGATCCGGTTGAGTGCCGAAAGATATCGCACACATAAGAAAAATTGTACGGCAATTACACGTGCTGGATAAACGGATGCCCCATTAAAGTTGCCAAAACATTTATGACCCCCAAAGAAACACGTTGACAGGGGCCCAAGTGTCAGTGGAAGTGGGTGAGGGTGGGGGTGGGTGTGGGGGTGAGGGTGAGGGACCCGGTGACAGGTACAAGAGTCAAATCCAGAGGCACTCGACAGCGTGTGCCGGCTATTAATCCCGCACACACTTAACCCCACAGCGCCGTCCCACACTCTCGGCCAGCCGAAAAACCAGGGCCAGATAAACCCCCCCCCCCCCACCTGCTCATCAGGTAGCTTTTAGCAGGTCCGGCATACGGTAAATTGTGCACATTTTGACACATCATTTGACACCGGGTGTCAAACTGTGCGCCCGAGACAAAAATGAAAAGTTGTCCCTCACCCCAAAATCCGGAACTGAAGAGACGGAGAGAGATAAAATAAAGGGAGCGAGAGAGAAAAACGAAGGCACACTGACCAAAATGCCTCATAACTGTATAATTTTTTCAGACTAAAACAGATCTATAAATAATAATTTACTTATTCAACAGTAAGCAAATTGTTTTTGATTAGAGTTTATTACTCATAATGAAAATACATATATAAATAACTCCTGTTAAAGGTCAGGGTTATCTTTATTTTATAACTATTATCTAAAAATATTACACATTTTTGAAAAACTTAGACATTTTATTTTGAAATATATCTTGTTAAAATAAATTATGAATATAAAACGTTCTTTATTTTGTCTTAAATAAATTCAAAAAAAGATAACTCTTAGTCTTTATTTCCTAAATTGTTTCAAAAACTAAGTGTTTCTCATGCCACTTACTTACTCTTAATAAAAGCTCAATTTCAGCCTTTAATCGGCTTTATATAAATTTTTTAAGTTTTGTATCTTAAGTGTTACCTTGCTGAAACATACTTTTTCCCAGTGTGCCTGTGAAAAGCTGTCCAAGGTGCAAGAGGCAAACTTATAATAAACACGCCGACACACGAACCCTCCAAAGGTTTTAAGACTGCTCCTCCTGGCCAACGTTTTTGGGTCAGGAAGAAAAGTTTTCAGCGTCACCAGCAAAATTATATTCTGAAAATAGCTATAGTTTCTGCTAGACTCCCTACTCCCTACTTCATTTATTTTTGACCAGAATTTTACAAGCTTTGACTCGCCCCGGTCGCCTCTAAATTTCTGATGAGCAGCAGCACTCAATGAATATTTTCGCCCGGCCTTGCATAATTTCCCAGTGAATTTTCTGAAAATAATTAAACGACCACTCTGTTCTATGAACAAGTCGGGTCTAAGTAAATTAGCTGTCACCAGATTTTTTTTCTCTGTCTTTGGATTGGTGACGAAAAAGCGGTGCATTAAATATATGTATTTGAAATTAATTAAAATATTTCAATTAATCAGCGATGTAGGTTTGACAGGAATTGAATTTGGCGGAATTTTTTTGAACTTAAAAGAGAAATTAAGGAGTGCCAACGATTGACATCAATAAAGAACATAAGCCATACATATACAATTATTAAGACTTGAAATTGAAGAGAAAGTTTTGGCCCCTTTCGGCAGACATTTTTCCCAAATTTAGAAAATAGGGCTTAAAAAAATACTAAAAAATCGAAACCCTAATTCAAATAAAGACTTCAGCAAAAAATTTTGATTTTTATAAAAATAAATGCATTTTTCTCAAATCGTTTAAAATTAGTTTATCTCTTTATTAAAGAAGCAGAACATTTCTACTTGGTCTGATGGTAGAGACATTCATTTTATTCCTGGCTTCATTCAAAATGTACGTAATCTTTGTCCCTCGGCAATATATTACTCGAAGTCAATAGCTTTCCGTGCTGCCCTGGAAACTCCCCATCAACTGTTGCATACTTTACAGCGCGGTCATCATCTCCCCAGTAGGTTGCTCATATTTCAAAACGTACACACATGCGCCCCATAAAAAGTTGTTCCAAAAGGGGGAAGTTACCGTGTCTGGCGTGGCCAGCGTTGATTTATTTAAAGTAAGCCAAAGTTATGCCAAAAAAGGCGCCATAAGAATGGTAAATAATGTATGTGGCTGGGCAGGTGAAGCAGGCGAAATCGCCAGGGAAATAAGCAAACTTTATGCCAGAGCCGTTCAGAGAGTTGAAAAAATTGATTAATGCACCTGCCAGATCATTTAATTAAGCCCCACACTGTTGACCACTCAGCGGGCCCACTTTATCATTAATGCACCGAACTCCAGCAGCCACCGCCCACTCGGTGACCCACTTTGATTTGCCTCAAGGTGTGCAACAACGATGCACTACGGGAAAATTATTTTTTTTAAAGGGAAAAACCTTAAATACTTTTCAAAAAAAGTTGTTTTGACTCCTGGTTACCAAACGGATTTCTTAAAAATAAGCTTTATTCCGATTTGTATTCACTCTTTTTAAACTCATGGTTATTAATGATGATATTTGAATATTAATTCTGTGTTTTTCAAGTATTGTTGTCAAATAGAAATAATTATTTTAATTTTTTGCTTTAAAATCAGAGAACAAATTCTTATCAGCTCGTCATTTTTTCCCAGTGAACATCTACAAACACATCGCGGTGCATTGTTATTAGCGCTAAGTTGCCATCAATTCAAGTAAACTAATCTGCTCGGAGTTGACGCTGGAAACTGGGCGCTGGGCACTGAACACCGGACTTTGGACCCTGGACTCTGGACACCGGTCGGCGGGGCTGCCCTGATGTCCCAGGCATAACATAAACAGGTATTTGCCGAGCTGGCCGAAAGGCCACGCCCAACACAACATGACAACATCAATGTCAACAGGACACAGCAGAATACCGCCCCCAATCGCCTCCCAAAATTCATGGCACAACGTGCCTCCAACATGACACACATCGTTTGCATTTCGGAGGGTGGAAGTTCGCCGAATCATGTGAATAAGTATACGGAAAAAAAAAATATTCAAAATATTGCTTAATACAACAAAATAAAAATATATCTTTGGAACTCGAAATAAAATACCTAAGTGCTTAAATTTAAACTAAATAAGTTTAAATTCCTAAACATCATTATAAAATCAAACCTAAAGAAAGTATAGAAAATCGAGTTAAGATTGAAATAATGTAAATATTAAAAGAAATTATCTTCTGACATAAAATTAAGCTAAAACCACTTAAAAGTAGTTTTATTTGCGATCTAAAAATATTGCGCTAACTGTAAGGGTGTTACGCGATGCCAAAATTAACCCGCCAGGACCAACAGCCTGCAGGCTCCGTTGCGAGGGCAGGACTAGCCGGACTAGCAGCGCATTTAAGTTGATCCAATGACATCAAATTGACATTTTATGCGCCAATTTTAAAATGTCGCCACGGCGCCTGACACGCGGCCTCTGTCCGAAACTCCGTAATTATGCGGCCAGCGACGGGCAAACAATTTAGCCAGGCCAACAGGACCCGTGGAGTAGCGCCAGGACACGGGGCAGAGGGCAAAGGACACTGGACGCGGGACAGCACTGCTGCATTTGGTTTTGGCCAGCTCACTTTTTTCATTGCAGTTGGTTTTAATTATGGCCCGGCAAATGCTCTCACCGCCACAGTTGTCCACTGCGGCCGGCCAATGATGTTAATTGGATATGATGTTGGCAGCAGCCGGGCAAAAATGGTTGGGCTCAGAGAGGGTCAAATTCCCAAAGAAATTACTGCGGGTGAGACATTTGCAGGGGTAATCAGGTGAGTATACTGCAGCGATATTCAGACAAGAAAAACTGTACTTAGTTTTAAAAGTTACCTAAATATTACTTCAGCAAAACTGTGGTAATTTGTATAATTTTTTCCTAAATTGGCAAAGCTCTTTAAGATATTACACCCAGATGGATTTTAAAACCTGAAATCTTATTTATATTTCTATTTTCAGATAGCTCTGTGCAGAGACTGTATAAATCGTTTTTAAATACTCTTAGATTGACTTGGTAACACATCGCCAATGCAAAGTGATTGCTTAAACCAAGTTTTTTTTATTACTGCCCCTTCTCTCACTCCGTTTACCCAAACCCCCGAAACTGTTAGCTGATTTAATTGCGAGGGAATCGAAACTTTCTTTTAGCGCTCTGACCTCGATTCCCCCGATCGCTGGCCGTCCATCATCGCCGATTCCGTCCCAAGGGTCCGGTCAAAGGGCAGCCCACGCATAATTAGCAGCTGGCATCGGGGCCACAGTTGGCCAGTTGGCAGCGAGTTGGCCAGTTCGGCATCATTAGCAGCCGCAAACGGGGGCCGGCTATTATTATGGCATCAATTTGTGGGCCAACGTTGGCAGAGAAGAAAAATTAAATGCAACTTTCCCCAGCGACTTGCCGGCAACAATCTAATAACAACATTTTGGCACATGTGGGTCCGTCGCTCCGTCCGTCGTAATTACACGACACTTGACGCCAAGCAATTTGTTAGCGAAAACTGTCGCAACAATAAAAACTACCAGGAGTCGAGTCAACAAGGACTCGGAATTAAATAAAACTTAATGACAGTGCGCGCCGGCGAGCGAGCAAAGAAAAGACAATGGCCCGGCGAAGGCATTGAGGTCCCAACCTAAGACAGAAACTCCCCGAGAGCCGGCAGCTCAACTGCAGGCCCCAGGGCAGCCGATGGAGGCCATAGCTGGCGGGCCAGGACATCGAGTCCCCAGTTCCCCCGACCAGGAGTCAAATAAGTTGACAGCCCAGCCAAGACCCCACTGTCAACAGACAGGCCCCGAATCGCGTCAAAGGCAGGAGGGAATCACCATCGGCTCGGTGGGAGCTTTGATTACATGATTAATTTCATTTACTTATACCCTTATGACACTTGCTTAAAATCCTGTGAAATATACAATTGCTTCATATATTAAAACACTGATCCACAGATTAATTTTATATTTTAATAACTTGATTTTGTACTGCTTGTTTAATAGACACAACACTATTGATTTGCTTTTAATACATTAATATTGAGAGGTGATGTGTAATTTAATGCAGATACAGTGTCATGTGGCCTTAATGCTACAACAATGTGCTTTTAATATATTTAAAAATTTTCAAGTGGGACAATGATATCAGCTGAAATTAAGTCAAGGAAATTTCATGTTAGCACCAAACAAAATTAATACATATGTAGTCTTCAAAATTATCCAACATTGGGGAGTGTAGTTAAATAATTTGAATGTGCTTTTAGAGCAGTTGAATTTTTTTTAAGTACTTTAAATAATATAGCATATCAACAATCCATAATAACCAAGGAATGAGGTTGACATCTTATCCCGAAGCCAATTGTCAACAGGCCCAAAAGTCCGAAAATATTTCAACAGCTTATTCCCATTTTTGTTTTTGTGCTCATTCCGCTTCTGTGGCATTCACTGTGATTGACGCTTAATTCACACATGTGGAATGAAATGTAACCCATCCAGACTATCACTAATATTGTTTCACAGTTTTTGCCAACTGGTCGGGTAGTTGTTTTTTGTTATAGCCATGTTATATTTTTTTTGTTTCCTTAGCTGACAGTGTTTTTGCTGCTCATGACGTTGATGAGTTGTTGCTGTCTAAGTGTCAGGAGACGCGCCAAACTTTAAACTACATGCCAACGCCCCCGCAGTGAATTGTTGTGCGAGTGTGTTCATGGAGCCGAGAGAGCTGTTGGCACATTAATGTTTGCCACCCCCGTAAATAGAGGGTTAAATGCATATGAGGAGCAGCGGAAGTGCCAACTAATCTGGGATCTAAGCCCACTTTGACAGCACTTCCGCTTCGACCAATCCACTCGAAGGATACAAAGGTGTTTTGGGGCTTTGCCTAAGCGGCAATCGTCTAGACTTTGGCAGTTTTATTTTCCAACCACAACCTAAAAGTACACAAACGAAATGGTTAATTAACTTTTAAACTCACTTTATTAGTTTCAGTATTTTAAAAATACAGTTTTCTTTTACCAAGCAACATTTAAACACATTTTTATTTCCTTTCCACAATTGAATATAATTATAAACCGATTAAAATGCCCTTAACTAAATATTTCTAAATATATATAGATGGCAGATCACTTTGATTTTATAACAAATGATATAAAACACTACAACACTTATAACAGTATAATTCTTTGAACTTTTAATTCTTATTGTCGTCATGTTTTATGTTAAAATGTCAAGTGAGAGGACCTAAAATATATACTTATTAAACCAAGATGATGTTTCTTTGTATTGATTGAGTAGCATTTGAGTATATTTTAAACTTAAACTAGCTTATGAATCATTCGTATAATTTCGTAGTTTAAATGATTGACTAATGTATATATAATATATAAAATACAGCATCTTTGACATACAATTTTTTCTCTGTGCACTTCTCCAATGACAATCGGAGCCAGAAGCCTCAAGTACGACAAGACACCTCGACACTCGTTCCCTGTCAGCGGCCAAGTGATAGTGAAATGGAGTGTTGGCCCGGCAGTAGGGTGTTTTAGAGGATGGCAGACAATAAACTTACACAAAACCCCAAAACAAGCAGGCATTCATCATACGAAGGCCCCGTCAGCCGCAGGACATTCCAAACTGAGTTTCATTCGCTTTCAAGCCCACATTTTTTCGGGGGGTTAAAAGTGCATTTTGTAAATTGCGAAGTGATTGACACCAACAGCAACAGGAAGTGCGATGGTCGGATGGGGGAGGAAAAAAGAAGGGGTAGCTGGAAAAAGGATCCGGCCAGTGGGGAATGGGGACTAAGAGCAGGCCGCACTTAAACTGAACTCAAGCGGCCACTTTGTTGCTCTCGGTCCACTGTCAAGTGTGAAACCGAACAGCCTACGAACAGCAGGAGCAATGTGCCCATCTTTTCCCAACCCATGAACGATGACCTTCCCCCCGTTTGTTGCAGTGAGTGATTGCATTGAGATTAGGCAGGGCAGCAGCAGCAACGTTCATTGCAACACGGCAGCAACATCAACAGCAGCAGCAACTGCAGCTGCAGGTTGCAAGAGGATGGCAACTTTCAAATTCCTCATGCAGATAACGTTGCACTTTTGCAAATTCGTGCAGCTGCCGGTTTCCGATCAGAGAGTTCGAGAACCCTTGTTGTCTTTAAAAATACATTGACTGGGCTCAGAGCATGTGAGCAGGCAAACCTAAGATACGGAATCGCATATAAAATGGGTAGGTTGAAAAGTTTCGTTTTTAAATCTGAAGGCGTTTAAAAAATGTATGCATCTTGAACCTTTATTTAAAAAATTATATATATTTATATACTTTTAATTTATGTAATATTTAAAAATATCTAAACGAGGACAATTAAAATGTAACTATAAATTGTTAGCATCAGCATAAACTGCCTGCTTGAATACTTGTATATAACTAGAAGTGACTATTATAAATTCTGCACTGAATTTTAAACAAACACAAGTAAAAGGCACATGAAATATATTTAATGGTATCATAACATGTAAATATAAGCACGATTTTTTAACTATAAAGGCAACCCACTCAAACTGCGGCAGAGACAAGGTGCATTGAACTGCTCGAGTGGAGTTCTGGGCAGGGGCCATTCAATTTGCTCGTGCCTTGCACCGTTCCAACTTCATCTCATCCTGGCGGAGCTGAGCTGAGCTGCCGGGCAAGTGGGTCAACTGTACTCCATTCCATCGACGCGTCTCCTGGCAACCCTGAGCAGGTGTGCCAATTTCTCGCTTATATGCTGCTCAGCCCGCTTTACCGCACCGCACCGTACCGATTTAAGGTCCTTGCAAAAATATATAATCAAATATTTATTATAATGGCAAAAGCTCCTCTGAAAAGGGCGAAGACCGAAATGATGGCCAAGAAATGGCAGAATGGAATGCGGCGAGGGGGTGAGGGAAGCTGGGGGAAGTAATGTAAGTATAATGAATACTTTCACTTGGTCGCCGAGGTTTCCGCTTCCGTTGCACATGGCGTATGAACAATGTGACAAATGAAGCAACGCTCATTGAATTATTACAGAAGCCACTCCCACTGCCCAGTTTTCCTTTTATTTCTTGTTGGCAACCCGCGAGTTGTCAAGACAGAAACTGGTTACTGACTGCAGCCGAAACTGAAACTGTCGCACGTTGTCAAATGAAAAATGAACGCGACAATTATCGTAATTGGCCCGTCCAAAGCAGCAACACGGCTTCGGCTGCCAAAAAAGTCGAGAGCCGACACTCTAATATATAAGAATATATATATATGTCTGTATAACTTATAAGTAATATGCTTTAAAGTCCCCTTCACCGGAAACTAATTAAGTAAGTGGCAAGCTCTGCTTGGTAATTTATGACTTTGATGACGCAGATACGCATATATTCTTAGATATAGATCGGGCCGTGGGCCAAGCCAAATCAGCTGTCCAAAAATTAACATCAAAGCCGACCACAGGCAAAACCAACTTAAGCAGTGTGGCAAAGCTCCAGCAAACGAAACACCCACAAAAATGGGAGACTAAGACTTGACATCCTCCGGGCAAAAGTAAGTCGCCCAAAGTACAATACTCCGGCTTTCTTGGCCAGCACTCAGTTGCCAATCCCACTCGCTTCCAGTTGGCACTCTGGCCATGGCATTATATTGTTATTTTATGCACAGACTTTCGGGGGCCGGGCGTCTAAGGCTATTTGCCAACTGAAGATACGTTGCAAACTGCATTCGGGGCTGCCATTAGATGGACCGAATTATTGGACAAAAGCAACCGCAAAAACAAAAGCCAACTAAAATCTGCAAGTAGCGGCTAAAATCTTATAGCTTTGTGACGACAAGTATGCCCTATAGGAGCGTATAAAATCCCCTGAAGCCTAACCCCTTATTAAGTTTTTTTTAACCAAAACATTTCGTACTAGAGGGGGTGGCAAAAAAACTAGTGAAAAACAAAAGTATTGTATTATATTTAAGTTTATTGAATGAATGGCAATTCATGTTAATGTATCAAAAGCTTAAATAAATCCTTTTAAAACTAAAAGGTACTTCATTATAAATTTTTTAATTCGATTAAGAATTATAATCACTTAAATAAAAAAATGAATATTTCTTTTTGAATATAGTATAAAGAATTATCCTGAGCTCTTAACAATATTTTCTTAAATTATAAATTCTATATATTTTTGCATTTTTACCTAACCTGATGTACTCCTTGGCGCAATCGAACTTTTTTGTGTAGGGTATGAAAAGCCGGCAGAAAAAAACTAAGCTAAAATCCTTTTTGGCTCACTACTGTCAAGGTAACTCTCAGAACCATTCTTGGTCCAATTCCCCATTCCCAAAACCACTAACCCACCACCCCCGAGGCGGTGGTGCAGTGGTGCAGCTGTTGCAAATTTTTATGGCGCGCGGACACGTTGTGGGCGGGCCAAAATGGGAGGTGGGTGGCACCACTAAAGCTGCGACAACTTTTGCCTTGGCACATAAAAACACCACCCTCTTTCTTTATGGAAGGAACAACAACAACTGCAACAAAAACAACACTGGCGACAGCGGCAGAAATTGTTAGTTTAAATCGCATATAACTTTAATGCTTTTACCTTTATGTCTGGCACTTTTACTACCCAGCAAAGAACAACATCGGCGAAAACTATTGCAGACAATCTTTTTTCGTACTTATTTTTTGTTGCTGCCCAGAAATTCCATCTTGAGTTGGCCAAGTTCCCCATCGCCCACCCGACGTAGTAAGCAGCTTAATTGAAAAATTCTAGAGTTCCTCACTCTGGCATCATAATTGAAAATATTTTTGCACTGCGGTCGTGGGGCTGAAGCCGAAGTTGAACACCGGAATCCAAAGCTAAAGCCAATGTCAGGGAAGTCAGGACTAAGGCTAAATCTGCAGGTGAAGCCAAAGCTGAAGCTGTCGCCAAGCATTTCTATTTATATTGTATGGGCATTGGATTTTGCAATGGCTTCAACTCAGTTGGCCTCAATGCCAAAGGTTTTTTCCCTCGCATTTTTATGGGAGGACAGTGGACAAAGACTTGCAATGGCTCACCATTTAAACGAGTAAAATATTCATCTAAGGAAATTAAAACTTTATCAAAGCATTTGAAAAAATTCTTTATTTCAAATATATTTGTTTCCCTCACCAAATAGTTAAATGCCAACTTATCCGTAAAACAATTGGAAAAGTGTGGCAGACATTTAATACATGCACCTGCAACCGGAATTTTCGTACTCTAAAAACTTTTTCTCTTCAAATCCAAAGGTGAGTGGTTTGTGGGGCTGGCAGAAAATCCCCATATAATTGCTATCCATTTAAGCAACAACATTTTTTCTTTGCCTTTCTTGCTTTTCATATTTATGACTCCGGTCGGGAGCAAAGTCGACCACAAACAAGTTTTAATGCACAACTTTTTAGATTTCCGTCATAATTTCTTGGCCCGCCTGATAAAGATTTGTGCATGTGCATGTGTATGTGTCGGTGTGAGTGTGTGTGTGTGTGTGTGTGTGAGCGAGAGGAAAGGCCAGCATTACCACTATAAAGCATGGAGCATAAAGCATATACTTTAGCCGACAATAAACTCAACTTTATGCACTTTCAATCCCGCCAACTTGTATGCACAGATTTGACTGCCATTCTGCTAAGGAGAATGCGAACGGTGGAACTTGCCATCTCATTCGCTCTCCGCCGATTCCCATCTGGCCTTCTCGCTTCCGCTTTCTTGGCCCCACCCAGTTGCTCCGCACAGGATTCTCTTTCTTCATACCCTTCTATAAGGAGCAGCTCAAGGATTATACGTTTTGGAAAATACACATGTAACTATAAAATTGGGTTTTGGAATTGGAAAAATTAAATTATCATTTCAATTTCTAGAGTGTGTCAATATAAATAGTAGACAAATAGTGGGTCAAATAACAATCCATCCATAAACTTAAGCCATTTAACACAAACATAAATACTTTTTTTTACATAAAATCCCGATATTTATATTAAATTAATTTTAAACGGATCACAATAAGATAAATTATACATTTGGCTTATAAATCATTCTGTTATTTAAAATTACACCTTAATCCTACCCAAATACATAACACAATGCCAGTAATAGACTCCAATTACTTGAGAAACTTTAATGGAAATATTTAGGAATGTATGTAATTACTTTAAAAAAATCCTGAAATAGCAAGGGTATTCACACTGCAGCATGAAGCCCGACATCAAATCCTTCTTGTTTCAAAACCTAATGGAGTTTCCTCTGGCACACACAGATACACACACGCACACAATCCCCCAACACATGCAAAGTTTTCGTTTTCGTGACGATAAGCAGCACGAGTCGGCGGCTTCCTGGCCAGCAAAATTTATGCATGCCACATAATTTGGGCACTATTATTTCTTTTGCCCCCGCCCCGTTCCGCCCCTTGTTATCCTGGACAAGAAAAGGGGGACTGCTCGAATGTAAAACGAAAACTTACACTAAACTCGAGGGCAATTCAATTAGATGTCGGGGCTTTAAAGAACTGGAACTCGCAGCGAGCAAACAAATCACCAAAACAAAATCAAATAACTATAATTCACCTGGGGCTTTATCGCGATTGAGTTGCCAGCGGGAGGCTGCCTGGCCAGGAAGTGCTCCTGCCGGAGTCGAGAGCACTCCGTCTGATTAATTTATAGAATGTCGCGCGAGTGGAAAAAATATGTGAGCGAATATAAAGAGGAGCGGGCGAAACAATAAGTGGAAAGTGCGAAAGAAAGCGGGCCAGCAGGATTGAGTTGCCCATGAAGATGTGGATGGTTGGTGGGAATGGCGGAGGAAATCGCCAGGGACGGAAGCACCAGCACTGATGAAGGACAATGGGCACTGGAACATCTGCTGCATCCGCTTTCGACCTGCTCGCCTCCCAGGAGTTGCTTAAGTTGTGATAAACTAATAAAGCGACAAACATTTGCTGGGCGGCAGGATATTTGCTTTTTACAAGGCGGCGTCCATAAAAATTCAAATTGAAAATGAAAACACTGGGATCGGGAGCCAGAGCGGCCGGCTGATCAAGCCTTCAAGATAACGGCCAGGACCCTAGGAGCAACCCTCATCAGGGGCGGGCCAGTTGTCACGGCCAGCCCACTCAGGTGTTGGATGTCCACCTTGGGGGCGTGCAATTTAAACGCCAGTCGCCGGGTAGTTTTTCCTAGCTGGGTAAATATTTAAGGGCCGGCGGAGAAAATAAAAAAATATATATAAGGCAAAACGGAGAGCGGAGAGCGGAGAGCTAAGAACACGGAAGACGAAGCCTGCAAAAAAGGTGCAAAGTGTCGCCCTCAGCGCTTGGCAATCTGTTTTGCATTAATTCATAAGCCGCTTGCCACCGACGGGCCAAGTATTTTCCATTTTCCCGCTTTTCCCTCTCGGCCAAGGAGCCTGTCAATATTTTTTCATGCGACCCTGAGAAGGTTTTCCTGCGTAACTCTCACTTGCAGTTGGCATAACTTTAATGCCCCACAAGCAACAGCTAAGCGACACCGCGCCTGTTTGTACATCATTTGGCTTGCATTAAGCTCTCCAAGCGCCGCGTCCTTGGTCCGAACCGTGTCCTTGTCATCCGACAACCCACCCTGGCCACCATTGCCATCGTCCATGCTCCATCATCATCTTGCGGCGGTTTCAGCCGCTTTAAGTGCAGTCTGCGTGGGCGTGGGGATTGGCGTAAAAGTTTACTTAGGCTCAATGCTTTTTAAGTAAGTAGCTGCCCGCCAGTTGTTGCTGATTCTGCTGACGGGTGTAGGGCTTTTAGTTGGCCATATTATTTCTGCTTTGCCCCTCTCTTTCTCTCTTTCTCTCTGCTTGGTGTTGGGTCGTATTCTTAATGCCCGGAGCCAACTAGGCGTATGCGTAATATGTTAAGCAGTTGAACAAGCAACTGCGAACTTTGCATTAGCCTTCGGACCAGGAAGTTACGGCCCCCTCCCCCTGAAAAACGTTGATTTTGGCCTTTACGCTTTGTTATTTTATCATTAGTCCTACTATTATTCCATTTTTCTTAGTGTATCCTTCGGCAATGTTTGCTTTCGAATTCATTTTTGGATATTATTTTTTTTCGGGTCTTACTTTTAAGATCTATATCATAACGCAAAAATATTCAAATCCAAAGACTATAGTCGCAGTATTTTCTTTTAAATTTGCTTATGATTGAACACACAATTAGTTCTCGGTGACTATACATTTTTTTGAATGGTACAAACTTAACTAAATTTTCATTAAATTGTAAATACATTACGTAAAAAAAATATGTTTCAAAGTCTAGTTGAAAGACGATTTTGATAACATAGTGTTTCATCATTACTTAACTGCCTCACTAATCGCCACGTGTCATCGTTCACAGCTCGCTCATCACTTTTGGTTGGGCCGACTAAATGTGCCAGCCCCGCCCACCGACCACGCCTTCAAGCTCAGCCAGATGAAAATCGAAGCTAAGCCAAAATCCAATGTCAACGAGCAAAAAGCAGTCATCAAAATTGCTTACATGGCACATTTCTCTTACGGCTGTCTTTAACAGCAACTTATTGTCAATTTGGCTGATAGCACACTCACACGCACACACACACACACTATCCTGCTGGGGCCACGCACACACACACACATACACACTTACACACTCACATTGGTGAAGGGGGGAACAACTGGCTCATCACTTGAGCGGAAGTGTTGGCAAATGCAGTGATTTTCAATCTCAATGCGACATTTTGATTATTTCCATGTAAGCGTGTGTGCAAGCAGGGAAAAAAATGATGATGGCAAGCAGCACCAGCAGCAGCAGAAGCCAAAGCAGAAGAAAGCCCAGAATGAGATGGCTCACACACATAGACTCACTCACTAACACATGCGGCAAGTGTCAGGACTGGAATCGGCGCACGTTTGCCGCACCGGAAGCGCCGCTTGTGCAAGTCGGAAATTACTTTATGCTACACACAATGTCATCGATGCCGCATAAGCAGACAGCACCAGCAGCCGCAGACTGAGCGAGAATGCGGATCGGGTGGTTAGGGGGGCAGGGGGTTGCAGCGGGTTGCAGCAGAACACTGAACCAATATTACCTATTTTAATTGGACATTATTTGATTTCTCCCGAATTTTGTGCATGAGAAATGTTTTTTCAAGAGCTTTGGGCCAAAATGCAACCTTAGACATTCATTAAAAATATATTTTTTATGTTTTACGTTACGTTTTTTTGCCATAAAGTTTGCAATTTGTATGGTAAACTCAATGCAACCCCATTTTAGTTGGACATTATTTGATTTCCCTCGAATTTTGTGCATGAAAAATGCGTTTTCAAGAGCTTTAGGCCAAAATGCAAACTTAGACATTCATTAAAATTATTTTCGCGTTTATCATAAAATGATCATTACATTGTGGTTAAAATTAAAATTTTTGTTATGAGCTCTTGCGTTATTTATTACAAATATATTTATTTATTACAAATATTTCTCGGTTTCAGCGAACTCACGATTTTTGGTGAAAATACATATTTTTACGGCATACGCCATTTAATTTTTCTGAAACATTTTTTCAGTGCTGGAGAGACATTTGCCCATTTCTTTTTCGATTGCAAATTGTGCAGGCTGGGGGTAATGCGGTCTGAGGAAGCTTGGCTGCACATCGGTCATTCACTAAAGCGCAGCGCGTACAGTCAATCCAAAAAGGGTTCGGCCATCGCGAATGCAAGGCACGCGGCAGCTGCTCGCTGGCCCCGCTGAGTGCGTGAGGGTCTCAAATGAATTTAATTAGAAAATTGTGCACAACTTCGGCAAGGCATCCACATCCACTGGCGCCCTCCCGAGGTCTCAACTTGGCCAAACAAGCGCGCAACTTGTGGCCAAAAAGAAAGCAAAAAAAAACTTTTCTCAGCCCAAGCCGCTGGGGAAAAGCCAGAAACTAAGCGAAAAAGAGCGAGGAGAGGGGAAAATGATAACCGCATTGGGTATTTTTCTTAATTTGCGCAATAGTTTCGCGAAGTGTGTACGCCAAGTTTGGGCAGAGGGTCAGAACTCGCAGGACTTTTAATTAAATTTCACTTGAAACGGTATTAATTGATAATAATATATTGCATTATAGGGCTGAAGGAATCTACGGATCATCTTTAGATTTATCTATTCGAAAGAATTAAGTGGCACAATAGCTTTTAACTTTATTTGTATACTTTTTTTATAAAAATACTTATATTCATCTTTGCTATCCAAAATGCCAATTTGGAGACAAATTTCAATACTTTGTAATACACATGAAAATTATGTACTGCTTCAAGGGAAATCGATTAATCTGAATTGATACAACTTAAAATATAATTGTGTAACTTAAAGTGCAGTCTACTCCCACGTACGCTTAACCCATGAGAGCCCAGCTCAAGCTACGGCTCATAAATGCTCCCGATTGTCTCGCACGTTTTGCCCGAGGCGGAAAGTTTGCTTTGAATTACAAAATAAATCAGCAGCAATGTGACTTTTTAATGGTGTATTGTTGTTTGCATTCCCACACCCACACACGAACACACACACAAGCACACAGCACAGCACACGAACACTTATGCAAATGGAAAAAGGGAAAAACAGTTTATTGGAGAGTGGGTGCGAGAAAGTTGGCGTTGCTTATTTTTTGAACAAATTGATGTTGTGTTTGACAGTTGAAACTTGCAACAACAACAACGGCGTATAAATAAATTCACTCCCGCAGAAAAAAACGGTTAGCGAAAAAGCAACGTAAATGTTGAAACATTTACTCAGTTAAATGCAAAAGTTGTATTTTTGTTTGCAAATTAACTTCTGCACGTTGAAGGAGTGGGTTAAAACGGGTTCTAAGCCCCTTAAGAGAAGGTGTTGGTTACCATTTGCTAGCCAATATATCTGGCCAAAGTAACAAAAGTTGCCAAATAAGCCAAAGTTGGTTGCCCAACTTGCTTGGCCCTGATAGAGATACATTTTTGAGCACATATCCACTTTGGAGGTGAAGTTGTCTGGTAAACTTTCGCTTCAGCCAAATCTAATAAAACATTCAGAATGTGTGCGGCATGCGAGTAACATTTTATGAGTTATGAACAAGCAGTTTTTCGAAAACTTTGGTTGAATTTTAATGCTAGAAAATGTATGTAACCAATATTTCTATTAATTAAACTATTGTTTTAACAGCAAATGCATTTACTTAATACTATTTTACAAAATTTATTAAAGTATAATATGGTTTATTTTTTATAAAAGAAAACAAAATTATTTCAAAGAAAGCCTACTAATGTCTTCAGTAAAAGCGTAACCCATTTATTTTGACATACAATTTGCCAGCCTATTTGCGGCGCGTGTTTTTCCCAAATGACGCTCACTTCTCTGACAACAAACAGATATAAAGTCCAGCAAAATTAACTAATTTTTTAGCCTAACCCCAAGCCACTGACCAGAGCGAAGGCAGGATCCTTCGAGGGGTGCCACTGGAGTCGACAAAGTTGCCTAAGCGTGAAATTGCAACATCAAAATAGCTCCGACCATAGAGCCTGGCAACGAAACAACAACAAAAAAAAACAACAATGTCAAGCTGGGAGCACTAAAACTATAATACAATTTACTAAAAATAACACAAAAGGCTTGGGCGTGTGTGAGTGCACAAAAGAGCACTAAATACACACATTCCAGCCCCTTATTCTATCCTTTCCCGCCCCTCGCCAGGCACACAGATGCCAGAGAGTGTCATATGTAAATTCTCCCCTGACGCCATTGACAAAGACACTTGACTGCATCCCCCACCATCCCGAAAAAAGAGAAAAAAGGAGCAGCAACGGCAATCCCCCAAAGAGTCCCCACTATAAAGTCGATATATACATTTAGGCTCTGGGAAAGGAGGCTCTATAAATTGTAGCATACTTTCGAGCAGGCCCGAAACTCTAAAACGCACACACACCAACACACTTGAGTCCCCGGCAAACAACAAAAAACTTATCTTGCGGGCTATCGTGTGCCTGTGTTGGTTTTGCTCCTGCAATGACCCTAATAACTGTCTACGGGCATGTTAAGTGTCAGCGCCGACATGTCCTGTCATGTCTGCACTGGGCCTCTGACCCTCCGCAGGTCCTTCGTCTGTTTGTATGGGTGTTTATGTGTGTGTGTGTGCGGGGGGCATAATATTGTCTATATTTCTTGTCAGCAAATAAAGCGACAAATAAATAAAGCTGCTAAAAACCGGGACCAATGAAAAATAAGCCAAACAGCAAGATGAACACTGTCGTTGGTTTAAGTCGAGATTTTAAATATACTAATGTTCTCGCTACATTTTATATATATATTTATAATATATGTATTAAATTAGACTGTAAATCAAATTTTACAGTTCTATAAATTAAAATATCTTGATTTTGTAACATCAAATCAATTACGATCTTGATTAGACAGTTTATTTGAATAGGAACACGATTTAAGGCTTAAGATTTAAAGATAATCTTCTAACCTTAAACAATTAAACAAAATGGAAATTGGATTTATGTTACCGAATTATCAATTTATTATTAGAATAAAAAATACAGAGTGACGTTCAAACTAAAAATTCGGTCGTTTTTTTAAGTCGAATAAAGTTATTTTTAAAATGTTATTAGAAAATGTATATTCCTGATTCCTGATATCCATTCAAAACGAGTACCCTTTGTAAGTGTATAAAAAGAGTCCTCCGCTGGGTAAAAAATGTCAAATTGCGCCTAAAAGCAGACCGCAATATTTCGTGGGCAGGAAAAACGGTGCAAGAGGAAAAGAAAAACTATTGCCTGGCGATCTGCGGCCCTCCCCATCTCCCTCTATCGCCGAGTCTATTCGTCTTTGTCGCACTCCCACGGCCCAGCATTTCGGTCCGGTTCAGTTCCTTGTTTTTTGTGTTGCTTTTGTGTTTGGCTTGCTCGTTGAACTTTTTCCATTTACTTTGGCTCATGCATTTTTCAAAGCACAAACGGCAAATTGTTTCTCCGCCCAGCCACCCAAACAGCCTGCCACGCCCCCTAGCCGTATTCCACCCACCGACCCCCCGTCCATATCCCTTGGCCCCGCCCATCGCTGCCTTAAGTGTTATTTATCTTTTGCTCCCACGACATTACTCTAGTTCGCTCCAAAGCCATGTGTCCCCGAAACTGAAAAGTCAACGGGACTGGGATTCGGAAAAGGGGTTTTTCCAGAGGGATGGGGGCAGGGGGATCAGAAAACTCGAATGGACCATTGTCCAGTTGGCCAAATATTAACTTTGGTCTTTTTGCATTCGCCCCATAGTCGCCGTAAAATAATTGTCAAAGTTTCCCCTGCCCTTTGTCTTTCTACTACTCGTATTTTATTATTTTTCGAAGGGTGGCCCCTAATTGTGTTTGCCCTAGTAGGCAATGAAAAGTTAATTGCAAGAAAGGTGGCAGCATAGCTGCATTGCTGCCAGCTCGATGGATTGCATTTAAGTCAAATTCAATGCGATGCAGGCATTCAGACAGCCGTTTGTGGCAACCGCAATTGTGCAGAGCCCGCTCTTCAGGGACTGCCATGCACGGAAACCTACAATTTTGGATTAAACCTACAATTTTCCCTTCATTTAGAAGGATATAAAATTCACATTCGGGGTTCATTTTTAAATTGCTTTAGTGAATGCATTGAAGATAATAAATGTTTATACTGTTGATATTGTAACAATTTCTTGCAAACCTTAGTTATTACTCTGTATATTACTAGTTAAAGTGTTTATAATGATTTATTCGAATTTATTATTGATTTTTTTTGACAATTAAGTCCCTGCACTGAAAGAACTATTTGCTATTTTTTTATCAACCGTAACCTGAAATAAATATAAAATGAAAGAACATCGCCAGAATATATATTCATTTTGGCGAAAGAGTTCAACTAAAGAATGTTAGTGAAACAATTGAAATAAGTGATACGTAGCCACCTAAAACAGCCATTTATTCCCTCAGTGTATACATGGTGGATGCGAACCGCATACAGGTCGCGATCCCCAATGCGCCTTGCATTTGCATCGCACAAAACGATTCAATTTCGCTTTTCCTTTTTCCCAGCACTACTCTCCCCCACCAATTTCCATCCGCGTCCCGTTTCGTTTTGTTTGATTTTTAGCGAAAGCTTTATTTGGCTTAGCGCCCAGCTCGCTGTCTCTCTCACTCCCTCTGATTTCCCATCTCAGTCCCACTCAATGTCTCTCGATGTGTCTCTGTTTGAGTGTGAAGTGGGTTTATTTTAGTGCGAAATTGCTAAAAATGGCATTTCTAGTCGAGATTTTCAACGCGCTTTTCCTCCGCTTCATCCCGTCACTGCACGAAGAAAAGTTTTGTCAGCTCCAAATTAATGGCAATCGGTTTAGAAGTGCGTAAGCAACTAAAAATTTAATATTTCATTTCAAATGCAGTCCGGATGGGGATGAAAGTTATCTGAAAATAAGTGCAGATGATTCAAACTAAACGGGAAATCATTTCTGGTAGAAATAAAACATGCATTAATGGGAACATTTTTTTAAGTAAAAATAATACTTTGAAATCATTAAAGGAAACATTTTTAAAATTTTAAAATAAAATAAAATTGGTTAATAAATGTATTATTAAGCTACAATTTGTTATTTTATATTAAACTGTTTTTATATATATTAGTAAGTCAAAATGACTTGACAAATAATAAAATTTTAAATTAAATTGGGGTTAATAGAAACAATATACAAAATTTTCTAACAGAAAAAGATAAGTGTTCCAGAAGAAATACATAGCTAAGTAAGTAGTAGACAAAAACACTAGATATTTTGTATTAAATGCAGTGAGAAGGTAAACGCATGCTCAATATAAATGCACCCTGGGCTGGCTTAGGGGGTTTTCCATTTCATTTCTTATCCAGATTTAAGCACAACAAAATCACTTTCATTTGCTTGGCTTCACCGAAGGTAACGTTAGACCTGGTCAAAGAGTTCTTAACGTAATCCGACGGCTTGTCGATGGGGTGGATGTCTGGATACCTCAACCCGTAGCATTTACCATTAGGGTTTATGGCCAAAAAGCTGGCCCATATAAAAGCAAATTACGAACTGCATAACCGAAGCGAGAGGAAAAATAGAGTTTCCCAGCAGAAGCCACAAGAAAAATCAAATAAATTGTATTACAACAATGTCATAAAATTTGCTCTAGCCGGGATAAACACATATATATATACTCGTATATGTGGATTTGACAAATATATCGCGTGGCGCACGAATGGAATGGAATGCGAAATATTTTGTAATTTATGCGAAAATACGCATATTTAAGTCGAATGTAAATATTTAAGTTGCATATGAAATTTGAACGTTCTGCATGTCTCCGATAGAGTCAAACATAAATACTGAAAGAGGGACGGGGAATGTTTGGTGGTGAGGAAGGGGGAAAGCCAAGATGGGTTACTATAAAATTCTAAAACCACAAAAAAGTATCAAAAACAAGCGATAAAAACATATACAAATCCGCATGCATTTGTAGGTATGATGGCAGGTTGTAAAACATAGCGATGCGTGATATTTGTATTTATTTTACATATTCCCCTCGCTCTTTCTTTCTAGCCACCCACACAGCGAAAGCGAAAACTTAAAAAAGGACGAAAAATAATGTCAAGTGTGTGTGTGTGAGGAAACCAGGCATAAAATATACACACAACCCTCACACAGAGTTATTCGCAAAAACACACAAATAGTATAAAGTCACAAGGACAACGCTTTTGCCAACCTTTGTTTGTCTTTACGGTGTGTGTGTGCCTATGCATGCGTATACGTGATTTCGCGCAAAGGTTAGTGTATTTGTTTACCCATATGTTTGGCTTATTGACTTAAACCCTATCTGTTTTATTTTATTCAAATACGAAGTTCTATACTTGTTATTCTTTCATTTGGAATTCTAATGTTTGGCCTTCGATCTGGTTTCCTGATAAAGCAATAGCAAAAATTATACTGCAGATATTAAGCTAAGAAACAAAATAAAAATTATACCTGTAGTAAATTTTAATAGTAATTTTTGTAATTTAGAAAAAACAATATGTTTATTAATTGTAATTCCATTCAACCAAAGTCAGTATGAATTTTTTAGAAAATAATAATAATTTACTTACCAAAACTCTTCCTAGTTTCTTTTATTTAGCCAAATAAATCCAATTAAATGCAGAAAAATGGAAGACAATGAAAAGTGTATGCTTCCAGAGCCAGCATTTTGCATAAACCGACTGCTGATGTCAGTTTAATGCACTTCAGCATATGCCCATCTATGATGGATGGCATTTTGTTCGGTTGACAGCGTCATTTGTGGGGCTCAACGAAATCGCCATTTGTTCGGGATGCTCTGATGATGCCCCAAATGATGGGATTCTTTCCAGTTTCATCCGGCTGTTCAGTTCGGCTCTGTGTGGCACAAAGCTTAAGTAATTGCTGTTTAGCTGCGTTTATGGGGCGGGGCTAATAAAGGCTGCACATTCGAGACATCCGACAGGAGCTGAAAACAGAAAGCTGGCCGCAGGACCGCCGAACACACAGTTTGTGCAAAGGGTTTCGTGGGGGTTCAGGGAGTTTCCAGGGACCGGGGCCCTTGCAATGAAAATAAAGCATGACCACAGCATCATTTGAAGCTCTATCGCCGAGCGCCTGCCAAACGTTGTTCAAAAAGCCTAACCCAAGCACACACGCACACCCTTTCAGTGTAGTGCGTCTGTGTGCGCATTTCAATAAATCGTTCGCTTCTACAATAACACAAGAGCATGCGGCCGAAAGTAGGCAACCTGCATAGGTCATGCACTGTAAGAAAACTTTGGAATACATTTTAAATACAAAATACCTACATTTTTAGCTATTTGTTAAGGTTTATAGATAGGAACTAGTTATTTATAGTTATTTATTTTAGTTAATTATCTTAAATAATATGTTAATGCTATGAGAATTGGTAAGAATTTTAAATATTACTATTTATTTCATTTAATGACTTGTATATAAAGTATTGACCATTTTAAGAATAATGCTTATAAAATCAATTAGAAAGAAACCAGAAAACTTGCAGATTACATCTTTGGGCTTATGAAAATATTTCCATATTTTCTTCAGTGAATGTGTGGTGGGTTTAGCGATTTTGGATAGATGGCCGAAACGTGCAGGTAACATGATTTTGAGCGAGCGTTTAAAGGTGACTGTGCCACCAGGACTCCCGCCCCCTACTCCTTCTACTCCGCCCACTACCCCCTCCCACCCCTCATTGTCGCTTGGGTCCGTGTTCATAGTCCGAAAATGCAGTTTGCATTTGGCAGCTTAAAGCGATTTTCATAGCAATAACACGGCCCAAAATGCAACTCTGTCAGTGCGTGTGGGTGCGATCCTTCGGTGGGTGTGGCGGTGTGTGTGTGTGTGGGCTGTGCGTGCCTGTGTGTGTGCCTATGGCGAACAAATATGCAGCACGCCCTTCTGCAGTTGGCAACTAACAGGCACAGTTCACGACAGATGGTAACTGAAACACACAGATAGATGGATAGATGGCCCAACGGTTGGGATGTAGATGATGCCCAGAGATAGATGGGATGCATATTTAGTTGGGCATGGCTGGCATGCATATTGAGTTCATTCGTTCAATCAATATTTAGCCATTGAAATCGCGATTTACGCGCATATTGCGCCAATAACAAATGAAAAGCGCACGGTTCGCTTTTCCATCGCCCATCTCCCACCACCTCTACAAATTTCCCATTTTCCGCCCCCTTTTGCTGCGTGAAGATTTATCGATAGCGAAGCGCAGCTTGCGGATCTCGAAACCGATGAGTTTTCCATTTATTCGCTTTCCCTGTTCATTTTTCTCTTATTTGCATGCGGCCAAATGTTTGGACAGAACAGCATTGTTTCTTTTTCAAACGGACGGTGAAATTCATAAATTCAGTAGACCGAACAATGAGTAATACGAATATGAATGATCGGAAAATAGCTGTCAAAATTGCTAATTAGCTAATTAGTCATTTCGCTGGGCTTAGACTTCAGATGCAAGTTGAAAATAAGCTTAAAAAGGATTCTGTATTTTCTTACCTAGCACAATATTTTATAATTAAATTTTTCATTTTAAATCGTAAAATGTAAAACAATTTCTGAAACTCAATCCGTTTTATTTTGTGGCACCATTATGTGTAGTGACATAATCTTAAAAAAATATTTTGCCAACGCAACCAATCGAAAAATTGTATATATGGCTATTTTGCAGTAATAACTCAATTAATAACTCATTTTGCGCTCAGAATGAAACTTTAGCAACTGCAGCAGCAACAACAAGCAACACGCAGTCAATGCAATTTGCGCAAAAACAACAAAATCACTGTTCACACCCCTTTGAAAAGTTGAAAAAAAAACATAGTAGGCGACCATCATTTAGCCAACGAACTTTTATAAAAAGCAAATTAAATGACTTGACAAGCCCACGAAAAACGGACCAAAAAGGGAATGCCAAAAAAAAAATTGTCTGCAATTTGATTACACCCAAAAAAATTTGCAGTGACAACAACATGGCCAAGGGGGGAAGGGGCGAGAAGAAGGACGATGAGGCAACTGCAGCGACAACATTGTAATTCAATTTCAGGCACAGGAAGTGCTCAAAAGCAACAACAACAACAAAAGCCAAAGGGAAGGCAACTAAAAAAGTGGTAGCTGCTAATGAAAGTAACGATGTCCGAGATACGGGGAGAAAGTGGGTAAAAAAAAATTGGGAAAAGGCAATGCAGTGTATGGCACAAACACAGAGAACCAGAAAAGCGCAATCGCTCTAAGGGATTTTTACAGAAAATTTAAATTCATTAAGAAACGGGCCTGCCAAGGCAGAGAAAAGTGGAAAGCGTAGGGAAAAACTGAAGAAAGTCAGATCATGCCAATTGAAAATTTCATTGAACTTTAGCCGGCAGGAAATAACAGATAATCAACTGAAGAGCAGGCAATGCATTCAAAGAAGAGTTTGAGAAAAAATGACAAGAAGCAGGCAGCAAAAAACATATATGAGTTATGAGAAATACCAGCTAGCATAACTACTAGTAAAAAAATTATTGTCAATACAGCCCTGCAAAACGATTTGATTACCTCTCTCTTTGATTTACAGAGCTAGATTTGCTTTGCCTTAGGTTAAATACTATTGTGAACTTACGAATTCTTTATTTGATATCCTTTTTACTTCAACCTTAATTATGCGCACCTGTCAAGTGTCCTTTTGCGCCGTTATTGCTCAAGTGAACTGCAAACAGGCTGTTAAACTTCTTTACCCAACTTCCTGCCAAACAGACGGCTTTTTGACAAACCACCAAATGTCATATGTGTTAGTAGGTGAGTAATTGTGGATGCTAAGGCGTCGATGAAGATGAGGAGGGAGCGGCGGGGGGGTTGAAGTGTTGGGTGCGCCAGGTGCGGTTTATAGGGGGTGGTAACCACCCGACAGGAAGCGGAAATGCGCATTTACACGTAACATTAACTGCTGTCAGCGAGTCGGCCGGAGAAGTGAGAGCTGAAAACCGGGAATCGGGAAACAAACACACCCACAGCAAAGCAAACAAAAACCAGAAAACCAAAAACGCAAAATCAACAAGCAAACAAAAACCATCAGAAGTATGGCATGCTGATGCCATATTCCATATGGTAATGGTAAAAGCATTAAGGTGTACGCAGCACAACCGATCCCGGCCACTATTTCCCATCCCAAATCCAAATCCGCAGTCTCGTGTGCGGCGACGATTTGCGGTGACGATGCCAATGAGATGGCTATAACGCTGAAGTTGACGTTGACGCTCACGATGACTCCTCCAATATTTGCATAAGTCCCTCAAAGTACCGCGCACTCTTAGCAGCAAAATATCCGAGGTCCTAATGCCTTGCGCCTCATTTGGAGGTACGACAGGTTTTGGCTGGGAATTATCGGTTGGTTCGGAGTGCGAACCAGTGGGTTTTGCTATGTAAATGCGGGTGCTTCTTATTCAAAGTCGATTTAGTACCATTTCAATACTGACTCCCACAATATCAATTGATTCATAACCGATGTATAGGTGACAAAAATGCAGGGCTGCCTAAAATGTATATTATTATAATAATATATTTTTGTCACCCCCAAAAATGGTATTCTAGTTCTCTAATAATAGTCTTTTAATAAACCATTTTTAGTTAAAAAGCATTTAACTAGTGGTAAATGATTTTACTCAGATTTAATTCTTCGTCCGGTTCATCGTTCTTTTCCCCAAGCGAATTTTGTATCCCACATACATTTCATCTTGTACTCTTAGCTGGGATTTTTTTTATAAAGTTCCTGAGCCGGAATAAAAGGGAGTGGCGTCTCCTTTCCCTCACATTTTGCAGTTTTTCCTTTGGTTGATTCGTTCGCAGCTCGGTTGCCTGGTTCGTTCGCCTTTTGCTCATTACAAAGCCAACGAGACGGGCTATTAATCATGAGCTTATTGAGGCA